>NC_091442.1:49879748-50200998 GCF_964237555.1 Oryctolagus cuniculus | reverse complement strand
ATGATTCTTTTTATTTCTGTGGTGTCTGTTGTTACATTTCCTTTTTCATCTATGATTTTATTGATTTGGGTCTTTTCTCTTCTTTTTTTAGTTAGTTGGGCCAATGGGGTGTCAATTTTGTTTATTTTTTCAAAAAACCAGCTCCTCGTTTGGCTGATTTTTTGGAATGTTTTTCTTGATTCAATCCTGTTGATTTCTTCTCTGATTTTAATTATTTCTCTTCTCCTACTAGATTTGGGTCTGGTTTGCTGTAGGTTTTCTAGATCCTTGAGGTGAATAGAAAGCTCATCTATTTGGTGCCTTTCCAATTTCTTGATGTAGGCACCTATTGATATAAACTTTCCTCTTAACACTGCTTTTGCTGCGTCCCATAAGTTTTGGTATGTTGTGCTGTTATCCTCATTTACTTCCAGAAAGTTTTTGATTTCTCTTTTGATTTCTTCTTTGACCCATTGTTCATTCAGGAGCATGTTGTTCAATCTCCATGTGTTTGCATATGCTCTAGGGATTCCTGAGTTGTTCATTTCCAACTTCATTCCTTTATGGTCTGAGAAGCTGCATGGTATGATTCTAATTCTTTTGAATTTGCTGAGACTTGCTTTATGGCCTAGTATGTGGTCAATCCTAGAGAAGCTTCCATGTACTGCTGAGAAGAATGTAAAATCTTTAGCTGTAGGATTGAAAGTTCTGTATATATCTGTTAGATCCATTTGGGCTATAGTGTCGTTTAAATCTACTGTATCCTTGTTGATCTTCTGTCCTATTGATCTGTCTATTTCTGAGAGTGGAGTATTGAAGTCCCCCAGTACTATTGTATTGGGGTCTAAGTCTCCCTTTAAGTCCGTTAACAAATCTTTTAGATAAACCAGTGCCCTGTAGTTAGGTGCATATACATTGATAATTGTTATATCTTCCTGTTGAATTGATCCCTTAATCATTATGTAGTGTCCCTCTTTTTCCAGCCTTTCACTTTCAGTCTGTATGGATCTTTGTTGGAAAGATGTGTTTCTTGTAAGCAGCAAATAGATGGGTTTTGTTCCTTAACCCAATCAGCCAACTGGTGTCTTTTAACTGGACAGTTCAGGCCATTCACGTTCAATGTGACTAATGATAAGTGGTAACTTTGCCCTGCCATTTGCCAAAGATAAGTTCTAATATATGCTTTGAATTCCCTGTGATCTTTTGCTGTGAGCTTTCCTTCCTTGGTTTCCTTCCTTTACCTTCTTTCATACTGATGACCGTGTTTCTTTGTTTCTGTGTGTAACACATCTTTAAGCATCTTTTGCAGGGCTGGACGAGTGGCAACAAATTCTTTCAATTTCTGTTTGTTATGAAAAGTCTTTATTTCACCTTCATTCACAAATGATAGCTTTGCAGGATATAATATTCTGGGCTGGCAGTTGTTCTCTCTTAGTACCTGGGCTATATCTCGCCATTCCCTCCTAGCTTGTAGAGTTTCTGATGAGAAGTCAGCTGTGAGTCTGATTGGAGATCCTCTGAGAGTAATCTGACGTTTCTCTCTTGCACATTTTAGGATCTTTTCTTTATGTTTCACTGTGGAGAGTTTAATTACAACGTGTCGTGGTGAGGATCTCTTTTGGTCGTGTTTATTAGGGGTTCTGTGAGCTTCCTGTACTAGGATGTCTCTGTCCTTCTCCAAACCTGGGAAATTTTCTGCTAATATCTCACTAAAAAGGCCTTCTAATCCTTTCTCCCTCTCCATGCCTTCAGGAACTCCTAGAACCCGAATGTTGGGTTTTTTAATAGTATCCTGAAGATTCCCGACAATATGTTTTAGATTTCTAATTTCCTCGTCTTTTCTTTGGTCTGACTGTATCCTTTCCTGTTCTCTGTCTTCTAAGTCCGATATTCTCTCTTCTGCTTCACCCATTCTGTTTGTAAGGCTCTCTATTGTGTTTTTCATTTGATCTATTGAATTCTTCACTTCAGTCACTATCCCAGTTTCCTGTTGTACTAGTTGTTTTGTTTCATTTTGATTCCTCCTTAATATTTCATTTTCACGAGAGAGATTTTCTATATTGTCCATTAAGGATTTCTGTAGTTCAAGAATTTGTTTTTGAGAACTTCTTAATGTTCTTATCAATTTTTTGAGATCTGCTTCTTGCATTTCTTCTATATCATCATCCTCATAATCTTGAATTGGGGTGTCTTTTTCATTTGAGGGCTTCATGGTGACTTCCTTGTTTTTATTACCTTGGTTTTTGCGTTTGTTATTTGTCATATTGGAGATATTTGGTTTCTTCACTGTGGTGCTTTTTCTTGTTATACTATGACTCTAGATTAAGTGGACTATCTGTTTTTGATGGAGCCTTAGGGCTTGAGATGGGTGTGGCCTGAGAGCTCTGTTTGGTGTGCCAAAGGTGACACTCCCAGGTTAGGCGTGGTAAACCTCTCTCTCTCTCTCTCTCTCTCTCTCTCTCTTTTTTTTTTTTTGATTCAAAAGGGAAGTTATTCTGCACGGCTGAACGAAGTTGGAGGTAGTTAGCAGGCAAATGATATACCCACAGGAGCCAGAGATCGGAAGCTCTTTCCCAAGGACCACACAGGGAATCTGTTCGGCCCTCAGAGTGGGCTCAAATTCTCCTTCAGTCTCCCACTGGGTTGCCAAAGTTATGGAATTGTAGCGTCTCTGGAGAGTACTCACGTGAATTCCGTGAGTTCTCTCCCCCACCGTCTCTTTTTTCACAGTCTCAGTTCAGTAGCACCACAAATTTACTAGGTCCTAATCGCCTGTTAATTCGCCCCGCCCAGAGTCAGGTTTTTCTGCTAGGCTCAGGGCCGGTGCAGACCTGAGGTCGCTCTGCTTATGACGTATGTCCAAGATGGCGCCTGCTCTTTGTCTTGCTCGCCCTTGAGAGGTGAGCGGAGAGAGAGAAACCCGTGTCCGTACCAGTCACCTTTTTTTTTTTCCCTCTCTCTTCCAGTTAGCTTGGTGAAGTCACCCCCCCCGGGGGTCGTTCCCTCTAGTCTCCTCTCTCCACTTGCCTGCCAGTGTCTCGGGTTATTGAGGTTCGGCTCACCTCGCGTTCCAGCGCTGGTGTGTTGAGTCTGCCGCTGGTGTCCCGAACTGTGGGCTCCCACGCTCTCCACGCAGGTCTGCTCCCCTTCCAGCGCCGATGTGTGGACTCGGAGCCCTGGACGTCCCAAGTCTCCCCGCTGTTGCACTCCCCTTCAAGCACTTGCGCGCAGACCCTGCAGCTTGCGCAGCTCAGTCCCGCGGCTCGGCTTCCGCGGCTCGGTCCCATGGCTAGGTCCTGCCGCTCAGCTTTCGCGCGCGGTGGGCGACCTTGTTCTCCCAGTAGGTCCTCCGATTCACGCCCACTGGATCCAGAAGAGTTTCGTCTGCAATATTTTCCTGGTTCTTTTTTCTGAGGCTACCGTAACTCCCCTTTTATTAAACTAAATTTTCCCGGACTATCGGTGCGCGCCCTCACTATTCCACCATCTTGGCTCCGCCCTCTAAAAGACCATTTTTAAATATTCCTTTTAAATGTTATATTCTTTCTGGAATTGATTTTTCAGGATGACAGGATATATGTTTCAAAATTATTTTGATATATACGGCTATACAAAGGACTTAGCACTATTTCCATTTTATTTTAAAATTCATTTAGCTGAGAATAATTATGTATATTCATAGAGTGTGATGTGATGTTTTGATTCATATGTACATGACAGAATGATTCAGCTAAGCTGATTACCATATCCCTAATTTTACAATTTAGTATCTTGGTGAGAACACTAAAAATGTGTACACATGTATGTTTGTATGTATCTAGAAATGCAAGTTGCATTTGAGAGGCAGACAGAGAAAGATGCAGAGCTTTTATCTGCGTACTCACTCCCCAAAACTCCATCATGTCTGAAGCTGTTTGGATGAAACTGTGATCCAGGAATTTAATCCGGGTATCCTGTCTGGATGGGAAGGACCAAACTAACTGATCCCTCAGCTGCTATATTTCAGGGTTTATATTAGTGGGGTGCAGAGATCAGGACCAGATACAGAGCTCGAATCCAGGTACTGTGATAAGGGATGTGGGTGTTCCAACCACGATCTTTCCACTAGGCTAAAAGTCCACCACTAAAAACCTGCTCTTTTAGCAATTTGGAAATACACATAGACTATTAACTGCAATCCCCATGCAGTACAATCATTCACTGATTCTTTTCTCTTCACTGGAATTTTTTTTTTGTCCTTCAACATTTCCCCTCTCCTATTCCTCCCCATGCCCCTTGACAAGCTTGGTAATCAACTTTATATTCTCTTATATTATTATCTCCACTGCTGCAGGGACATAATATACCCTTACCAGACTGCCTGCAGGATCTTCACAGTTTTTTTTTTATTTCATACAATCATTGCAAGCAAGAATTTTACTGCACGAAATATTCTCCAGTAGCACTGGATGCCCAAATAGATCTGCCTCCCAGATGATATAATTCCAGAGATCAAGGTAGCAAATGAAATCACCTCAAGTGATTTAACTATGCACACTTTGTTTTTTTGTTTTTTTTTGTTTTGTTTTGTTTTGTTTTGTTTTTGTTTTTTTGACAGGCAGAGTGGACAGTGAGAGAGAGAGACAGAGAGAAAGGTCTTCCTTTGCCGTTGGTTCACCCTCCAATGGCTGCCATGGCCGGTGCGCTGCAGCCGGCGCACCGCGCTGATCCGATGGCAGGAGCCAGGAGCCAGGTGCTTTTCCTGGACTCCCATGGGGTGCAGGGCCCAAGCACCTGAGCCATCCTCCACTGCACTCCCTGGCCACAGCAGAGGGCTGGCCTGGAAGAGGGGCAACTGGGACAGAATCCGGCGCCCCGACCGAGACTAGAACCCGGTGTGCCGGCGCCGCTAGGCGGAGGATTAGCCTAGTGAGCCGCGGCGCCGGCCAACTATGTACACTTTGTCAATCACATTAGAAGGGGCCCTGGAATAGACAGAAAGTTAGAGAAATAATAAGAGCAAAGAACACTGCTCAACCAACAATGACTAATTAGTGCTTACTAAATGTATGTTTACATTTTCAATAGCACATATTATTAAACATGCCATATATTTTATATATTTATTTGTATATAATTTGTCCCCATGAAAGCATAGAGCCCCATGAAAGCATAGATTTGTGTCTTTTTTTTATTGATATGAGACAAGCACCTAGAATAGTATCTGGCACATAATAGGAAAGCAGTAATATGCGCCAATGTATGTAAGTACTGTGGTAATCAGTAATGACAACCGTTACTGTGAATGAATGCATTCTAGTCCCATCCTAAGCAACTTGTATGTTTTCTAGTTTATGTCTAAGTAATTTTTATATTTTTTTATTTCTTAGTTTTCATAGCACCACCCTTACGATGGCTCCCCTAGCTGTGTTGCAACTTGGCAGAAAACTGGAAAAGGAAGTGACTATGTGTGAAGAGGCCAATCATATGGGGTCATCTCACTTTATAATAGTATGCTCTTCTAAGAACTCACTCTAGGAGATGGACAATAATCTTTTCCAAAGGAGCTGCTCTCTAGTAACCTAATCATCCAACAGTAGGATCCACCTCTAAAAGATTCCCCTACAGTACCACCATCCCCTAGGACAAAGCATCTACTATATGCACTGTCAGGTACATTCTCAAACCATAGCACCACATGGTATAGCAACCCCATCTCTGAGTATATATCCTAGGATATTGAAATCAGTATGCTTACGTTTATTGTAGCATTATTCACAAAATCACAAGATGAACTCAGAGGCGTGTGTGTCAACATTTCAATGAATAATAAAATATGGCATTTCAATAAAACAGGCTGTTATTCCACTTTTAAACAATAGGAACTTCTGTCATTTATTACATGGAAACAACTAGGAAACATAGCAATCTAAATGAGCCAAACAAAGAGAGAAATATACTGTGAATTCTACTGATATGTAGGAGCTAAAACAGTCAATAATCAAGACAAATATCATTTTAATTCATGTTTTAAAGTTGTTTTGTATGAAAGCAAGACCAGTAAAGGGGCTGGCGCTGTGACGCAGTGGGTTAATGCCCTGGCCTGAAGCACCGGCATCCCATATGGATGCTGGTTCGAGTCCCGGCTGCTCCTCTTCTGATCCAGCTCTGTGCTGTGGCCTGAGAAAGCAGTAGAAGATAACCCAAGTCTTTGGGCCCCTGCACCTGGGTGGGAGACCCAGAAGAAGCTCCTGGCTCCTGGCTTCGGATTGGTGCAGCTTCGGCTGTTGCAGCCATCTGGGAAATGAACCATCGGATGGAAGAACTCTCTCTCTTTCTCTTTCTCTCTCTCTCTCTCTCTCTCTCTCTCTGCCTCTCCTCTCTCTGTGTAACTCTGACTTTTGAATAAATAAATAAATCTTAAAAAAAAAGACCATTAAAAAAATGTGACAGGGGAGGCCTACACAAGTATATGTGTTCTTAAATGTACAAAATGTAAAGGGATGTTTCTTTAAAAATACACATATACAACTACAAAATTAGGCAAGAAAATGAATTTTAACTTAGAAAACAAACATAAGCCGGCGCTGCGGCTCACTAGGCTAATCCTCCGCCTTGCGGCGCCGGCACACCGGGTTCTAGTCCCGGTCAGGGTGCCGGATTCTGTCCCGGTTGCCCCTCTTCCAGGCCAGCTCTCTGCTGTGGCCAGGGAGTGCAGTGGAGGATGGCCCAAGTCCTTGGGCCCTGCACCCCATGGGAGACCAGGAGAAGCACCTGGCTCCTGCCTTCGGATCAGCGCGGTGCGCCGGCCGCAGCGCGCCGGCCTCGGCGGCATTGGAGGGTGAACCTTTCTCTCTGTCTCTCTCTCACTGTCCACTCTGCCTGTCACAAAAAAAAAAAAAAAAAAAAAAAAGAAAACAAACATAAATAAAAGCACAAATTTTAAAATGCTGAAATTTACCACAAAAAGAGAAAAAAACTCACTTTTAAATAATTTCCTGAAACTTCTTTATAATACATGTTACCTAGCAAATTTGTAGGAAGATTTGGAAAGACTTACTAAGTTCTCCTTATTTAAAAATTTAAAAAAAAAAAACTGTTTTCTGAGGTATGTGGTTACTAACACAATACTCCTATTTTTCCTATTTCTTAAATTTATTTAAAGTGGAAATATTTCCTGTATCTGACATATTCAGTTGCAAGAGCATAATGATACATCCTATTCTGTAATCCCCTCATCCCTCTCTCCTCCCACCATCCCTCCTTTCTTTCTCATTTTTATTTTGATTTTTATAATGACATGCTTTCAATTTACTTTATTATCATAAAATAAATAAAAAAGTTCCACAAGTAATAGTGGTTCTTAGTGTGAGAAAGTTATAGCACCTTTCATTCCTCCATAAGCAAACCAAAGTCTAACTTGAGCAATGAAGCAAAATTTAAGCTTAACTATTAGCATCTAAATAGAGTCTTTCCAATGGATCACATCCACGAAGGCCAAAAACACAACTTTGTCAAATCAAATAATGTCTTTTTTGTTCCATATTCAGCTGGCTAAATGGAGTTCTCAGAATGTCTTCTATTATTGAATGCTGTCTGATTCATGAATCTGCTAATGCTTAAATACATGAACTCTTAAAGTTGTTTTCCTGAATATTTTTATTTTAACAACGGGGTCTGAGAAATTCTATGTCTTGTAACTATCACATCGCTATTCAGTAATAGGGAGCCCCACGTTCCATTCATACTTAGAGGAGGAGATTACACAGTGTGTGCCAATCAGGATCTATTGTCCTTTGCACTGTGGAAGCTTCTTGCCATGGTGCCTTATGGTCCTTTTAACATCGCGCATGCTGGTCTTTCACCTTCCTTCCATGCTAGTTGAGTAGACACAGTGGGTCACAGAAGATTCCAGGAAGTCATTTCAATGCGACCCCAAAACATAAATGTGCCTTAGATACACACACCCCAAGTGACTGGAGATCACCAAGCACACATTACTAAACTCAAGAACATATGTCCTTAAATTTTTCCCCTTGTCTAGATCGCCTAAGTGCCGCTGGCCACTCCAACACCACTTCACACAAGTGACCTTAACCGAATGCTTTTGATAATACTACAAAAGCATGACTATGTGGATATATCTGAGCAAGTCAAAGGGCTATTATTCTTCAGCAGATTTTCTTTAATCTTCCCCTGAGCAGAGGTCATTACTATAGATCAAGAAGATGAAAATGACACAAAGGAGCTAAAACCTAACAACTTACCTGAATACCAGTTTCTCCTATTACAATTATACACCATGAGAAATCACCGTGGCATCAACTGCTTTGTGTCAAATTCCTTCAGAAAGCTATTAAAGAATTTAGAAAATTTTTTCAAAGATGCTTTCTCTATTAATTTTCAGAAACATACAATGTCAGATTACTCACTGGCCAATTTAACACAAAATAAATATAATGGTAATATGGAAGTAATATTATCTTTAGAAAAAGGTCAATTCTGAAGCACAATCACAAAGACTCTCTCTCCAGGTCAATCTTGCATCTGGTGAACACTTTGACCTTAGAGTGAACATCTGAAAAATACAATTTTTAAATGCTGAACATTTTAGGTCCTTTCTAACCTTCAAAATATTATGCGCGATGAAGTGGCAAACTTTCCCTAAAGAGTTCTGCCCGACTTTCAGTTTAACAAAATGAATGCTGCTATTACTCTGAGACAAGGAGTTGGAATTTTTGTGCAAATATGTAATGTTTAAATTATTATAGATGTATTACCTCCCTAGAGAAACACATGGGCAAAGAAATACATGGACAAAGTTCCATGAATTACTATCTAGTGAAGTCCCTTGTGCAACCAAGAAATAGAATGGAACTTGTTCATGTTCCTAAAAGCCAATTTTGTCCCTCTCTCATTCTCAGAGATAGTCTATATATATATATATATATATATATATATAGAGAGAGAGAGAGAGAGAGAGAAAGTTAATTTTGTAGATCATCTTTTTTTTCATTTTTTAACAGGAAGATATTTAAAGAAAAACTTATACTGAAAAAAGGTATGAGACTTGTCATCAGTTTCAGCTATTATTAACCATGTGCCATTTTTGTTCTAATGATACCTAAATCCACTACTCCTACTACTTAAACATTTTTGGTTTTCTTTTTTTTAGAAGTTTCTTGATTAGAAGTTCATAGTTATAGAAAAAGAAGAAAAGACAGAGACAGAGAGAAATACATCCACTGGTTCACTCCTCAAATGGCTACAGTTGCTGGGGCTGCGCCAGGGTGAAGCCAGGAGCTTTAAGTAGGTCTCCCACATTGGCAGAAAGGGTCCAGATATTTTCATTATCCTCCACTGCTTTCCCTGGTGCATTCGCAGGAAGCTAGATCAGAAGTGGAGCAGTTGAACTCGAACCAGTGCCCAAATGGGATGCCAACCACACATGTAGTGATTAACCAAATATGCTACAGTGAAAGCCCTGGTTTTCTTTCTTATGGGGTTTAAAATGCACAGAAAATTTAACTATATGAAGGTAACAAATTAATACATCCATATAATCTTCATTCTTTTAAAAAATAGAATATGTCTGCCTTGAAAAGAAAATTTCCTCATGTTATTGGGCATCTTTCTAGAAGGTGTCTGCATATAATGAATAGCTAAATATCCTTTAAAACTATCCAATGTTCATCAAATACCTATGTTTGGAGCACCCTGAAAATATACTCTTCCTTATATTGATAAATGGAAATTTGTTCAACAAAATGGGTCAACTTTTATATGTTCATATTTTGGAAGAATAAGAAATGAGAAAGAGGGAATAATGGTTGAAATATAGGAGGATACATATTTTCACAGATGGTGAAAATGTGAGTGTAACAAATGCTTTGGTAGAGAATCATAATCCTGGGTGGACATTGTGGTGCAGCAGGTTTAGCTACCTCTTGTGATGGATTACATCAGATTGCGAGGAATTGGATCCACCCCCATTTATTTATTTATTTATTATGAATTTATTTATTTATTTTAAAGGCAGAGTGACAGAGAAAGAGAGATACAGAAAGACACACATGGGGCCGGCGCCGTGCCGCACTAAGCTAATTCTCCGCCTGCGATGCCAGCATCCCATGTGGGTGCAGGGTTCTAGTCCCAGCTGCTCCTGTTCCAGTCCAGCTTTCTTCTGTGGCCCGGGGAGGCAGTGGAGGATGGCCCAGGTTCTTGGGCCCCTGCACCCACATGGGAGACCAGGAGGAAACACCTGGCTCCTGGCTTTGGATTGGCGCAGCTCTGTCTTTTGCTGTCATTTGGGGAGTGAACCAACAGAAAGAAGACCTTTCTTTCTGTCTCTCTCTCACTGTCTGTAATTCTACCTCTCAAATAAATAAATAAAATTTTTAAAAAAGAGAGAGAGAGATCTTTCTTTGACTGGTTCATGCCCCAAATGGCCACAATGGCCAAGGCAAAGTCAAGATCTCAGAACTCCATCCATCTTTCAAAAGCAGTCAGTGGATTCAAGTACTCAGTCATCCTCTGTTGCTTTCCCAGTCACATTAGCAGGGAGCCGGATTAGAGCATCTAGGACTTGATGTGAAATGCCAGCATAGCAGGCAGCAGCTTAGTCCACTGCCCCACTAGGCTGTCCCTTACCTTGAATTCTGATCCAACTTCTGAATAATTTTCAGCCTATTCAACAGCAGATACTGTCATCACAGGGCCAGGTTCAGCTGAGAAAATTTCTAGGCAATGCCAATACTTTCCTTAGTTCTAGCAGTAGTGAATTCTTCCCCATTCAAGTCATTTGTTCGGCCAGCAGGGAAGATTCTGAATGACATCTACTCTCATTTTCAATAGTCACATTTTCACAGAAACTCAGGATTCAAGACTGAAAAGAGGGGTCAGAGCTGTGGCCCATTAGGCTAATCCTCCACCTGCCACACTGGCATCCTAGGTGGGCACCAGGTTCTAGTCCTGGTTGCTCCTCTTTCAGTCCAGCTCTCTGCTGTGGCCCGGGAAAAGCAGTGGAGGATGGCCCAAGAGCTTGAGCCATGCATCCACGTGGGAGACCAGCGGGAGGCACCTGGCTCCTGACTTCCCGGCCGTGGCGGCCATTTTGGGGGTGAACCATCAGATGGAAGACCTTTCTGTCTATCTCTCTCTCTCACTGTCTGTAACGTTACCTGTGAAATAAATAAATAAAAAATCTTTTAAAAAAAACTGAAAAGAATAAGGACCTAGTTATGTAGTCTGGGGTAAAAGAAACCAGCAAGAGCCCTGTTCAGTAATCACAAACCATGATGCAAATATTACCCTGGAAACTTCCCTAGCTTCTTTTTTTAACATTTTAAAATTACTAACATAAAGAGAATATGTATTTCATAGATTCAATTCTAAGAATATAATGATACTTCTCTCCTTCCCTACCTCTCCCTCATCCTTTCTTTCTTTTAATTTTTGTGATAAAATACTTTCAATTTACTTCATAATCACGGACTTAATTCCTCACAAAATAGAAAATTCAAGAAATAAAAAGCAAGTCAACCGTCCCACAGGAATATAGACAAGCACTATGAAGAACAGTCAAATCATAAGATGTCACTTTCATTCATATACATTGTTTTTTTTTTCTGATATTCTATATCTTAGCTGCCACAAATCATAGAAAAGCCCTGGGGCTATTCGCCCAGGGGCGTCGGATTCCGTTTCCCCAGGCTGTTGTGCAGAATGGCTGGACTATGTGAGCCTGTGCAGTGCGTGCCTCGCCAGTCTCCAGCCTTCACCGAGCCACCTCCTGCTCCGCTGTCCCTGAGCCCCTGCACCATCCCCTCGTGATTGGGAGGGTTGTGTGCGATGTGGCGCTGCCGCCAGGCAACTGTTCAAACAGGGACCCCAGGTGTTCTGGGTTGCAGAAGCATAGCCAGGACTCACCGCCACAGACGCTGCTACTGGGGATGAGGGAAGCCTTGGGGAGTCCGCACCCTGTTGTCTGCCGGGGTCGGCGCCAGGACTTCGACTTGAGCTCAGCGGTGAGCAAGGACTGCTAAAACCCGGTGCTGAGCCAGGCGCCGACCTCAGTGCTCAGGCAGAACCAGAGGAGCTCTGTAGCCACAAGCCCAAGGCAGACCTCATCAGCCACTCCTCTCCACCACCAACCCAGCACCTGGCACCTGATGCCTACCTGGAAGCCGGAATGAAGGCTGTGAGACTCTGCGACTCCGGCCCTGCAGGAGGGCGCCCAGCTCTTTGCCAGGGTCAGGTATCCAAGCAGTCTCAACCTTTCTCCCCTATGGAGCTCAAGCTGGAAACTTTGGGGAGTAGCATGCAGATGGCCAATGAAGCATCTGGGCAGACCTGGCCCCCAGCCCTCAAGTCTGGCAGCGACAGCCACCAGAGACATTTGTAGGAATTTGGCTGTCTCCAGCCCACCCATACATTGATACTCAAGGCCTAGGTGCTGGAGCCTAGGGGTGCCTTTTGTGGATTCTTGCATCCCACCAAGGCGTGCCTGTCTACTTGGCCTGCATGTATTCTGTGAGATTCCAAGCTCCTCTGCCTGTTCAGCGGCCTGGAAGCTGCTGCACAAGCCCTAAGGCACACAGGCAGCCAAGTGCAGGGAAGCAGCCAGTAGTCCAACACCTTGGACTCTGGGGTAAAGTTGTCATTAGTTAAAGACAAGACACCTCCAGTTCTGCAGGCCAGACCCAGGGCACACTTGGAGTATGAAGCCTGGCCTTTCAGGAAATTGAGATTCAAAGAACAAACCAAGAATCCACAGTCCTTTGCACAAATCCCCATAGCCAGACTCCCAGACTTTCTTCTTCAAACAACTAGGAGTGGATCTGGAAGTGCTTCCCAAACTATAGAGTGCATGCACACATGTGGAGGGCACAGACATGTGTGGAAGCTAATTCCTAATGCTTCTTCTCACCCTTTTCCCTTTATTGCTTGAGGCTACATCTATCCCTAGAAGGTCTAAGGCCCTAAAGCTCTGAGGCCCTAAAACTTAGTTCAGTATCTATGGCAACCTGGACCACAGAGATCACAGAGAAAAGACTACAACTGGCAAGAGACCAGGTCTGGCAGAGAGGGGCATTCTCTAAAACCTGGTCATGTTCCCCTGCAAATAATGCCTTTGACAGAAAATTCAGCAATGAAAGATTAATGCAGACGTAAGACCAGTCTTAGACTCTTATCTAGGACTGCTTTTTCCAAATAGACTTTTTGTTTATTTGTACTTTTTAAATAAAAACAATTTTATCCTGAAAATACAAGCTGATTTTTGCAGAGTTCACAATTCCTAACAGATGACAATACCATTTGTCAAGATCTTATATAAGTTGTGGCTTTGGAGACTGTTTATTTTAACTCCCAAGTAAAGCTTGCTTTCCAGGAGATGTCCATCATTGTGGTAACCGCATGGGGAGACACAATGCAGACACAGCTGATTATGAGACTCAGTTGTACTTGCATGTTCAGAGAAGGCCCTGGGCCAGGCAGCTGTCAGACCAGAGTGTGCAGCAGAATTCCATGGCACAGAAGAGGGCCTGTGATACACTGAGAAGGAAATCCCTCCCGTCGGGTTTTGAGGGGCCATTACTCTGTGGCCGCAAATACTGCACTCCAAGCAAATGCATGACTCTGTTGAAGATATTCCATTGGGCCACTCAAAACACTTCCTTTTTCTGTTTTTTTATTTTGAACACTCATTTATTATTTGAAAGGCAGGGTTTAAAGAGAGAAAGAGAGAGCTATCTTCCATCTGCTGGTTCATTCCCAAATTGGTCACACTGTCCAGGGCTGGGCCAGACCAAAGCCAAGAGCCAAAAGCTTCATCTGGGTCTCCCATGTGGGTGCAGAGGCTCAAGAACTTGGATCATATTTAGCTGCTTTTCCAGGCACCAGCAGGAGCTGGATAGGAAGTGGAGCAGCCAGGACAGGAGCAAGTGCCCATGTGGGATGCCAGCATTTCAGGTATCTTATTCAGCTACACCACAGCACAGACCTCTTGGTACTGTATTTATATGAATTACTCAGGGGACTTTCTGAGGATCTTTGTCCATTGCCTGAGATTATATGAAGTATCATTTCCCCCTCATCATGAACTTTCAAAAAAGTACCCAGGAGTTGTGGGTGGCCCTATTATTTAGGAGGGTTGCAAGAACACCCCAACACTGGGCACATGTGAACTGGCAGATGGGTGGATGAATGTATGTGTAACCACCAGAGAGGCCAGTGCAAACTTGGGGCGCTGGAGGGCTTTAGGTAATTTGGGAAAAAAGTAATTTTCCCTAGTGTGTGCACCACTCCTACTGTACATTTTTATAAAATGATATGTTTATTTGAAAGTCAGAGTTACAGAAATAGAGAGGGATGACATAGAGAGATCTTCCATCCACTGGTTCACTCCCCAGATGGTTGCAATGACCAAGACAGAGCCAGGCTGAATCCAGGAGCAAGGAGCTTCATCTGGGTCTCCCATGTAGGTGGCAGGGGCACAAACACTTTGGCCTTATTATGCTCTTTTCCCCAGACCATTAGCAGGGACATGTTCACCAAAGCCTGTCCCTGGTGCTTCTTGTGGAAGAACACCATTGCCTCACTCTCCCTGACATCTTTTGTATAATAGCATAGCCAAACAAGAGCTTAAATCATAAGGTCACAGTGGAACTTACTTCACCATGGGATCCCAAATCACCTTGGGCTAGATGGTTAAAGTAACATCTTAAGTTTTAACATAATTACATAGATTGGATTAAGTCTTAAAGCAGTAGTATAGATGGGACTAATTGTTAAAGTGATCATATCAATAGAATTAAAGAGGATTAAATGCTCCAACATGAGAAGCAGTCCATACAGCAGACCCATAGAATGGCAATTGCTTCAAGTAACGCTCAGGGACCTCAGAGTCAGCCCTAAAGACCTTCTGGTCTGACTAAAAAGCCCGTAAGAGTATTTCAGGCATGGAAAGCTGGGACACTCATGCGAAAAGGTGTCCCTACACGGAGAACTTCCCTGGGTGAGACCCCAGTGGAAAGAAGTGGTCATCAAAGAAGGATGTACTTTTTCCTGAAGGGAGGAGAGAACTTTCACTTTGCTCATGGCCTTATCTGAATACTGACAGAGTCTCCACAGACTCAGAAGGCTTCCATAGCCTAGGCAGCTCATGTCAAGATCACTGATGTCCCACATAGTGTCAATTGTTAAATTAACAACGGGAGTGACTGTGCACTACCTCCCCATGCAGAACCTTAATACTATGCTTAAAAAACGGGAGGGGGGAGGACTTGCTACCTCTCCATGAGCATGTTAACCTTGCCCCTTTCATGATAAAGATGATCTTTAGCTCAGCAGAGTTACCTAAATTTAAGACAAGCAATCATCTTTAAAAAACCAGTTTTGTTAACAAACAATAAAGGTAGACTACACAACAGTTTGTATGGTCCTGGCAGAGAAGTGCTCATAGTGCACAGAAAGGACCCACATGGCTGTTTTCTGGGCCCAAAAAACAAAATCCTAGGACGCTTTTCATTGACCTGATTGTCCTGTTGCAAAAGGAAGCAGTAGCCTTCTGTTCCCTCTCAGTTACAGAGCAAATGACCTCTCAAATTAAAACCCAGGAACAGATGCGAAGAAAAAGTAGAGCTCAGGCAAAGCTGTAGAATTGCATTTGGATGCCTTCCTGTTGACTGCGCTGTGACAATGCTCCCTTCACCTTACATTCCTTACAAGTCTCACCCCCTGGAGAGCCGCCAGCAGGGAGACACTGGAGACCTCTCCCAGGTCCAACCCAGTTGCCTCTGGTTCATTGGAGGGACCCAACCACACAACAATGGAAGGGGCCTGATCTCCTGATGACAATGGGGAGAGGCTTCATTTGTGTCTTTCCAGAGATCGTTCCACAGCCTGTGTGGATACCGGCCTGAAATGTCAAACCCTGGACCCCAGTCTCCAAAATCTGACCGTCCTAAAAGCCAACTTCAGTGCCCTCCCACGGACAGGACATTCGTAGAAAGATCCCCTTCAGATGGGTTTCAGCTTACATGGAAGGGATCTTACCAGGTGCTACTGAGCTTGACTACCTCAGTGAAATTAGGATTAAACGTCTACCTCTTAAGTCTTAACAGGTGAACTCAAAAGACACACCTGTTTATTCCTGTAAGCCAGAGAGGTTAAGCAAAAAGATAAGTAAAGCTTTTGCCTTTGTCACATCAAAACCGTTGCACCTGAAGGCAGACATGCTGTACCTGCCACTTTTGACTCTCTCTGTGAACTGTTATTGACAATAAAACTCCTAATGAGTTCTTCTATTATAATTCTCTATACTCAAGCTAAGTGGACTTACAGTCTATCACCACTTTTAAAAGGCAGGTAAACTGCTCCCAGGTGTGGCTCAGGACCACCTGGAAAGCTACCCTAGCTAGATACATGGCCTTCAAGGTGATTGGAGTTATACTGGCACCAGTGTCAGTTCAGTCCTATAGTTAGTGTTGCCCTATCTGGGAGTCTATAAGATATGTTCTTTTCATCTTAAAGGGGCACTCCACTTACAGTTGGTCTTGTTCCATACTAATTAACAAACTTACATGTTTCAGAACTCAACTTCTGGGAATAACTGACTATGCAGGGGACACAGACATTGGCGGTGACCGAGACTACTCCAGCTCACAAAGCAAATTTGTTAGATGAGATAGGCAAAGGCTTTCAGACCCAGGACAGGCAAGGCCTGCACTATGCCTCTCATAAGCAGGAAGCAGCTATAGAAGATGTGATGATTCTGCACCCTTCAACATCTCTTAGGATTAGGGAATGGAGTCTTTGAGGGGGGAATGATGTAGGCAGGCATATAGGATTATGTTTGTGAGCTGGAAGACCATGCATTCACCATGCCTGCACCACACCCTGCCTGACCACATCTGTGCATCCACCTGCCAATCAAAGACCTGAAACACGGTGGCCCCAGCATTTTTTCTCTTTGCCCTTCTTTTTCCTCCCTGCCCTTGGTCCCTGAGCTAGGTACTCTTCAATTTAACCCAAAGTTTATTGTGGGTTGCAGCTTGTTGCTGTGCCCTGCTAAGTAGGGTCACATCTATCGAGTGAAAAGCTACTTTACTAGCTGAAATTTTGGCCATACAGATAGCTTGCCCTAAAACAAAAGGGGGGCAATTTGGGTGATCCCATGAGACTGCCTGCCTAGCCCAGGCAGTTAGCCTGACTGCTGGCAAGCAGCAGATCCCCAAGCACATTTCCCTCCACCCCACCTTCTGCCAATCAGGTAAACTGCTCCCAGGTGTGGCTCAGGACCACCTGGAAAGCTCCCCTAGCTAGCTACATGGCCTTCAAGGTGATTGAAGAGTTATATTGGCACCAGTGTCAGTTCAGTCCTATAGTTAGTGTTGCCCTGAATTAGTTACGCCCCTTCTGCCTGCCTTTTAAAAGATGTGCATAAAAGTTGTTAATAAAGTGGACACGCTCAGCAAAGCCTGTCCCAGGTGCTTCTTGTGGAAGAACACTGTCACCCCGCTCTCTCCAATGATGCAGCCTCACAGGACGATGACGAGTCTGCAAGTGGTAAATTATTTTCCATTTGATAGGAACATTAAATTAAGTTTTTGTTCATAACTGACACATTAATGTTTTCAGTATTTTTTAAGTATTTGAAAAAGTTACAGAAGGAGAGAAAGAGAGACAGAGAGAGATCTTCTGTCCACTAGATCACTCCTTAGATGATCACAATGGTCAGGCTGGGCCAGGAAAAAGCCAGAAACCAGTAGCTTCTTCAGGGCTACTCATGTAATTGTTGGGGGTCCAAGGACTTGGGACTACCTCCCCTTCATTTCCCAGGAGCATTAGTAGGGCTCTGGATCACAAGTGGAGAATCTGAGATTTGAACTGGTATCCATATGTATACCAGCACTGAAGGTGGTGGCTTCACTCACAGTGCCACAGTGCCAGTCCCATTCAATTGTAGTTTTTAGATCTTGTTTATATGGAATTGAGGTATTTCTATTTTTAACTTTTGAACATTATAGTTAGTGGTGCCTTAAGCCTATTATAGAGTAGGCTAAAATTACATGGGTTTTTTCCCACAAATTAAAAAAAAAAGAAAGGAAGGGAAGAGGTGGATGGAAGGAAGTGTGAGGAAGGGAGGAAAATTTGGTTATCTTCTTAATGACTTTAATATCTGGCTTCTATGTTGTGTAAGGACATAGAGGGACCTGTCTTTCCTGTTCACTGATGTAATATCCAGTACCTTTCATGGTATCATGTACATATAGGGCATTCAATAAATACATGTGATTGAAAACAGTTGCTTTTTCTAAATTTTTTAAATTTATTTGACAGGTAGAGTTATAGACAGTGAGAGAGAGAGAGAGAGAGAGAGAGAGAGAGAGAGAGGTCTTCTTTCCATTGGTTCACTCCCAAAATGGCCACTATGGCTGAGGCTGCACCAATCCGAAGCCAGGAGCCAGGTGCCTCTTCCTGGTCTCCCATGCGGGTGCAGGGACCCAAGCACTTGGGCCGTTCTCCACTGCCCTTCCAGGCCACAGCAGAGAGCTGGACTGGAAGAGGAGCATCCGGGACTAGAACTGGGTATCCATATGGGATGCTGGTGCTGCAGGCAGAGGATTAACCAAGTGAGCCATGGTGCCGGCCCCGAAAACAGTTACTTTTAAAACATGCACATGACTACAGTCCAGAGGGAAGACAACTGCCTTATCAGAAATAATGCCCAGAGATCCAAGTAGACTTCAGAAGGGAATATTGGATCATATGAATACTGTAATAGCAATTTGTCAACTGAGTGTTGGCAGTGCTTCCTTGCATCATGGTAGTTGTTCCAGTCAGTCTTCAAAAACATCTCATCCTAGATGTTAAAAAAAAAAAAAAACGAGTTTTAAATATGGACTTGAAGGACCAGTGTATTAGGACACATGGGATCCCCACAGCACTGCTGAATTACATGAAGCCCTCATGGTAGATAAATTCTGAGTCACTGATAGCTGCTTCTCTTCTGGAATTTCTACAACCAAATATGGCCCTAGCTTCATACCAAAAGATGACCCTGAGATGTATTTCTGTAGCAGGCAAGATTCAGGGAACGAGATATAACATGATGATGCCCCTGTCTTTTTTGAGGAAACATAACCCTACTACTCAGGAGGGTGTGTGAAATTTGAGAAGATATGTAAGGATTGATATGTAAGGAACCCTGTTCATGGATGGCAGGGCACAGCAGTGAAAACATGGTAAAATAGCCAATGAAAAATGAGCACAGCAAAAGCAATTGAAATTGTAGTCTCTCTTCTGCTTTATGAATACATAGATCGCAGCCTTCTCCTAGAAAGGGCAGCAGTTGAGAACCTTGTATCAGACGGCAACTCTGAAGCAAATTTCAGGGTAACCTAACAGATCTGGATTAACATCTAGCCCATGTGACTGCCTTAGATGTTCAGCCATGACATGGGGTGTGAACATGACAGGTGCCAAGTTACAACCTGTACTGTCCCATAATTCCTCTCCTTATGTGCCCATTCACCACACACACAATAGGAGAGAGTGACACTAAGTGGGCTCACAAATTCCTGAGGGATTTGTCTTGCACCATTCTTTATTCTGGATTATTTTTAGGGCATATGGGGTGGTAGTGTAAAGTAACATCTGAAGTAAGTGTTGGAAAAGGCTCTGACCCCATGGCCTCCTGAAGCCATAATCTCTGGAAGTGGGAATTCAACATGAGAATATCTTGTCCCAGTTGCCTCTGGCTTTTAGCTGAGTGGTGACTCTCTCTTGAATTGTAGGTCCTGGTCACCAGGTTTGTAAGTTCTGTTGTGTTCTACCACTGAGGAAGTGATGTCATCCTGGGCTCTCCTTACCTGACCACTCTCTTCTGGCCGGGTGGGGGCTGGGGTGGGGTGTACAGTACAAGTCTGGCTTATTGTGGACAGGATCTTTCCCATTGCCGGTGCACCTCAGTCCTGGGTTTAACAAATGAAAAAGTGAGGCATGCAGGGCAGAGTGTTGGGCGCTGAACTGCAGGAGGATGAAATTTCAGGCTGTGGTTGAAGGGACACAAGAGGATTTCCCAGCCAGACTGTGGATCCAGAGTGTGGAAATGGGGTGAGTCGCTGGGATCAGGAACTCGGGAACTTTGAGGTAGGGGCCTAGGCCCAGGGACCCCTAAGGCATTCTGCTAGAGTCAGGGACTGCAAATGGTCAGGATCCCTCCCTGTGGCTGTGGGGACCCCTAGGGAGTGGTGCTGTGTGTTGATATAGAGTCCCAGAACTCCCCCATCTGTGGGGGCTGCGGTGTCACCAGGGAAAGAGGGAGTGCTGGACTATTCACGGGTGATGTTGATTTCTATGCCTTTGTGGGTGTGGCAGGGTGGGGCTCCAAGGCAGGGCTGTGGAGGCTAGGGTTGACTCTTGATCATGAATGGGAATCCTGCCCGGGGCTGGATCCCCTTCCAGAATGCCACATTTTACCTTCTAAGCCTTTGGGGCCTCCCTTTAGCTGAGGGAGGAGATCTTTCTCCTTGAGGACAGATGGTGCCCCAACAAGTGAAGATCTGGTTTCTACAAGCCGCTGAGAGATGGACAGTGGTGCAGGCCCAACAGAGACAAAAAACCTGTTCTTGAAGGATGTGGGTAGCACCTCCATGTAGAATCTTGGGTAAAAATTAATTTTTCTTTTCATTCTGTAATTAAGTTGCTCAATTGTTTTTCAAACCTTCCCTGACAGGATTTTTTGTTGTTTTCCCACATTATGTTTAATTACTGTTTTGTTCATAATAGTGGTACCAAATTAAATGAAAATTATACATAATCCACTCTTTTTATTACATAAGATAATATAAAACACAGCTCTTTGTTTACAAATGAAAGTTCTGAAGCTTCAGAAAGCATAACTGGTGAGATGTGAGAGTATTTCAACAATTGATTAAAACAGTGTAACATCAAATTGTAGGAAATAGACTAAACATTTTTGGAAAAATTAGCAAAATACAAACAAGCTACTTTTAAAAGGCATTATTATGAAACATCCTTGAACAGTTTCAAACTCTATTCTGCAATCCAAAGAGTAGGCATATTATATATTACATGATCTACAACACATAAAATTGTATGTATACAAGAACTTCACAGGAGTGCTAATGAGGAAAAATTATAATTGAAGAGAAAATCCTGAATTCAGAAAAATTATCCTATGAATGCTAGCTTAATTTATAGCAAAACAGTAATTTTGAACTTGTGTATAGGTACTGTTCTTGGAATATAAGTAATATTTCATAAGTTTGTGGAAACATGAAATGAGGTTTAAAATGTTAAAATTAGCATATTCCACAAATTGTCATTACCCCATAGCACATTAGGAGAGGAGTGTGTTCCAAATCAAAAGATAAAGGTATTTCTCATGAAATATGGTTGTCTACTACAGAACATCTATACGAAATATTATTTTGTAAACTGTTGGTAATTGTGCTTTTGGAGAAAAGTGTAACATAGTCTAACAACTTATAATGCAGAAAGTTAAAATCCTCTAATGCTATTAGCTTTATTAAAATACCTAACAAGGAAAATTTTAGGACTCCAAAACTACAAAATTAAACCAAGAAAATTGTCTGGGGAAAAAACAAAACTAAGAAGCAAGTTCTACATTCATAGTAGATTTATCACAAAAATGACAAATCTATTTGGGTTGTTCATATTAGAGGGGACAAAAGAAATTAAAACTAACCAACTGCAAACATTCCAACATTTTGTCTCACACATATGAGAGTCAATCTTTATATTATTTTTCACATAAAAAATAAATTCCACATCACATAAGTTTCAGACAATTGGATTGCATTTTTAAACTATAAGTCTATATAATGGAGATGGAGGAATCACTAAAAATGGAAATAGCAAGAAACCATAGGCATAACAGGCATATTTGGAAACATTAATTAGCTAATATAAAATATAGGGTATCTGCTTATTACAAAACATGGTAAACAATAGACTGAGTGGAAGAAAGAGCTACTGAACTGTCATACTGAGCACAGTTAGTGCAGTCAACTCCAATAAAAAGAGGAAATCGATAGAAATTAGAATATAAATATACAGATACAAAGGTTAGAATGAGAAGGAATTAAATAATCTAGTTGTTTCTCTGAACTGTACAAAAGAAAAAAAGATAATATTCTAATTATTTTGATCACATCAGTTTACAAAATTTATCGCAAGACACAAATCCATGAACTCAGAAGTTTATTGTGTCAAAAGCAAAGTTTAATAAAAATATTTAAACTATTTATACTTTGTAACATCAAAGAGGAAGAAAAGACTTACATAAGTGAGCAAAGAAGGATAATAATCTACAAAGACAAGAGCAAAATGCCCACAGTTTATCTAGTGTCAAACAGAAACAAATATTAACAGATCATAGAGAAACTGTCAGTTAGAATTGGATATGCAGTTAATATGCTTTCAATAAACAAAGGTAAATTTAGATTCCTTTCTGCAACAAGAATAACATTTGTTGAATTCCTAAAATAATAGAAGATTCAAGATTAGGTACTAAAAGGAGCTTCATAAGGTTCACACTCCAAAAAAATAAGTTGTCCTATATTAAGTTAGGAAAGTATGAGAGAAAGAAACTTCAATACATGAAGACCACTGAACCAAGAGAGGCATATTATCTTCGGCTGTGTCAAAGTAAAGAAAATATTCAGATAAAAGTTGAAAATATAAGTAAAATTTAAATTAGATTTTAAAATCTTGGATTTTTAAAATATTTAACAGATGTTAGAATTTATGTTTTCAGATTTATTTCATCGACTTGTTAAAATTGATGCCATATCAAGCATGCTTTGCAGAATACCAACGATTCTTTTATCAGAACTAATAAGCACCAAAGGACTGACAGTGGCATAGACATTTCCCACAAGTCTCTGGACATCAAGGACAACTGGATCATATTTCCCCAATATGGTTGAGACAGATGACATTATGATGTCCAAACAGTACACGATCACAAAGAAACTCACCAGCAACAGGACAGTCTGGGTGGCCCTTTTTGCTGGGGAGGTTCTTGGGAACACCCTCCTGCTGTGAAGGTAATCAGACCTCCTCTGATGGCTAGATAAGAAAATCACCATGTAGGCACTGGAGAGCAGCATGAGTCCTACAAAGAAGACGTTCTGGGACAATGAAAATGTGAAAAACAGTTCCATGATGATGGGGTTCATTGAGGAAAATGAGCAGAACTTAATGATATTTGGTGGATTGGTCATGTTGGAATAAGCTACAGTGTAGATGATGATGTTGCTACAGGAACACAAGTTGAGAGACCAAAAACAAAAGAAAGCATGGCTAATATACCTTGGAAGTTTCTGTTTAAATCTTGATATGCAGAAGGTGCTGGGGCTGATGGTGATGGCCTGGATGATGCTCAGGAGGCAGGTGGTACAGATGGAGAGACCCCTCATCACCCTGCTCAAATAGAAGGAAGACTTACATTTTAAGTCATTGGGAAAATTCAGTGACTTGAACATGTTCATAGATAAAATGTCCAGTGCAGTCAGTAGCATCACTATGTGGACAAAAGCCAAGTGGCAAGTGGTCACATCGGTGGGCTTGGGCCTATGATCCTGGTGGATGGTGAAGATGTGGAAGAGAAAGAGGAAGGCATTGGCTGAGATTCCCATGCCAGCTTGCAAAAAATACACATGTTTTAATGATAGCATAAGTGGAAATTATGTTCATCTTAAGAGCAAACAAGAAATATTTTAGAAGCCTGAAAAACAAAAAGCAGACCTCCTGTCACCAGTGCTCTTCCTGTAATGAATGTCATCACAAATCATCATTTTTATTTTACCCACTTATTTTTAACAAGCTCAGAATATTATAAAGAAATTCCTGGTAGTAAAGCTCCTTCAGTACTCTCAACAACAAATGAATTTTTTTTCATTATATCCATTTTCTGAACCCTTCGAAGATTCCTCTATTCGCAGTTTTCAAAAACTTTTGCAGCACATAAAATTATTATTTTATGTTATTTGCATTTTATTTTTTAAAGCTTTTACTTAATGAATTCAAATTTCACAGGTACAACTTTAGGAATATAGTGGTTTTTCCCCCCATACCCACCCTCTCACCCCCACTCCCATCCCATCTCCAACTCCCTCCCATTCCCTTCATCATTAAGATTACTTTTTAATTAACTTTATATACAGAAGACCAACTCTATACTAAGTAAAGATTTCAACAGTTTGTATACACACACACACATACAACATATAAATTACTGCTTGAGAACAAGTTTTGCAGTTAATTCTCATAGTACAACTCATTGACAGAGGTTGGTCCTATATGGGGAGTAAGTGCACAGTGACTTCTGTTGTTAATTTAAGAATTAACACTCTTATTTATGATGTCAGTGATCACCCGAGGCTTTTGCCATGAGCTACCAAGGCTGTGGAAGTCTTTTGTGACCACAAACTGTCAGTATTTAGAAAAGACCATAAGCAAAGTAGAAGTTTTCTCCTCCCTTCAGAGAAAAGTACATCTTTCTTTGATTAGCCCTTCTTTATACTCACAGAGATGTTTCATGTAGAATTATTTTTAATTTCATTTTCTGTAAAGTTTTTGAAGCACTCCTTTTAAAATAATCTCTCTGTCTTTCTCTCTCTCTCTCTCTCTCCCTCTCTCTCTCTCTCTGTCTCTGTCTCTCTCTCTCTCTCTCTCTCACACACACACACACAGACACACATATATGCACACACACACACGGTGCAAACAAAACTCATACTGAGAAATGAATGGCTAAGTAGAAAATTCCTCTACAACTACATGGCATGCATGAATTAAAGGACATATTCCATAGTAGATTAAATGGTTGTTGAAACATTTCTGTATCAGAAATGGCTAACTGATTGTTCCATTATCACGTATCTATACCCTCAGCACAATTTGGAACCAAAAAAAGCACCAAGATCATGTTTACTAAAGGATTAATTATCTCCACATTTGAAGGATTGTAATTAATTCAATTTCAAGAATATATTTGGCCAGCACCGCGGCTCAATAGGCTAATCCTCCGCCTGCGGCGCCAGCACACGGAGTTCTAGTCCCGGTTGGGGCACCAGATTCTGTCCCGGTTGCCCCTCTTCCAGGCCAGCTCTCTGCTGTGGCCCAGGAGTGCAGTGGAGGATGGCCCAAGTCCTTGGGCCCTGCACCCGCATGGGAGACCAGGAGGAAACACCTGGCTCCTGGCTTCGGATCAGCGTGATATGCCGGCTGCAGCGGCCATTGGAGGCTGAACCAACGGCAAAAGGAAGACCTTTCTCTCTGTCTCTCTCTCTCTCTCTCACTGTCCACTCTGCCTGTCAAAAAAAATATATATATATATATATTTAAGCATAGAATAAAATCTATGCAATTATTTTAGCTATATAATATGTTGTTCTACTCCATACATTATAAACCATTCAGTAAAAGAGATTAAATGATACATGGAAGAAAGTAGATAAAAATTCAGTATTTTCTTCTCCCACCACATTGATATTTGGCTGATTCTCTCCAACTCATATCCCTCATTCCGTAAATGCCCCCATATACTGAAACAGACTTAACACTATTGTTCTGTTTCTAATGAGGCTCTTGGTAACATGAAAACTGAGGAAAAAATGTGGTTATTTTGAGTGATCATTAATAGATGATGTATAATCATTTACATAATTTCATTGGAAAACTTTTCTAAATTCCCCAAATTACGTGGTCTACATCTATATAAGAACCTAGAATATCATTGATCATTTATTTGACATTTAAAGTTAATTTTGTATCATATTTTTATGTGAGTAATCTGGCAGTCCAATCATGGAAAGATCACTGAATTTGAAATAATGTGTACTGACCTGTGAGAACTGGAATAGAGGGGAACTTGAGCATGGTCACCTATAACTTGGTCAGAATGAAAAAGATGCAACTGGAAGTCATTATACTTAGTGAAATAAACCTGTACCAAAAAGAAAACACCATGTTGACTCTGATCTTTGACAACTAATAGAGTACCTAAAAGGTAATCTAGGAGTGAAATTAACCCCTTAAGATTGAATAATTGTTTATAGTCCATGTCTTGACTGTTGAGGAACAATTTTTTTCCTTCATACTATTTATTGAACTCTTTACTTTGTGTAGGATTAGTCTTATGAATTTAAAGCTAACTGAAAATAGCTTATTTTTTATTCTGTTAATCAGCAGTGTTATTTACATCATAAGTTCTACAATATTTACTGAGTAGCATTTTAAGACATTTGACATCATTGATAACATTAAAATGATGATGAGACTTTCAGATGAACAGATGTGGGGGATTAGATGAATAGTGTTCATTGATGGAAATGAGTCAGCTCACAGATTCAACTATCTCTCCCACCATGATTAGCTCCAAAAAAAGGACTTTTTTATAAAAGAACAAATTCCAAAAGAATAAATAGGGCAAACATCCAATAGCATTGATTGACTGCAATGTGTCAATTGCTCCTTGGAAACTGAAATTAATGTAGATGTAGCTAAAAGCACAGAGTTAATGATGAGGATATTAATAATCTCACACATTGAATTTTCAGTTCCCTGAGAAAAAGCATAGGTAACATAAGTGTCACTGCAGATTTAGGAGACAAAAGCTGTAGCAGGACAAGCAATAATAAAACATATGCTGCGGCAGGTGCTGTGGTGAAGCATGCAAAGCCACTGCCTGAGGCATCAGCATCCAATGGGAGTGCCAGTAGTGTTCTGGCAGCCCCAATTCTGATCTCCCTATTAATGTACTTGGGAAATGAGCAGAAAATGGCCCAAATGCTTGGGCCCCTGCTACCTAGGTGGGAGACCAAGAATAAGCTTCTGGTATGAGTTGGGCTTTGGATTGGCCCAACTCCAGCCACTGCAGCCATTTGCAAGTGAACCACTGGATGGAAGCTCGCTCGCTCTCTCTCTCTCTCTCTCTCTGTCTCTCTCCCCACTTCCCCTCTCCCTCTCTCCCTCTTTCTTTCTGTGACTCTGTCTTACAAATTAATTAATTAATTAATTAAATGAATCATATGCTGTGGTTTGGGGGACATGCAAAAGTCCTCCATGAGATTGCATTTTTTTAAAAAAACAACCAGAATCAAGTACAAACCAGGAAGGGAAAAAACTGTGTATTTAAAAGCTAATAACTTGCCTCCCTGTGCATCACTCTGATAGCCATAGCAACTCTGTCAAATGCCTAATTTAGAAAGCAATGAAAAATGTGTCCTGTGCACCAAGTTCTCTGATCAGGCCCATGTGGACACAGGGTACCTGAATATCATGCTCCCTAATGCAAAGTTTTAAAATGAAGACTTTAAGACCTAGCATTCTATAATATTTCAACATATCAATAGAAGTTTCCTGTTGATCAGATTTCTTAAATGGTTAATGTCTGTGTGGCCACAAATGGACAACCCTTGTCATTTTTTTTCACTTCATTCACAACAGTGTCACATTTGCACCCTCACTTTCCTGCATTTTAAGTACTCAATAGTACTAGAGAGTAGTATTCTTATTCAAGTTAGATAATTTTAATGGGAAAGTTGTGATGATTCAGCAACTAAATTAAAACTGAAGAAGTACTTTTTATACATAAAAATTTAAAAACAAATGCAGATTGAAACTTTTGAAAAAATCAGAAATAGTGACAGTGGTGATTAATTTTCTAACATTTACAATATTCCATTTATGTATTATAAAATGTTTTTCTCTAATTTCTGTAAAAGTTTCAATTTTCTTATCAATGTTAAAGTTTTCACTTTATTTTAAATACCTAAATGCTAAAACCAAAATTATTTTTAAGAAAGACTTTGAAATTATGCTGCTTATTTTATGTACTATTCATCTAAATTAATAACTTTTAAAAATATTTCATACAGAATGTAACGTATTTCTAAATAAATTTCTGATAAGCAGAATAGTATGTTATCAGCAATCACTGCAATGAGAAAACATTTTCATGGCCACCTGCTAAACTCATTATTGTTTAATATTAAAAATACTGCATGGCTTTTGGAGCCATGAGGTGAAACAGTCCTAAAATTTTCTGAAATAGCTTAAAATATTTCCAAACTTGAGAGAACAAAACAAATACCACTAAGGCATACTGAATTAGTTCAGATTTGGTGTGTCTTGTGACAACAAATTTACTTGGAAAAAATATATTAAATGAGAAATAAACTAGAAAGAGGGAAACAATACAATTTCAATACAGGTCCATCAAAAACCACAAGTATACTTTTGCAAACCTATTCATCTAAGGTCTCCATAACTCATGCAGTTCATCATTTCATGTCAGGAACACCCATTTTGTTAATGATGGATTAATATTGAAGACTGATGCCATGAGCAGAAAATTCCCCTAACAGTTCACTGAAAACAACCTGCTCTACCCCAGGATCCACAAGCTCTTGGAGCTCACTCTGTGCATGAAACAGAAAGACACTCACCCAGCCAGGCCTCTGATGTGAATCCATTATGGGATGAATACTCGAGATGTGGTTATAGGGAAGGGATGGCATCAGCTCATCTCCCTGCAGGCCCATAACTGTCATTTCCACTTTAGAAGTAGGACATCCTGGTCTTGGCATCACTGGAAATAGGAGCCACCTCAGGGAACAGTGAACTTTCCTGGTTTCTGGAAGACAGCAGAGCAGAGCAGCTGAGCCCCTCTCTTCTCAACTGTGGGCTCATTTCTCCAAGGCAGGCATGACTGGGCAGGTTGCCTGCTCTCAGTCCTTGTCAACAGAGGCAAGAAAAATAGAGACTTCTGATTCAGAACAAGCACAAGTACATCTAATTTTTCAAGCTAACCCCAGCCCTCCAAGAGACTCCCCGTGGCAACCCTGGTTTTTCCCCTGTGGTGTCAGTGTCAGTGAAACAATTCAGAATCTGCAAATCAGGAAATTGCCCCTTCTGGAAATCCATGTGCCAGGGCTTCTGCACTGATAGCAGAATGCAGGCTGCATTTCCTCTACTTCCCTCTGCTCCAGAGAAAGTGTGTTTCAGCAGCACAGAGGCTCATCGTCTGCATTGTCCTTCTCAAAACAAATTTAGAAGCAGACCCAAAGTCTCTTGTGTTGGTGTGTTCTGCCACCTGTCCCTTAGTTTCCTCTACCAACTTCACTCACAGGGCTTTTTATTTCACCCGCATAGAAGTAGAGGTGTGGGTCTTTTTGAATGAAGAGATGGGCATGGGAGCTTCCATCAGAAGAGCGTGCCACTGGATAGCTCTCAGCCAGCAATTTTTATTAGAGGATACAAGCAATTCTACGAGCTAACAAGCACGTAGGCACAGCAATACATTAACAAAAGCTCACCATATGAACAGGAAAGACCAAAACCTATGTTCCAGGAAGAGAAACAGCAAGCTGATCCCTATCAGGCAGCATGAAAATTCAGAATCTTATTTACAATCTTGAGCTTGCAAAACCAGTATTCACCATTAGTTACAGATTACCCACCCTGCTGTCTTTTGCCACTGCATTCCACTGGATGTGTATGCCCTCACGCACCTGCATAGGCAGAGACAGAATTGCAGCTATGTCCTATTCCAGAGGAACCTGCTGCCATCAGGACATTTAGGCAGTATCCTCTACGTCCTCTTTTTCTTTGTTTTAATCAAAGATCATAGGTTTCAGGATACTAGTGTAAGAGACACAAGAAATAATGCAGATTCCAAAAAGACATAGGAGTAATATCAACAGCAATGGTACTGCAAAAGGAGGCAATAGCCACTTTAACCAGGATCCAAATTGCCACCCTTCAGGTTGAGCATGTAAATGAGACCTCTCTTTAATTTTGCTGATTTCTTTTTCTATAAGCTTAGAATCATCTGAAATATTGAAACAACATTGTCCAGGAAATTATTTACATCCAATATGATGCTTAAGTAACAAATAATCAATAGCACCATGATTTTGTAAACATCTTCATGAATTTGACTTAAATCTGAATTAGTATAAAATAAGGCAGGAGTGGTGGCATTGGCAGTTTTTTCTAAAACATAGGCAAGCTCCCCAGGATGATGGGTGAGAACAATTCCAAAATCAGAAGAGCAACACAGGGTTTCCTATTGGTATCTTGACCTCAAGAGTAAGTCATTAAACAATAAGAGCCAACAGTGAGGGGAAAACATAACATAATGACTAATAAGATCAAAGTAGAATTGTACATAAGTTGAGCAAAAATAGCAGTAAGTAAAATCTCAGGAGTCTCTGTGATGAGTTCTGGAGCCAGGAAAAGCAGGAATTGGATCCTGTATTGTATGTACTGTGTTAACTCATGCTGTTGTGCAGGTCAGAGAGCTGGAATCCATATACGACATGTAGAAGCAAACCCTCTGATGAGTTGTTGGGGTCCTTCCAGTTAGGACTGGGGGATTCCTTGTAATAAAGCAACGCCCATGGTTCTTCACAAGCTGGATGGAAATGCTTTTGTGCTGGGGTTTCACAATCTATAAAGGTAGAATTAAATTTTGAAAAATAAGTTAAATGATTAAAAGAATGGCCATTGTCTGATTAATCTCCCCAGGCATATTTCCCCCTTTTTATTTGTTTTTGAAGAAGGGTTTCTAGTGTATGATGGGCCTATTAAACAATGGCTTCACCTGTAGGATTATAGGGAATGCCATGAGTAAGTTTAATATCCCCTAATCAACAAAAATGATTGAAAGCAGAAAAGGTATAAGCAAACCCATTACCAGTCTTTAGTTAAATAGGTTTGCCCATCATAGCCATAGTCATTAATGGATGTTTAATGATATAGCGAATGGATTCTCCTTTAATTGGTGTTGCCCTAATGTAACCTGAGTGGATATCAATAACAACATGTAAATAAGAGAAGAGTTTTAATAAAGGACAGTGAGTTATATCCATTTGCCAAAGCTGGTTGGCATGATGGCCTAGAGGGTTGACAGCAGCAAAAGGAAAATAATGAGGGGTTTGAGCACTTTGGAAAGAACTAGAGATAATGACATGAGCATCAGAAAGAGGAATTTTAAACTGTTTATGGAGAGATTTAGCTGAGTGATGAAAAGATTCTTGACTCTGAAGAGAATTGGTAAACAGGGAACCAACATGCATGTAAAGCTTCATCACATGTCTCTCTCTCTCTCTCTCTCTCTCTCTCTTTTTTTTTTTTTTTTTTTGGACAGAGTTAGAAAGTGAGAGAGAGAAACAGAGAGGTCTTCTTCCTCCCATTGGTTCACCTCCCAAATGGCCGCTGTTCCAATCCAAAACCAGGAGCCAGGTGCTTCCTCCTGGTCTTCCATGTGGGGGCAGGGCCCAAGCACTTGGGCCATCCTCCACCACACTCCCGGGCCACAGCAGAGAGCTTGACTGGAAGAGGAGCAACCGGGACAGAATCCGGTGCTCCAACCAGGACAGAATTCGGCGCTCCAACTGGGACTAGAACCTGGGGTGCTGGCAACGTAGACGGAGGATTAGCCAAGCAAGTCACGGCACTGGCCATCACATGTCTCTTCCCTTCTGAAAGAAAACCAGGTAAACAGGAGTGACTGCAAATATGAACAACATATAAAGAAAGGTGGCACTGGCATAGCAGAGTCTGTAAGGTTAAAAAAAAAGGTTAAGTAAATAAGTAAATTAAGATCAATGGCAGGACTAACTTGAGCATGTTGTAAATGAAACAATAAATTAGCAACATTGAGAATCAGCAACATGATTAAAAGGTTGATCTTTTTTTTTTTCTTTTTTTGACAGCAGAGTGGACAGTGAGAGAGAAAGAGAGAAAGGTCCTCCTTTTGCCGTTGGTTCACCCTCCAATGGCCGCCACAGCTGGCACGCTGCGGCCAGCGCACCACACTGATCCGAAGGCAGGAGCCAGGTGCTTCTCCTGGTCTCCCATGTGGGTGCAGGGCCCAAGCACTTGGGCCATCCTCCACTGCACTCCCTGGCCACAGCAGAGAGCTGGCCTGGAAGAGGGGCAACCGGGACAGAATCCAGCGCCCTGACCGGGACTAGAACCCAGTGTCCCGGCGCCACAAGGTGGAGGATTAGCCTAGTGAGCCACGGCGCCGGCCTGAAGGGTTGATCTTTAAACAATTGTAAGACCAAAATAACTGGTGCCAGCCCACTGTGTTGAACTGTTTTTTTGTGGCCAGGTGCGCTTTTTTATTTAATCAGAATTTTGTTGATAAGTAATCACTCCTCTTGTAGAAGATCCATCTGAAAAAATAGTAAGAGCTTGTACTATGGATACTTTAGTAATCATGCAACAAAGGAAGATGTCAACACCGTAAAAAGTTAATTGAGGATCCCTAGGAAGATTATAAGAAAGATATCTTACATAATCAATGCATTCAACTTGATAAATAAGTTGAAATTGTTGTAACAGATTTTCATGTTCCTGTTTAGAAAAAGGCAGGTAAACAGTAACCAAATCAAGCCCAATCAAGGTAAGAGATTGGTGACATCCTTTGGCAATTAAATCTGCAACAGCCTGTGGGTAAGTATAGAAGTCACAGGAAGGGGTGGGAAGTAAATAAAGCCCTTCAACAATGTAAATATTTTCAGAAAACTTTGCAAGCAATACTTGAGTAGGGTTAATAGGAGTGGGAAAAACAGCTAGTTGTAAAGGGGCATTATGAGGAATGTGATTAACAAAATTCTGCCACAAGGTCTGATTAATATGTACTAGAGGTTGTTGAATTTTAGGAGAAATCTTAGTGGTATCTGCTGAATGTGTTTTTCCCTTCAAGGTTACAAAAAGTGGTTATAAATGTTGGATAGTTAACCTAAATAAGGATGAGCCCAAGTAAGGTGACCTAATACTGTTGTAATTGTACCAAGGTTAAAGGCTGAGGCAAAAGCAATTGGGCAAGTGTAGGGCAAGATTTGGTAGTAAGTAACATATGACCTATTTGCACTTGTTCTTGAACTAGGGTCTCCACCTCCAGTAACCTTTCTTTAGGAAGGGGCCATTGTTTAACCCCTATTGGCTCCCCAGGCAACCAGGTTAAAGGCAGCTGTGTGCAGGCATGGGTTGATTTGGTGTAGGAACCTATTATATGAATAGTAGCTTGAATTTGTTGTAGTAAATCTTGACCCCAAATAGGAATGGGAATAAGAAGACTATAATGGCAAATGTGAGCAATGAGGCATTGGCCTCGAGGATCATAACAACAAAAACATTTTTAACAGGACCTTTAAGAGCCACAGCCAGCAGATTGGTTTTATAAGTTTCAGGTTTATTACCAACAGCCTTTAACACATCCTTACAATCCTGATTAGCATTTTCAAAAGCCAATTGTCGGCCGGCACCGCAGCTCACTAGGCTAATCCTCCACCTAACGGCGCCGGCACACCAGGTTCTAGTCCCAGTCAGGGCGCCGGATTCTGTCCCGGTTGCCCCTCTTCCAGGCCAGCTCTCTGCTGTGGCCAGGGAGTGCAGTGGAGGATGGCCCAGGTGCTTGGGCCCTGCACCCCATGGGAGACCAGGAAAAGCACCTGGCTCCTGGCTCCTGCTATCGGATCAGCGCGGTGCGCCAGCCGCAGCGCGCTGGCCACGGCGGCCATTGGAGGGTGAACCAATGGCAAAGGAAGACCTTTCTCTCTGTCTCTCTCTCTCACTGTCCACTCTGCCTGTCAAAAAAAAATTTTTTAAATAATAAAAATAAAAAAATAAAAAATACATAAAAATAAAAAAAAGCCAATTGTCGCAACAATACCTGAGCAGCTTCTTGATGCTCTACTTGTTACCCAATAGCTTTTTGTAATTTATCAATAAAGGAAATATTTTCCAGTAGGCCCTTGTTTTATTGCAGAGAAAGAGGTGGGTGGATCACAGGCATCAGGTATCTTTTTCTAGGCTTTTAGAACCATATAAGAAATTTGTGTGCTTCCCTTGGGGGTAATTAACTTGTTAATTTGGATCAGCGAAAGCTCCTTCTCCTAATAGTTGATTAGCTCTATTGAGTATATTTTGAGTCAAATTTCCCATGGCTTGGGCATGAGCAAGATCTCAGTACTCTTCTGTCCACACTGTATACGGTGTTGGAGTTACAAGCACCTTTATTAAAGTTTGCCATTCCCAGGACATCATCTGAAGACTTCCTCCAATAGTCTCCAACAATCCTACAGTATAAGAACTTTGCATGCCATACTCATTAAGGCTCTTTTTTTAAATTCTTTAAACGTATTATATGGCAGATTCATGATGAGGGGCCTCATTATTTTGGGGGCAATGGAGAGGAAAGGCTGCCAACAGCAAGTCTCCTTGCTCTTTTAACATGCCCAGAAGGGTAGATCAGGCAAGGGGCTCTTCCATGGAAAGGATCAGTTTTTTAGTTAGATTAGTTCCAAGGATTTAGTTTTTTCTTCACCAGCAACCATTGGAGCTGATGGACAAGTCTTGTGAAACCTGAGCCTGGATCAAGGTGCAACTATTTTAGGCTTCCATCTTGTAACTTGGGCCTGACCAGGCCCTGAACCCTGAGCCAGAAGCTCCTAAAAGTAAATAAATAAACTCCCCTTGTGATAAACTCTCCTAGCAACAGCCGATTAACAGATAACAGAGAAATACCTAGAGTTACTGGTGTCTTCCCAGGGCAGATAAGGTGATTGATAGCTACCTGAGACTCTGCAGTTCAGCACGTACACCCCAGCAGCTCGGACCCTATGCTTCGGCCAATCAATTCAAAAGGCATCAACCCCAAAGCCATCCAACCACCTTTAGTAGGTCCATTCCCGCCAGTGGATGCACTAATCAATTCTAGGAGATGTCCTTTGAATTTCCCACGGGATGAGATAATTTGCTAAATGGTACCATGATGTATAAAATATCTCTGAAAACCCTATAAAAACCCTGTTAACTGAAGGGTCGGGGCTCTCAATTCAGACCCGCTGTGTTGGTGTTGATTGAGAGACCAGGCCCGGACCTGCAATAAAGCTCTCATATGCTTTACAGCGGTATCGGCTCCTTGGTGGTCTTTGGGGATGACTGAACCGGGCATAACAGTCTCCCGGCCAGGAAGAGGTATCACTGGGCTTAAAATATGACTGATATCATCACTACAACAAAACCATCCATGAAACACAGGAATGGGAGCCTGTGGCTCCTGATGAAATTTTTTTGGACTATTTTCTCCCAATCTGTCACTTTCAAGTTACCTACATCAAGATATGCAGGGCAACATCTATCTATTTCCTGAAGTAATTTCCTAATGATCTTTTTGAGGGTGGAGTATCCCTCCTGTTTTAACAAATAATACAATTCTGCTCTATGCTTTTGTTGCTCCTGGAATAGGCAATTCCCCCATCCCAGTGACTCACCGGGATCTTGAAGAGATGAATGACATGTCTGTAACCTTTGCTGGGTGTGGTGAGCCATCCCTTGCTCACTGTGCCAAGGGTCCTTGTTCAGGTGCCACTGTTACCAGAGAATGGCAGGGTTCTTGTCTTCGCGCAAGAAAGAATTCAGGTGTGAGACAGAGTAGTGGAAAGTAAAATAGCAAGGTTTATTAGGGCAAGAACGGATGGGCTCCTCTCCAGACAGAGCCCAGTCGTTCAGACTGGGAGAGAGCGGGGTTACATGGTTGAGTAGAGAGATTACACCTGGGCAGGCCAGGTGGGCAGCTCAGCAGAGCAGAGGGCTGAGCGCACAGTCCGGTTGGGGGGGGGGGGGCGGGGAGGGGGTTTAAGGAGATGGGTCTTTGTCTTCACACATCTCCTGAAACAAAGGATTTTATGGATGTAATATTAAGAAGTTCCTATCTGAGTTTTCCCCTGAAGGTTTCAGACAGGAGGAAGTCTAGCTGCTGCTGTCCTAACCCAGGATCGAGAGCAGGGTATTTGAAATGAAAATACTGGGCTGCATCTGGGAGACTGTGGAAGATTGTCAGGCAGAAGGGGAGGGACCCCCACCTGGCAGGTTATCAGGTAGAAGGGGGCAGGGCAGGATGCAAATACTGGGCTGCCCTTGAAACGTTATCAGGATGACTTTGAGATGCAGATGCAGATGCTGGACATAGATGTCTTTAGGCCTTTGTCACACACACACATAAGCTCATATCTGACTTCCTACCTAACACCACTTTATTTTTCAAATGAAGAGACAAAACATGGGGCCTCCATCAGAAAAGCATACCACTCTCAGCCAGAACTTTTTATTAGAGGGTACAATTCTACAAGCTGGCAAGCACGAAGGCACAGCAATACATTAACCAAAGCCCACCAATGAACAGGAAAGACCAAACCCTGTTCCAGGACTAGGAATAGCAAGCTGATCCCTATCATGCAATACAAGGATCCAGAATCTTATTTACAATCTTGAGTTCCTGAAACCAATACTCACCATTAGTTACAGATTACCCACCCTGCTGCCTTCTGCCACTGCATTCTGTTGGGAGGCTGTGCCCTTACCCAGCCTGCATAGGCAGAGACAGAACTGCAGTAATGCTCTAACTAGGGGACTGTGGTCCCTCTGAGAACACTTAGGCAGTATCCTCTACACCCATGAAAAGTTGTATGTCCTTTATAGTTAAGTAACAAAAAGTTATTGAATGTCAAGTTGATAATAAGAAAGTTGCTCAGTTTCTGCTAAAACAAATGGCTTATGAAAACATGTCATGAATGCCTACTGTCACGCAGCTCGACAGTAGCAAGTGCGACGTATGACTTGTCAGTCACAGGGAAGAAAGGAACACCAGGACACAAGACTGTCTTTTCCAATTTTATTATTCACACACCAGGGACACACCAGGGGTTTTATATCACACTACTCATCAGCATGCTCATTGGGGTCAATACACTTATCAGTATCAATATACTTATCAATCTATACTATTAAATACACTTATCAATAAACTTAACATTACTACTTAATCATGACTTAACTACTTAGCTATTTAGCTTAACATAACTACTTAGCTTAATCACCTAACTTAACATAATTACTTAACACACATCAATATCACTATCAATGTCAATAATATCACTTATCATAACTTATAGCTAACTTAACACTTACTGAATCACTTAGCTTAACATAGCTACTTATCATCTACTTAACTTACTATAATACTTAACTATCAGAGTAACACTATTTCCTTAATGACTAGAGGACTGAATATCAATTATACTACTTGAACTTATTCATTAATCCATAGATCACAGTATACAGTGTTAAAGTAATTTTAAGGGCAATCTAATCATAATAGTATATGTACATCAAGGTCTCCAGCATTATTTACATATACCTTGCATAGGGTCAAAGCATAGTTATATTATATTACACATGACTAACACTATTTGTAAAAGCTGCGTTTTCAAGGCTCGTATCACAGTCACGAAAAAGAGTGTCAGTGTTCAAGGTTCAGAGCTCCATGTCTCAGCAGAGACGGATCTCAGATCAGTCACTTACAGGCAGGAAGTTGTGGGAAGGCTGTCACTCTGGGCAGTAGGCTCAAAGTTCCCAGGCGGATGGCCAGGCGAGAAGTTGGAGAGGTCCCCTGCTGAGAGGCCTGGTCTGGCTTCAGGGTCAGGTCTGGCAGCAGGCTGATAAGGACTCCAGGCAAGGCGATGAGACGGCATCTTGGCTGGTCCGCTCCACTGGCCTCTTGATCCCATCATTGCCTTGTGCCACGTAGCAAAAGCTAGCAGGCTGGCTCTTTGACTCCACGTGCGAGAAGACCCAGAGGTTCGCTTGCACTGGGCCACGCGCACGCGCACACACATACACACACACACACTCACACAGACAGTGGGGTTATGTGGGGAGCAACTGAGACTAGGCTAAGTTACTGGAATTAAGATTTATTCTATGCATCTGCTCTCCCACGATATAGCGCTGGGGAGGAGTAAACTTCTACACAGCTGCCTCTCACCAACTTGACAAACTGCGGGAGCTGATCCTGCTCCTGAATGGAGGAGAGCAGCGTGCTCAGCGTGTGGGTAGCAGAGCACGGATTGGTGGAGAGGACTATATAGGAGGAGAGAGACGGCATGGTGGTGTGGGTTGGTTAGAGGGTGCGTTGGAGAGTTCGCGGGGAAGTTCGTTGCTTCGTTCTTTCTCATTTCTCTCTACTCATTCTTGCTTTGGGAGTTCGCTGTTTGCTTATTCTTACTTTACTATAGAAAAGACTTGTAAAAAAGGGGAACAACAAGTGTCCGGTCTGGTGCGGCTCCTCCGCGTGCGGAGGAGCAGCAAATGGTGCCATGACTCGGATAGGAAACCTAGGAGGGAAGAAACGGGAAGAAGTGGGAAAATACCGGAGAGAGAGACTAGCAAAGAGCCTAGGGGAAAGCCGGACGGAAAGAGTGCCGGTGAGAAGCTAGTTAGAACCCAGGAAAAAAGCCGCGGGGGAAGAAAAATAGAAGCTAGGAAAGAGGTATTTACTGGGAACGCCTGGGAGACTCAGTCTTCCACTACGCCCACCGCTCCAACATGTCATGGACCATACAGACAATGGAGTTCTTTGGCTACTCCTTGCCCACTGGCTACGTCTTCTTCCTCATGCTGGGCACCATCCTCTATTTCTCCCTAAAGATCATCCGTTATGGGCTGAATGCGGTTTTTCTCTCTCTCTCTCCCTACTCCCCACCTCCTCGCAGCTTTTCTTCTAAGCGAGGGAAACGAGGGGGGAGGAAATTTCACGCATTCGTAAGAGCAGTCGTAGAGACGTCCCCCTGGTTTCTACAGCAGTGGAGGCAGGTGGGACGGCAATTGCGCGCAGCTGGGGAATCGATAGAAGTGCTGAAGCTGTGGCAACTCATTGATCAGGCGCTTCAGGACCCCACGGAAGGGATCGAGTTGTTGCTTAATGAGGGGAGTGAATTGCAGGAAGAATTATGGCAGGGCAGCCAGGCGAGCAGCTATTGTAACGAACAGGTGAGAAGAAAATCAAAGAAGGATTTAGAGAGCCAGGAAGCTTACGGGGGGGAGGAGGAAGCTGAAGAGGGAACCTCGCCCCCGAGAGAGATGCCAAGAATATATCCTGGCCCTACAAGGCTGGCAAATTCAACCATAAAGGATGAATCACCACCCCGGTATCGCCCATTGGTACTACCAAAGTTTCCTCCTGTAAAGAAAAGCCCTTTTTTTCCACATGAGAGAGTGGGAGGAGGAAGGAGTGATGGAGGGAGTAGGTATGCAGGAGGAGATAGAAAGGCCAAGAACCGAAAGCAAGCAAAGGGGAGCTGTTTATAGAAAACCTGCTTGGGAGCAGTAGCAGGAACCAGGCCAGGTGTTTCCTGTAATTCAGGATCAGCAGGGAAACAGGGGTTGGAGGCCTCTTGATCACAAATTACTTAAAGAATTGCCACAATCAGTGCAATTGTATGGCCCCCAAGCAAGTTTCACACAGGCAATCCTTGATAACATTGGACAGCAAGGCCTAATACCCGAGGATTGGAGAAACTTAGTAAAGGTGGTGTTGGGCGGGGGTGACTTCCTCTTATGGTTAGCTGCTTATAGAGAACTTGCTCGAGAATATTCAAAGCAGAACTATCGAGCAGGGAATCAAACATGGGATGAGGAAATGTTAAATGGAGAAGGGCGATTTGCCAATCCCGATGATCAGGCCCGACTACCAACAGCTGTCCTCTTACAAGTAAGAGCAAGAAGAGCCTGGAAGGTGGTACCCAGAAAAGGAGAGATAAGACACAGCTTGACTAAGATAGTGCAGGGCTCTACTGAACCTTACGCTGACTTCATGAACAGATTAATGGAAGCAGCAGGAAATATTTTTGAAACTGTGGAAGAAGCAATGCCCTTAGTCAGAAGATTGGCGTATGAACAGGCCAATAAAACATGTTGTGAAGCTCTTAGACCATGGCAGCATAAGGACATCCCTACCTTCTTGAAAATCTGTAGGGATGTCATGGATGATGTGGCTTCTGGATCACATGCTGCAGTAACAGTGACCCGACAATTTAGACAGAACATGAGGGGATGAAAATGCTTTAGATGTGGTAGAGAAGGGCATTTAATGAGGGAATGTAGGGCGAAATTTCCAGCCCGAGATTAGCAGGGCATGGAGAACTCGAAGACCAGGCCTTTGCCCACCCTGCAGAAGAGGGAATCATTGGGTCAGTGAATGTTACTCTAAAATGTATAGCGCAGGCAATCCCCTGAGGATGCCAAATGAGCCGGGCCCCATAAAAAGACCAGGTGTATATGGACAACAACAAAAAATTGGAATGTGGGCCCCTGCACCCCGGGGCCAAAACAATTGGTGGGTGCCACGGTCCCAACAATACAAAAACCAAATATTTACTGCTCAGAGTTACGAGCCACTGGGTATTCGGTACTAACACCTCAAATGGGAGCACAAGCCATAGAGGTGAGGGCAGAAACAATTTCGGCTGAGCATAAGGGACTTGGAATAATCATAGGAAAAGCAACAAATGCTTCAAGAGGCCTAATGGTCATTACCGGAGTTATCCAATTACCCTTTGATAAGTTAAAGGTGCTGCTACAATCCACAAAGGGCATTGTTACAAATTAAGCCAGAAGAACCTGTGGCTCAGATGCTGATTATGACTGGAGCGCAGGATGTTCGTGGATCCCAAGGGGAGAAATTTGCAGCCTTGTCCCTGTCTTTAGCAGATCGACCTCTGTGGACCTTAACCATTAGAGGAAAGTCGATTCAGGGCCTGCTAGATACAGGTGCAGATGTAAGTATAATTTCGGAGAATGATTGGCTGAAGTCATGGCCCCTTCAGCCAGGAGATAATACTTTAGTAGGCCTAGGTGCGGCCATGACACCATCAAGGAGTGCTCAGGTGCTTCATTGGCAGGATCAAGAAGGGAACAAGGGAAATGTGCAACCTTATGTTAGTGCACTCCCCATCACATTATGGGGAAGAGACATTTTAGAACAAATGGGACTGACATTAACCAATGAAGACCAGTTGGAGAGTTCTCCAGGACGGCGTATTATGTATAAAAAGGGATATCAGGAGAGGATTAGGCTCCAGAGAAGGCAGAAGGGACCTAGCCCAGCCCAAAGGCGACTTTAAAAGACAGGACACGGGTTTTTCGTGGGGGCCACTGAGATGCAGCCGCTGCCATTGTCATGGCTGGACAACAAGCCAAAGTGGATACCACAGTGGCCCCTTACCCAGGAAAAGTTGGCTGCGGTAAATGATAGTGTTACAACAATTAGAGGCAGGCCATTTGCAACCATCAACCTCCCCATGGAATACGCCAATATTCGTGATAAAGAAAAAATCAGGGAAATACCGGTTGTTGCATGATTTATGGGCTGTTAATCAGCAGATGCAACCCATGGGGGCATTACAACCCGGACTCCCGGTTCCTACTATGATCCCAAAGCATTGGCCATTAATAGTACTCGATCTGAAGGACTGCTTTTTTAGCATACCTCTACATGAACAAGACATTCAGAGGTTTGCTTTCACCGTACCTTCCATTAACCATCAAGGTCCCGACAAAAGATATGAATGGAAAGTGCTTCCCCAAGGAATGACTAACAGTCCTGCCATATGCCAGCTATATGTTGACCAGGCAGTAGAGCCGGTTCGACAACAGTGCCCAGAAGTACAAATCTTACACTACATGGATGACCTGTTAATAACGGCTGAAAGTGAAAATCACCTTATGGAAGCATATAAGCTGTTGCTATTATATTTGGAAAAAGTTGGGTAACAAGTAGCGCCAGAGAAGATACAAAAAGGGGAAGTAGTACAGTACTTAGGGCTTAAAGTAACTTCTGAAAAGGTGACCCCATTAGAATTTGAAATTGCAATAGATGGGTTGCAGACCCTTAATGACTTCCAAAAATTATGTGGCAATTTAAACTGGTTGAGGCCCTATTGTAAATTAACCACCAAAGATATGCCATTATTCAATATTTTAGGAGATGCCCAGCTTGATTCCCCTCGTAGATTGACAAAAGAAGCCCGCTTGGCGTTACAGAAAATCGAAAAACAAATTAAAGCAATGCAGATGGAAAGATGTGATCCACAACAAGCCCTAGAAATATTAATTTTTATGGAACAGCTGTATCCCTTCAGTCATTTGGCAAGGAGGACCCTTGTTGTTCGTATACCACATTCACCCAAGGCATTGCGGTGGCTGATTTGATATTAACAGCAATAAAAAAGGCGACAGAAATGGCGGGGAAGACTCCAAAGCGATGTGTAGTTCCCTTTGCTCAAGAGGCAGTAGAAGCCTTTACAAGGGAATGCTGGCAATGGGCATACATAGTTCTCATTCTACAAATAGAGACTGACAATCACTACCCTCGCCATCCATTTGTTAACTTCACACAGGTTTCAATAAAACTGGTACAGAAGGTGCGAAGGGATCCAATTCAAGGGGCAGTTACTGTATTTACGGATGGAGCTAAAGGCGGACAAGGAGCAGCTATACTTAACAATCAACGATATTTTGTTTTAACAGCATCCCCTTCTCCACAACATGCAGAATTAGCTATTATCGCAACAGTACTACGCAGAGAGCGCACCCATGAATATTTTGTCTGATAGTGCATATGTGGTGAATGCAGTTCAGATGCTTGCTACACAGTGCCTTATTCTTAAATCCTCCTCAGTCTATTCTTATTTAAGCGAAATTCAGGGGTTATTAAATCAAAGAGCATGCTATTTACATAGGCCACATAAGAGCTCATTCTAATTTACCCGGCCCACTTACTCGAGGAAACATGATGGCCGATCATTATTCAAGATTTCAGGCATGGAAAGCCAAGACACTCTGGCAAAAGATCTCTGCGAGTGAGATCCCAGTGGAAAGAACAGGTCTTCAAAGAAGGAGGTACCTTTCTCTGAAGGGAGGAGAGAACCTCCACTTTGACTATGACCTTGTCTAAACAAGATAAGAGTCGGAGAACTCAGAGGGCTTCCATAGCCTTGGAAACTCATGACTGGAGCATAGGGAGACTACTGATGCCATAGACAGGAGTGTCAATTGGTAAAGTCAACAACAGGAGTCACTGTGCACTTACTCCTCATGTAGGATCTCTGTCCTTAATGTGCTGTACATTGAGATTTAATTCTATAACGAGTGCTCAAACAGTATATTTCACTTTGTGTTTCTATGGGGGTGCAAACGATTGAAATCTTAATGTACACTAAACTGATCTTCTGTAAAAAACAAACAAACAAACAAAAAAGAAATTATCAATTCCCAACTTGACTCTCACTGGGATTAAACATGACAATAGGTCTGATCTGATTTCATCATCATTTAAAAAATCATCTATCATTTTTCACTTTATGTTTCTGTGTGGGAGCAAACTGTTGAAATCCTTACTTAATGTATACTAAGCTGATCTTCTGTATATTAAGATAATCGAAAATGAATCTTTATGTGAATGGAAGGGAGAGGGAGTGGGAAAGGGGAGGGTTGTGGGTGGGAGGGACGGTATGTGGGGGAAGCCATTGTAATCCATAAATCGTACTTTGGAAATTTATATTCATTAAATAAAAGTTAAAAAAATTCTTGCTTGCATGCACCGCTTTGGAACAAGCTAAAGAATATCACTCTAAATGGCATGTTAACACCCACACTTTAAGTTTTAAATTTAATATTCCCCGTAAGCAAGCAGAAGGTATTATTAGGTCCTGTGAAAAGTGCGTTGTTGCCATAGTTCCAAAGATTCCTGCGGGAGCCAATCCCCGTGGCCTTAAACCAGGACATATCTGGCAGATGGACATTACACATATCCCCTCTCTTGGGCGACAAAGCTGTGTTCACGTCACTGTAGATACATATTCAGGTGTAGTTATGGCCACAGCCATGAATAAAGGAGTACAACAAGTAATCCAACACTGCTTGCAGGCTTTTGCAGCCTGGGGAGTTCCTCATGTGATCAAAATGGATAATGGCCCAGCGTATACATCTGCTCGTTTTGCTGCATTTTTGAAAGAATTCGGAATCTCCCATATTACCGGTAGTCCATACAATCCACAAGGGCAAGCTGTGGTAGAATGCACTCACTTATATTTAAAAAATTTAATTAAACAAAAGGGGGGAATAGGGGAAATGGCAGCATCCAATAAGGATGCTTTGGCCTTAGCTCTTCATACAATTAATTTTTTGAACAAGAAAAAGAACGGCAAAACACCTGCAGAAATGCATGCTCAATCAGCTGACAAGGAATCAATACAGTGGGTAATGTGGAAGGATTTACAGGACAATCAATGGAAAGGCCCGTTCCCCTTACTCAGAAGAGTACGAGGTGCCATTTGTTTTTTTCCGCAGGGTGCGGCACAACCAATATGGACCCCTGAGAGAAGAATTCGGTTGGTGAACCTACCAGCAGAAGAGCTAGAAGAAAGAAAAAAAACTCCATTTGAGGAAGGAAACAATGAATAACCAATCCCTGGGATCCTTGGAATATGGGACATTTTCAATGAACCCTGAAGTAGCACAACAAACAAGACAGTCAATAGCATGAAGATCACGCTGAACTTTACACAGGCACGCATCAGCGCCTAAAAACCTCCTCACAACATGGCAAAGAGAGGACCTGGATTTGGTTTGCCTGATTGGTAGGGTTTGTAAGCACCTGTGGGCAACTCGAGTGGAGCAGAGCAGAGCGTGTGCTGCAGGGCACCGAAAACAGGCACATATCAATGCCAAAAAATAAAAAGGGGGAACTGTGGGGAGCAACTGAGACTAGGCTAAGTTACTGGAATTAAGATCTATTCTACACATCTGCTCTCCCACGATATAGCGCTGGGGAGGAGTAAACTTCTACACAGCTGCCTCTCACCAACTTGACAAACTGCAGGAGCTGATCCTGCTCCTGAATGGAGGAGAGCAGCGTGCTCAGCGTGTGGGTAGCAGAGCACGGATTGGTGGAGAGGACTATATAGGAGGAGAGAGACGGCATGGTGGTGTGGGTTGGTTAGAGGGTGCGTTGGAGAGTTCGCGGGGAAGTTCGTTGCTTCGTTCTTTCTCATTTCTTTCTACTCATTCTTGCTTTGGGAGTTCGCTGTTTGCTTATTCTTACTTTACTATAGAAAAGACTTGTAAAAAAGGGGAACAACAAGTGTCCGGTCTGGTGCGGCTCCTCCGCGTGCGGAGGCTTGTGCTGCTACCTGCTCCATGCAGAGTAGCAGGCTGCCACTTCAGCTCCAGATGTGTGGAGATCCAGAGGTTCACACACACCGGGCCATGATCCCCGAGAGGATGAAGAGTGGTGCAAGGGCTCCCTTTTTATCATTTTCGGCAGTTCTCCAGCTTGCCATCCTCCAACTTGTCCAATCAATGCTGGTTCCTCCTTGCTTATGTTTGAACTGTCCAGTCAGCGTGGGTAGGAGAGTATTGTCCATAGCACACTGTTATCTGACTGACCAGAGATGTCTGTTTGGTATGATTAGGAGTGTCTCCCTAACAGCCGTTAGGCATTGCCTTAGCTCCTGACTTATAACTCCACTTTACTTTTATTTTGTGGCTAGTGGTAACTGTTATATCTTAATGTTAGCCATCGCAAAGCACACCGGACACCGGAGTAAGGGAAAGGGTTTATTGGGGAACAACCTACAGACCAGAGTGAAGGGGCGGCAAAGGAAAAAGGGAGGGAGACTGTGAGAGACAGAAGAGCTAGCAAGGAGAGAAGATAAAGCAGAGAAGAGGAGAGAGGAGAGCAGAGCCAAGAGCCCAGAGGAGGAGGCTGGAGAGAGGAACCGAGAGAGAGAGCAGGAGAGAAGGGCCAAGAGAGCACATGTTCAGAAACAGGCCCTTTTAAAACTTTGCCTGAGGGCAGGCAGGGAAGCAGGAACAGCGAATCCCATTAGGATTGGGATGGAGCCTGGCTCAGGTAGCTGGGCCATGCGGCCAACTGCGCCAGTTTCCTAACAGTAACTTCTTAACTCAATATTTTACTGTTTCTACAGTTCATCTCCTTTTCAGGTAAGCGGTGATCCGTGACTCTTCTTGAGATTCCTGTGGGATTCCCCACAAAACACAAATCAAGATTGTAAAAATGTTTTAAAAGCTGCTGCCTCCAAAACTACAACCACCTTGACAGAAATGCTTCAGCTATGTCAGACAGTAGGTACTCAAACCTATAAAACTAGTTTACTGGCTACTGCCCTTAGACTTCCACACAATTAACAGGCCCCTTACCTAAAAAGTCTGTGGGATTAATTTTGCCAAGGTCCCACATCTATAAAACACATTGTTATTGTTCCCAAAGGAATAAATGTTGGTTACACAGGAATTATTTGTTTAATTATGGACAAACTTACTCCAAGAACTTTGCTGTCGAACTTCTGTTGCTCAGCTACCTGCCTTCCCATATGTTTCTGCCTCTAATAATGATGTTTTACAGAGAAACCAGGACTTTGGATCGCTACTAGTATTTGCCATTACTCAAATTTCCAATAATCATCTTAATGACTATACTAATTGAGTCTCAGGAGTTTTCAGGGTTAATTATAGTGGTGCTAATGTCTCTGCTGTTCCTTTACAACGCTGACCTTCATCATGGCCTTCAGTTTCTGCTGACCCCTTGTGGGGAATAGGCAGTAACTCACAAACACAAGAAAGTTATAATGATGTAGGAGAGGTTAGATAATTTTTATTTCACGAGCTAGAAGCTGTAGCTCCTTTGCTCTGTGTTGCCATGTTCATTTACCTGTCAATCAGGGGACCCCTCCCAAGGAAGTAGCTCCTCTTACCTGGGACATAGGAGTGATGTCACATAAAAACTTCCATTTTTCTAAGTGCATAAAAAGCTAGGAAGACCAGAAGTGCTCTCTCTCCTCCACATGGACTCAGGATAGGCCGAGCAGGGTAAGATAATTCACTTTCTTTGACCCCATTCTCGCTTAATAAAGCTCTAATGGGTCTGCATATTTTTCCATTTAAATAAATTCTATCACGTTGCATGCTGTGTTTGGGCCTGTATTTAGAATTCTTTAAGTCAAAGGCAAGAACCTGGAAAATTAATTTGGGTCCTACACCTAGACCTTAACATTTGGCGCAGCCAGCCAACAGAAATTCATTTTCAAACACAGCAATGTGATTTGTTGAGCAAATGCACAGGGTTTTTGCCTCAGCAAACGTGCAGTTTCATTTTTCTCAGGAAACACGCTTAAGGCAGTTTTTGGTTTTCAGAAGCAATAGAGCTCAAGAAATTGGAACTTCCATTTCAGTTTCAGTTTGAGAAGCAGTGGAATGTGGGAGGCTCCTGCCTTGGAAACAGGATGTTTCTAAAGCTAAAATGCAAATATCTTTGTTCCTAATCTTGGTAGCTTCAGGCAAGCAAAACCCAATACAAAATGTTAGAGTCAATAAAATTAGGAAGAAAAGGTGAGGAAAAAAAGGGGGCTAGTTTACAAGTGCTTGCTGATATTTAAATTCTTTTAACTTGTTTCTGACGTGTTTTAAGAGTAATGTATGTATTTTGGAAGGATAAAACTTAAGCCTTTAAGTCATACAAAAAGACTTCATGGTTACCAGGTTGTTTTAAAATCGGGTATTGTGAAGCCCCCTGGTTTATTTTTGTTGTATAAGATTTCTTTAGATATTCGAAGTCTCCTGTGTTTCCAAATGAATTTCAGCATCATTTTTTCTAGGTCTGAGAAGAATGCCATTGGTCTTTTGATTGGTATTGCATTTGTTTTCAGTAGAATGGACATTTTGGTGCTATTGATTCTTCCAACCAATCCATGAACATCGAAGTTTTTTCCATTTTTTTTTTTGTGTCTTCTGTTTAATGTTTTGTAATTCTTATCGTAGAGATCTCTGACATCCTTGGTTAAACTTATTCCAAGATACTTGATTTTTTTAGCTATTGTGACTGGGATTGATCTTAGAAGTTCTTTCTCAGCCATGGTATTGCCTGTGTATACAAAGGCTGTTATTTTTTGTGTTTTTTATATCCTGCTATTTTACCAAACTCTTCTATGAGTTCCAATACTCTATTAGTGGGGTTTTTTGGATCCCCTTTGTATAGAATCATATCATCTACAAAAAGGGATAGTTTGACTTTATCTTTACTGATTTGAATCCCTACTCTGGCTGTACAGTGGAGGTCTCTGTAGATATCTGCTAGGTCTATTTGGTCTATGGTGTCGATTAACTTGTTTCCTTGTTGATTTTCTATCTCATTGATCTGCCCATTTCTGAAAATGGAATGTTGAAGTCCCCCATTACTATTGTATTTGAGTCTATATCTCCCTTAAAATCCTTAACATTTCTTTTAAATAGCCATGTGCCCATGATTATTTAAATGCATTTATAATAGTCACATTTTCCTGTTGAATTGATCCTTTATTCATTATATAGTGTCCTTCTTTGACTCTTCTAATAGTTTCTGTGTTAAAGTCTATTCTGCCAGATATTAGGATGGCTCCAAGAGCTCTTCTCGGTTTCTGTTAGCATGGATTATCTTGCTATCCATGTATGTTAAAACTTGTTCAAAGAAGCTGGATGAAAAGTGTGGTAGAGTTTTTCATTAAGTGAATAAAGACAATGCTGTTAACATGTTCTTCCATCCCCACTACGTTCTACAAATTCATAGCTAGTTCTAGAGACACAATAAAAATCAGAGTTTAAATCTACGCTATTTCAAAAGTTGTGGGAGCTTCCACCAGAAGACACACATAGTTATACTCTCTTCCTTGGTGTAATGTTAGCAGGTGCCTTTTTTTTTTTTTTTTTTTGGACAGGCAGAGTTAGAGAAACAGAGAAAGGTCTTCTTCCTTCTGTTGGTTCACCCCCAAATGGTCTCTATGGCCAGTGCGCTGCACTGATCCGAAGCCAGGAGCCAGGTGCTTCCTCCTAGTCTCCCATGTGGCTGCAGGGCCCAAGGACTTTGGACCATCCTCCACTGCCTTCCCAGGCCACAGCACAGAGCTGGACTGGCAGAGGAGCAATTGGGACAGAATCCCCAACCGGGACTAGAACCCAGAGTACCGGCACTGTAGGCGGAGGATTAGCCTCGTGAGCTGCAGCGCCAGTTAAGTGCCTTTTATCACTGCCTACATCCATTCATTCATCTGAGATTACAAACTGTTGGTTTTATTCTCATACTAGAATCTTCTCTTCATTTTTACATAAAATGCTTTGATAAAGTTGTTGTTCAGTAATAGTTTTTCATTTCTTAAAGAAAATTGAGGATAAATGCTTTGTTCTCTTTCCAGTTTATCAGTGTTTAAAACAATAGTTTAGTTCCTAGAATACTCTAAAGATGTTCAGTGATGTTTTCATTTACAGACACCATGGATATAAATGTATTTGTTTTGTAAAGTCTTTCTTTTGCTATTAAAATTTTCAAAGTCAGCCAAGAGAAACCTCTCTAAGTTTGTTCCTAAGTCGTCTTTATATAATCCTAGAAGTAATTGATAGCATTCTTTTTTCTGTATGACAAGATTCATTTTAATATTAAAAGCAGGACTCAAATACTACAGGATCATTTAGCAACTCAGAAAACAAAAATAAATAAGATAAGGATAAGGAATATAAAAAGACCTTTAAAATGCATTTAGAGGTTAAAAATTTATTTCATTTATTTCACTATACAATGATAATTTATAAAAATTGTATGTTTTTTGAAAATTATTTACTTATTTGAATGATAGAGAAAAAGAGATACCGTTTCACTCCCAAAATGACTGCAAGGACCAGAGCTGGGTCAGGCCACAGCCAGGAGCCTGGAACTCCATCCAGAGGTGGCCAGGGCCCAAGTACCTGAGCCATCCTTATCCTTGGCTGCTTTCCCAGACACATTGGCAGGCCCTGGATTGGAAGCAGAGCAGCCAAGGCTAGAACTGATGTTCTGATATAGGATGCCAGCATTGTAGGCAGCAGTTTAGTTTGCTGTGCCACAATTCTGGACCCACAAGATTTTTTTAAAGTATGATTAATTATATATTCTGATTTATTTATGGCAATGGAAAATTGTAAAAAATATAACAATAGGATACTGGTTAAAATAAATCATGGTATAAAAATAAAATAGAATATAGTTCAGAAATAACATTTTAAAAGCTAAAATGATACATGAATAAGCCAATTAAAATGTGAAAAAATAGTTTTTACCTATTTTTTTTTTTAGCAGATCATTTCCAGGAAAGGATAAATTTTTACTCCTGACAGAAGTAGCATGGCTAGCTATTCCCATGAAAACCCACCAAGGGTGAATATTATTGATTTGTAATTCTCAATTTTCCAAATTGCATTTCAAAGTACTATTTAGACTTTTAGGTTCCACTTTAAGGGTCAATGCTATAATCAGTCTAGGTCTCCCAACACCAGCGTATCATGCTGCTCCCTTCTAGAACCAACACCATGTCCTGGCATTTCTTGGAATTCAATCTGTTATAGGGTATAAACTGCAGCTCTTTGTGTTCAGTGTTATTTCTGCCACATTCTATGGGCTTTCTTCATAATCATTCTTAGTCTTACTTAATGTTTAAGAAGCAAAGCACTATCAAGCCTACCTGCATCCCACTGGTCTTAGAAGCACACTTTACTGCTTCACTTTTGCGTTACTTTTTACATTGGATGAGATGGGAAAGGAAAAAACTGAGTCACTGCAACCACAGCAACAGTCAACATCAGCATCATAACAGGTACAAGAAAGCCGCTGACTAATGCGTAATGTGGATTTAGAGTCTGTAATAATGAACAGCGAATAAACATATTTCAGACTGTGCATACTATGTAATGAGTCTTCTGGAAGCTTTGATTTGAACCCAGGATCTTATAGTAGGGAGTAGAGTTTCCAGACTATGAGGAATTCATTGCCTACTTAGAGGTTATCTTTATTTGAAACAGCAAGAGTGATGATCTCCTCTCACTCACTATGCTGCATAATGGATGACAAATTCCCATATTCCTTCTCACAAAGATGGCAGCCCAAAGCAGGTCTCGAAGTAATCATACCGTGGTGTGTGTTTAATAATAAGACAGCATTGTGGTAGGCCCCAGACCTCAGGGTTCTTTCCCCTAAGCAAAATTAAATAGGGTATATAAATGTGTTTTTTAATTTTTAAAATTTATATAGGGTGAGCGAATTTCATCTACAGATTTAGGAGCATGGTGATACTTGCCCTCTACCCTCCCTCCTGCTCACACTCCCTCTCTCCATTCTCCTTTGTTTCTTAGTCTCTCTTGTAATTTTTTTCTCCTTTATAATTTTTACAATGACATATTTTCAGTTTATAATCATAAGCTTCACCTTCCATTAAGTAAATAAGGGTTTTTTAAAAATATAATTTCTTTTATCTTCCTCTCTCTACTCCCCTCTTCCCCATCCAGTATCAGTTTTCAAAGCAGCTACACCAAGAAAGTTGACTGAACTGGAGGACACTACACACTTTGAGATCTGATGTCACTAAGGATGCAAACAAAAAGAAGTTGAGTCACTTAATAGAGATGCCTCCAATCCACATCAGAGTACTGAGATTTTAGTGCTGGCTTTAGTCCTAATTCCAGCTTCCTGCTAATGAGCACCCTGAGAGGCAATAGGTAATGATCCAGGTACTTGGGCCCCTGCCACCCATGTGGGAGACCCAGGTGGAATTCCTTGCTCCCAGCTTCAACCTGGTCCAGTACTTGCTGTTGAAGGCATTTTGGAAGTGAACCAGTGCATGGAACTTGCTCTGTCTTTCAAATCAATTCTAAAAAATTATACTTTTAAAAACTCATTACCCAGAGATAGAGAACCTTCTACAGCCAGATTAGTTATCTTATTAAAAGATGACCTGGTCTAATAAGAATTTTCAGTCTTAGTAAGACACACGACAGGAACAAGAAGGACCCCTAGGACATGGATGATGATGGAAAATATTTCATGTCAGAGTAAGACAAAGATCTCCTCACAGCCACAGGTGGCTAGATATTTCCTAGAATCCAGCTATTCAGTGCAAAATCACACCTGTGGTCAAGCAACTATGATAGAGACATTCCTATAAGGGTACTTCCAAAAGTGGTGGAAAATGGAATTAAAATAGAAAAGTTTATTTTGGTGAAAAACATTTTTGAAGTCCACCATAGCTTTTTCATAATACGAATTGCTCATAAACTTTTTTAAGGTCCTTAATATTCTGGGATTTCAAATTTTTGTACCAAAAAACTTACCTTTAAACTCCACTGAATGGCCTGTTTGTACTTAATTCAAACAGTTCATTTTATATGTACCATTGATAAGAATGATTTTGGCAAGTATAAGACTTCGCCCTAGGATACTGTTACTTTTAATCTTAATCTCGCCCACTGTAAGAATGTGGATACTTCCCTTTCCACTGTAATCTCCTCCCAACAAATTTTAACTCAAATTTTTCACACTCACCAAAATCTTTACAACTATATTAACTTTACCACTAATTACTAACCTTTACTCTATGTAAATAGGGAATAAGGTGGGAGTTAATGAAACTAAGGAATTCTGGTTAACTCTTGATAATATGAAGCCTAAAGAGTGTTCTTAAGAAAGTGACCAGGACGACACAATTTGCATTGACAGGCAATGATTCTGCTGCAGAGTGAATACAGAATGTCACCAATACCTTGATGAGCCTGTGTCTTCTAAGAATCTGTTCCGCTTTGAGGGTAAAACTGTAACTCCAGAACATACTCCATTGTGTGGAGTTCAGAAGCTCAACTAATATTCACTGTATAAATGAATACAGATAATTTCCTTTCTGACCTCAGTTTTTTTTCCTTTTACCCTCCTTCCGTCTCCCCTCTCTACCCCTATCCTTTCCCTTCCTCTTCTCCATACTTCCTTCCTCCCTTCATCTTCCTTTCCTTCCTTCTTTTCTCCTTCTCTTTTTCTTTTTTCTTTTCTGAGACAGAAAGTCTCTTATCTATGGGTTCACTCTCCCCAAATGCCTGAAATGGCTTTCTGGAGCCAAAAGTGTGAGACGGAAACTAAATCCAGGTCTCTCAACATTGGAGGCAGGAGCTCAACTACTTGACTTGTCACCTGTGTCTCTGAGGAGCTACTTTGCAAGAGCCAGAACCAGGTGCAAACCCAGACACTCTGACATGGGGAGCAGGTGTCCTAACTGGAATTTCAACCACTAGGCTAAACACCTACCCTCTGAACTCAGTATTCTTAACTGAAAAATGTTATAGCTAAGCGCTTTTAAAACATTTTATTTAGCAGACAGCCCCATTTTAGTTCTTACAAATCCTTAAGCTGCTTTTTTTAATGATTTGGTCCCTGGAAGCAATCCAAGATGACAGAATAAGGTATTGCTACACTAACTTAAGGTTCTCTGGAATGTGAAAAAAAAAGGAAGGACTATGTTTCCAGGGGTCTGATTGTTGATTTTTTCTCTTCATTGAAAATTGCATCAAAGACTCTGGGACAAAAGAGGACAGATACCACCACAGCCATCTGCATAACAGTCAGCTTCTGGCTGTAAGCCACCATCTCACCATCTGAAGGCAAGAAGAAATCACTGCACGCCCACCACTTGCAGTTTTAGCTGAGAGGGAATTCCACACCACCCACTGACTTTACTTCACCCTGGAGAGCTAACTGGGGTCTGAGCAGCCACTGTGCTTGGAGCAGGGAAGCCATGCTGTTTTCCTTTCCTCCCCTCCTCCACCCACACAGAGCACTATACTTGGCAGCAAAAAGCCATGTAGTACACCTCTATTCTGCTCCTATGAGCATTATAATCAGATTCAGAGCAACGTGTGGGGCAAAAAACAGATCCCATGCATCCTGCAACTGTGGGAGTTTTTGAGTACTGGTCCTAGTGCTATCCTCACACCCTCTACATGAGCCAAGGGGATTCATCATAGCTTCTGGGGGCTAACACCAGAAGTAGCCCATGAAACAATCTGCTTCCAACCTGGGAGATCTTGATAATGATCTCATATCCTGCAATACCATGGCCTTAACAATTCATATTAAATTGTTCAATGCCACTGGAATCTACCCAGTGTAGGAAGAACTTGCTAGCATTTCACCCCTCTAGACTCATCCCAGAGTAAAATCACCTGTATAACTTGTAGTCACCCTATAGGAATAGAACAGGCTTCACTTCCCATCTTATCCTATGACTAGAGCTGGACTCTCCTAGTAGCGCCTGAAGAAGCATCTATCCATATCACACAGTCCTAGAGCCACAGAAATTGGTGCCACAAATGCTGGTATCACTCGGGCTTGCCAGTAGGACAAGGAGGCAACCACCCTTATCTCCCTAAACACCAGGAAGAAGGCTTTGACTATCACATTCACCATGGAGACTGATACCAAATTCTTTTGGGACCAAATAAACACACCCAAGGCATCTCTTATTGATCTCGAGGCCACACTTCTATCCCTATGAATGGCAGCAGACGAGACCACTATGTCACTTACAGACACAGCTGACATTGATTCATACAAAAGATATCAATCAAAGACTACACCCCTCCACTTCCAATCCAGTTCTCTGCTGTGGCCTGGGAAAGCAGTAGAAGATGGCCCACACCTTTGGACCCCTGCCCCCACGTGGGAGACCCAAAAGAATCTCCTGGCTCCTGGGTTCAGAATGGCACAACACCCTCCAGCTGTTGTGGACAACTGGGGAGTGAACCAGCAGATGGAAGACCTCTCTCTCTCTCTCTCTCTCTGCCTCTCCTTCTCACTCTGTGTAACTCTGACTTTCAAATAAAAAAAGAAGTAAACATGAAACAGATAACACTACCAAATTCACTAAAAGAGTTTGTAGAATCATTATCCAATCAACAAAATGACAGGTCTTAGATCTTATACTAACCTTGACTGTAAATGGATTAAATTCACTAACCATTGGCTGAATGGACAAAAAATCATGACCCCTCTAAAAGATGACTTCAGAAACACCACAAAGATACTCAGAGTAAAAGTGAAGGGTTGGAAAAAGTTCCACTGAAAACCAAAAGAGAGCAGGCATAGCTATCCTGATATCTGATAAAACAAACTTTAAATAAAAATGGTAATAAGATAAGGATGACATTATCTTTTGATAAAAGCTTAAGTTCAGCAAGAAAACATAACAAGTATAAATATATGTGCACCCAACAAAAGACCACAGAGCTATATACAGAAAATACTATTATACCTAAAGGGAGAGAGAGACTCTAATATAATACAATAATAGTGGGTGTCTTCAACACCTCAAATTCATTAATGTACAGTCATCCAGACAAAAAATCAATAAGGATACATTGGAGTTAAAACACATTATCAAGAAAATGGACATAAGAGACGTTTACAGGACATTTCACACAACAGCTACAGAATACATTCTTATCACACCTGGAACATTTTCTAGGATAGACCACATATTAGGCCAAAAATCAAGTATCAGCAGACTTATAAGATTGAAATCATACCATGTATCTTCTCAGAACATAAAGGAATAAGACTATAAATCAACAAGAGCAATAGAACACTCATAGGTACTTGGAAATTATACAACACATCACTGAATGATCAATGGGTTATTAAGAAATTAAAAGAAAATAATAAACTTTTATTAAATAAATGAAAATGAAAACAACATATCAAAACCTATGGGATAAAGCAAAAGCAGTAATAAAAAGGAAGGTGTTAGCATAAAGTTCCCACATTAAAAAAGATCTAAAATGAAAGATTTAATGATGCATCTTGAAAACTTAGAATAACAAGAATAAACCAAAAATGAGAAGATAAGAAATAACAAGAATCAGAACATAAATAAATTAAAACTAAACTCAAAAGATCGATGAAACAAAAAGTTGCATTTTGAGAAGATAAAATATATCTCTAGCTAGACTCAAAAAACCCAAATAAAATTAGAGGTAAAAAAGGAGACATTACAATTGATACCACTGGAATACCAAAGCTCACCAGAAACTATTATGAAGAACTATATGCTAATAAACTGGAAAACTTCAAAGAAATGGATAAATTCCTGTGTTCATATAACTTACCAAGATTAAATCAAGAAGACCTAGACAGCATGAATAGATACATAATAAGCAATGAAAGTCTTCCATAAAGGAAAAGTCCAGGATTTGATGACTTTAATATTCAGTTCTACAAAATAATCAAAGAGGAAATAACTCAAATACTCTTCAAAATATTCTGAAATATTGAACAGGATGGAACTCTGCCAAACTCTTTATATGAGGCCAGTATTCTTATTTTTTAAAATGTATTTCATTTATTCATGTCAGAATTACAGAGAGGGAGAAACAGAGAGGGGGAGAAAGAGATTCTCCATCTGCTGATTCACTCTCCAATTGACTGCAACAGCTGGGACTGAGCCAGGCTGAAGCCAGGAACCAGGAGCTTCTTCTGGGTCTTGCACATGTGTAGAGGAGTCTAAGCACTTGGGCCATACTCTGCTGCTTTCCCAGGCACAATTGCAGGGAGCTGGACCAGAATTGGAGCAGCTGGGAATGGAATCTGTGCCCATATAGAATGCTGGCACTGCAGATGGCGGCTTAACCTGCTGTACCACAGCACCAACCCCAAGGAAAGCATTATTTTTATACCAAAACCAAAAACTTGAAACAAAAAACTACAGACCTATATCCTTACTGAATTTAGATGCAAATATTCTCACAAGATACTAGCAAATCAAAGCAAGAACCACATTTAAAAAGATAATACATCATGATCAATGGGATTTATCTCAGAAATGGAAGGATGGTTCAACATTTGCTAATCAATAAACATCATAAATCACACCAATATAATGAACAGAAACCATATGGTTTTCTCAATAGGAACAGAGAAAGTACTTGATAAGATTCAGCACTCTTTCATAAGAACTCCCCAAAAATTGGGTATAGAAGCAATCCTCAAAATTATAAAAGCTAAATATGGACTGGCACCATCACTCACTTGGCTAATCCTCCACCTGTGGTGCTGACACCCCAGGTTCTGGTCCAGGTTGGGGCGCCAGGTACTAATACTGGTTGCTCCTCTTCCAGTCCAGCTCTCTGCTGTGGCCCAGGAGGGCAGCGGAGGATGGCCCAAGTGCTTGGGTCCCTGCACCCACATGGGAGACCAGGAGGAAGCACCTGGCTCCTGGCTTCGGATTTGCACAGTGCTGGCCATAGCGGCCATTGGGAGAGTGAACCAACGGAAGGAAGACCTTTCTCTCTGTCTCTCCCTCTCACTGTCTATAACTCTATCAAATCTTTTTTTTAAAAAAAAGGTACTGAATATCATCTAGTACATTAATGACTTAAACAGACCCACTTAAATTATGAAACAGTTTCATACTCTTTTAGATATTAAAATGTGTTAGATATTAATAAAAAGTAAAACTGTGATCTATGATACTAGAAAGGACAGAAAAAACAGTATGGAAAGCTCTAGTTTGTACAAGAATAATATTTGAAAGATGTACATGTTAAATCAGTAAACTTATTAAATATTTGGCCATGGAAAAATAAATGGCTGAAAAATAAGAAATCATATACAAATTTAATACTTAAAAATTCAAAGTAAGCTGGCGCCGCGGCTCACTAAGCTAATCCTCCGCCTAGCGGCGCCGGCACACCGGGTTCTAGTCCCGGTTGGGGCGCCGGATTCTGTCCTGGTTGCCCCTCTTCCAGGCCAGCTCTCTGCTGTGGCCAGGGAGTGCAGTGGAGGATGGCCCAGGTGCTTGGGCCCTGCACCCCATGGGAGACCAGGAAAAGCACCTGGCTCCTGGCTCCTGCCATCGGATCAGCGCAGTGCACCGGCCGCAGCGCGCCGGCCGCGGCGGCCATTGGAGGGTGAACCAATGGCAAAGGAAGATCTTTCTCTCTGTCTCTCTCTCACTGTCCACTCTGCCTGTCAAAAAATTCAAAGTATAGGAATTCTAGTAGGACATTTGTAGCTTATAAAGCATTTTATAACTATGCTTATTTTAGATGCATATCTACAAAAGGATTATGATATGTGATTCCCTTTCATTCCTTGCTGTGAACTGAATGGAGCATTTGGTCATTTCATAGAATTATCTTTAACTTTTCAATTGACTACAGATGAAAGGAACCTAGAGATTAGAAAGTAATGGTACTGTGACTGTTATGCTGAACTGTATATGGGATGGTTCCTATTTTACACTTTGTGTTTTGGTGTGGGTGCGAACTGTTGAAGTCTTTACTTTATATACAGAAGATCAATTTAGTATATATTAAGAATTGAAAATGAATCTTGATGTGAATGGAATGGGCGAGGGAGCGGGAGATGGGAGGGTTGCAGGTGGGAGGGAAGTTATGGGGAGGAAAAAACCATTGTAATCTATAAGCTGTACTTTGGGAATTTAAATTTATTAAGTAAAAGTTTAAAAAAAGTGAGTATTGAACAAATCTGTCACTGATTCATGTTATAGCTGAGAATAGCACATTTTTAGCAGGGGAAAATAAAATGTTAAACACAAGCTTGGGGCCAATGTTTGCCATAGCAGGTAAAACTGCCACGTGAGATACTGGCATCCATTATGAGAGGTGTTTCGTGTCCCAGCTGCTCCACTTCTGAACCAGCTCTCTGCTGATGGTCTGTGAAAAGCAAGAGGCTGGCCCAAATGTGTGGGCCCCTTGCACCCACATGAGAGACCCAGATGAAGCTCCTGGCTTATGGCTTTGGCCTGCTCGCACTGCCATCTGTGACCATCTGGGGAGTGAACCAATGGATGGAAGATCTGTCTCCTTTCTCTCTGTAACTCTGACTTTCATATAAATGATATTTTTAGAAAAAGAAAACACAAGCTCATTCTCAGCTGATACTGAGTCACATTGTCAACATTTCCACTCTTCTCCTACCACTGTTATGCTGTTTCCTGCTCATCAATAGATGAGGAAAATGTTTTATAAAAGAGAACATGCAATTGTAAAAGGTTTTTCCAGTAGTCCTTGCTTTCCATTTTGATATATTTTTAATTTACTCATCTCTAATTTGAATGCGGAAGGGATCCTCTAAATTCATTTTAAAAGAAAATTATTATAATGGAATTATAACCTTTCAAGTTCATATTTATTTTTCCATTATATTATGAAAAACATTCAGGGCTGGTATTTTTCATAATGCAAGGAAAGTGATAATTCAGTTACATAAAAAATTTTCAAGTTTTTTGAGGATTACATGAGTGAAGGTCCAGGTTTCAGTGGAATTTGGGTACACAATTTATAACACTTTAGTTCAAACTGAACATTTAACTATATATTTAGATGAAAAATCATTTTACAAATAGGATTACATCCCTATAACCACTGTTTTAAAAAGTATATGAACTAATTGTGGAAGATAGTAGAGTAGGGAGGGAGCTTCCTGCTCTAGTCTAGGAGAAGACAGTTTTAAAAAAGTGGACAGAGTGTAGTCTTGGAAGAGCTAGGAAGAAAACAGCAGAAGAAACTCTATGAAAATTGGAGGGACACAGTGTACCTACGTGAAGGGCGAGGACACCCACAACTCAGGACCACGGCAGCTGAGAGCCTCTACACCAGCGTTGGAGAGTGAAGTGAGACCAGACTGCAGCAGCCCAAGCCACTGACAAAACTACAGGAAGAGCCTAGAGGGAATCTGGCTTGGAACCCTGTGGGAGATAGTATACCTGCCAAACTAGAGGAGAAAAAACAAAGGGGAGGCATGCTTTCTCTTTCCCCAACCACTCTGTAATGGTGTCCTGTAACAACCTGATAAAAACCAGGTGACATTTTTTTTTTGACAGGCAGAGTGGACAGTGAGAGACAGAGAAAGGTCTTCCTTTGCCATTGGTTCACCCTCCAATGGCCGCCGTGGCCGGCGCGCTGTGGCCGGTGCACCGCGCTGATCCGATGGCAGGAGCCAGGTGCTTTTCCTGGTCTCCCATGGGGTGCAGGGCCCAAGCACCTGGGCCATCCTCCACTGCACTCCCTGGCCACAGCAGAGAGCTGGCCTGGAAGAGGGGCAACCGGGACAGAATCCGGCACCCCAACCGGGACTAGAACCCGGTGTGCTGGCACCGCTAGGCGGAGGATTAGCCTAGTGAGCTGCGGCGCCGGCCCCCGGTGACATTTTTGACATACCTAAAAGCCTTGCCAGCTTGTGTCTGTGGGGAGCAACTCAGATTAGACTCGAATTAAGACTTATTCTATGCATCTGCTCTCCCACAATATGGCTCTGGGAGAGGAGGAAACAGCTTCTACACAGCTGCCTCCAGTTCAACCAATAAACAGCAGGACCTGCTCCTGATTGGAGGAGAGCAGCATACTCGGCGTGTGGGTAGCAGAGTTGGGGTTGGTGGAAGAGGACTATAAAGGAAGAGAGACAACATGCACCAGGAACATCTAAGGGGAACATCTGAGCAGCCCCCGAGAGAGCTGGCCGGCGGTGTGCCGCTCCCCCGCGGAAGTGGGGAAAGTGGCAGGGGGAACCGCCCTTCCACGGAGGTGGAAGGGTCGGTAGCCAACCCAGGAAGAACCAGCAGCAAACCTGGGGAGGGCCGAGCAGACAAAAGAACAACGCAGAGTCCTGTGTCGTTCCTCCACAAAAAGGGGGAGCGACATAATGGTGCCGTGACTCGGATAGGAAGCCTAGGCAGGGTTTAGTGTCGTTCCTCCATGAAGAGGGGGAGCGACAGTGTCTACATCCAAAAACCAGCCAAGTGGATTCTCCTGAATCTGGAGAGAACAGATGGGGCTGGGTGCTTGTGACTGTGGGAGGTTTGTGCTCTGGGACTGTGAAAACATTAAGGCTGCATGGGAGGACTCAGGGTGTGGCTGGGACTCTGGGGAGTCACTGTGGGAGGCTCCACATGATCAGGGCTCCCAGGTTACCTGTCAAATTTCTGGGAAATCTGAACTTACAATGAGGACAGAACAGGTCCTTTGGGTGGTCCGTGTGGCAGAGCAGACTAAAAATACACCGACTGGGGCTAGTACCCAGGCACTGGTCTCCTTTGAGGAAAGGAGCTCAGAAGAGTCTAAGCCAACAGACAAGAAGAAACCTACCCACTGATTAAAAAAAGATTTACCAGGCCAAAGCTGGGTGTATCATCTCAGACACACCCTTCACCCTGGAGCACTGAACAGAGCTCCTTGGCCACACCCACCACATGCCTCAGGTGTTTCCTGAAAGCAGACACTACACTAAACCACTCATAGTTGATGGCAGAATAGGAAGGGAGCACACTGATAGTATGGGAAGAGACAGTTTAATAAAGTGGAGATACTGCAGGTATCATTTGTGAATGAAGGTGAAATAAAGACCTTTAAGCATCTTTTGCAGGGCTGGACGAGTGGCGACAAATTCTTTCAATTTCTGTTTGCTTAAAGATGTGTTACACACAGAAACACAAACAGTCATCAGTATGAAAGAGGGTAAAGGAAGGAAACTTCACAGCAAAAGATCACAGGAAGTTCAAAGCATATATTAGAAAATATCTTTGGGCTGGCGCCGCGGCTCACTAGGCTAATCCTCCGCCTAGCGGCGCCGGCACACCGGGTTCTAGTCCCGGTTGGGGCGCCGGATTCTGTCCCGGTTGCCCCTCTTCCAGGCCAGCTCTCTGCTGTGGCCAGGGAGTGCAGTGGAGGATGGCCCAGGTGCTTGGGCCCTGCACCCCATGGGAGACCAGGAAAAGCACCTGGCTCCTGGCTCCTGCCATCGGATCAGCGCGGTGTGCCGGCCGCAGCGCGCCGGCCGCGGCGGCCATTGGAGGGTGAACCAACGGCAAAGGAAGACCTTTCTCTCTGTCTCTCTCTCACTGTCCACTCTGCCTGTCAAAAAAAAAAAAAAAATATCTTTGAGAAATGGCAGGGCAAAGTTACTACTTATCAATAGTCACATTGAATATTAACGGCCTCCAGTCCAAAAGGGACAAATATCATATGTTCTCCCTGATCGATGGCAACTAAACAAGTATCTAAAATGATACCCATTGAAGTGAAATGGACACTATGAGAGACAATGACATGAGCAGCCCTTGTCTAGACTGTTGAGGAAAAACTTACTATTTTATACCTTTTAGTATTTTTGTTGTTGTTGTTGTTGTTGCTCTGTTTGTTCTACATAAGACCACTGGTTGAACTCTGTAATCAATGCACAATCATTCTTAGGCATTTAAAATTAACAGAAAAGTGATCTCTGTTAAACATAGGAGTGGGAATAAGAGAGGGAGGAGATATATAGGTTGGCACATGCTCACTCGGACTTACCTCCAATGGTGGAACTAGAAATGTGGCAGGGGATTTCAACTCAATCTTACCAAGGAGGCAGGTACCAATGCCACCGCACTTGGTAAAATGATAAGTATAAATACACAGCCGATCCAAAAGATAGGATATGTGTCGATGAGATTTCACAAATAAGACCAGTGTAAGCAACTAATGAAGGATAGAATTAAAAGGGAGAGAATGATCCTGCGGGGGAAGCAGGACACACAGCAGACTCAGAATGGCAGCACTCCTGCCTCAGAATCAACCCTTGGGACATTCGGATCTGGCTAAAAGGTCCACGGGAGTCTCACAGGCATGGAAAGCCATGACACGGTGGCAAAAAACAATCTAAATGAAAGATCCTGGTGAACAAGACCCCAGCAGAAGGAACAGGCCATCAAGGAGAGAGGCACCTTTCTCTGAAGGGAGGAAGGAACCTCCACTGTGATACAGCCTTGACTAAAATTCAGTCAGTGAATTCAAGGGGCTTCCATAGCCTAGACAGCTCATAAAGAGTCTAGGGTGATTACTGACGTCATAAATAAGAGTGCCAATTGTTAAATCAACAACAGGAGTCACTGGGTACATGCTCCCCACGTAGGATCTCTGTTCTTAAACTTAAAAACAACACTACTAGTCGAACAATACCCTATACCTTGTGCGGTTGTGTGAGTGCAGCCTGTTGAAATCCCTGCTTAGTATATACTAAGTTGATCTTCAGTATATGAAGGTAATTGAAAATGAAACTCGATGAAGGGCGGGATGGGAGAGGGAGTGGGAGAGGGGAGGGCCACGAGAGGGAGGGAGGTTGGGGGGGGGAAGCCACAACAATACAAAAGTTGCACTTTGTAAATTCACATTTAATAAATAAAAACTATATAACAAACAAAAAAAGAACTTAATACTTTACCCTTTTAGTATTTAATTTTTTTTTTTGACAGGCAGAGTGGACATTGAGAGAAAGGTCTTCCTTTTGCCGTTGGTCCCTTTTAGTATTTTATGTTCTACTTAAAACTATTGGTTGAACTCTGTAATTAATACACAATTACTCTTAGGTGTTTAATTAATGCTATAACTACTACTCAAATATATTTTACACTCTGGGTTACTGTGTGGGTGCAAACTGTTGAAATATTTAATATATGCTAAATTGATCTTCTGTATATAAAGATAATTGAAAATTAATCTTGATGTGAATGGAAGGGGAGAGGGAGCAGGAGAGGGCAGTGTTGTGGGTGGGAGGGAACTTCTGCAGTAGGGTGGGGGGAAGCTATTGTAATCCAAAAGTTGCACTTTGGAAATTTATGTTCATAAAATAAAAAAATTAAAATAGAATATTAATGGCCTCAGCTCTCCAGTTAAAAGACACAGATTCACTGATTGGGTTAAGGAACAAAACCCATCTATTTGCTGCTTACAAGAAACACATTTCCAACAAAGATGCATACAGATTGAAAGTGAAAGGCTGGAAAAAGATATGCCATGCCAACAGAAATGAAAAGAGTGGGTGTATCCATCTTAATATCAGACAAAATAACCTTTAACACAAAAACTGTTAAGAGACAAAGAGGGGCACTATATAATGATTAAGGGATCAATTCAACAGGAAGATATAATGATTATCAATGTATAGGCACGTAATTACAGGGCACCGCTTTATTTAAAAGATTTGTTAAAGGACTTAAAGGGAGATTTGCACTCCAATACAATACTACTGAGGGACTTCAACACTCCACTCTCAGAAATAGACAGATCAACAGGACAGAAGATCAACAAGGAGACAGTAGATTTAAACGACACTATAGCCCAAATGGATCTAACAAATATATACAGAACTTTTCATCCTACACAGAAAGCATTTACATTCTTCTCAGCAGTACATGGAAGCTTCTCTAGGATTGACCACATACTAGGCCATAAAGCAAGTCTCAGCAAATTCAAAGGAATTAGAATCATACCATGCAGCTTCTCAGACCATAAAGGAATGAAGTTGGAAATTAGCAACTCAGGAACCCCTAGAACATATGCAAACACATGGAGATTGAACAACATGCTCCTGAATGAACACTGGGACATAGAAGAAATCAAAAGAGAAATCAAAAACTTTCTGGAAGTAAATGAGGATAACAGCACAACATATCAAAATTTATGGGATGCAGCAAAAGCAGTGTTAAGAGGAAAGTTTATATCAATAGGTGCCTACATCAAGAAATTGGAAAGGCACCAAATGGATGAGCTTTCAATGCATCTCAAGGATCTAGAAAATCTGCAGCAAACCAGACCCAAATCTAGTAGAAGAGAAATAATTAAAATCAGAAGAAATCAATAGGATTGAATCCAAAAAAAATTACAAAAAATCAGCCAAACGAGGAGCTGGTTTTTTGAAAAAATAAAATTGACACCACATTGGCCCAACTAACTAAAAAAAAAAAAGACCCAAATCAATAAAATCAGAGATGAAAAAGGAAATGTAACAATAGGCACCACAGAAATAAAAAGAATCATCAGAAATTACTACAAGGACTTGTATGCCAGCAAACAGGGAAACCTATCAGAAATGGATAGATTCCTGGACACATGCAACCTACCTAAATTGAACCAGGAAGACATCGAAAACCTAAATAGACCCATAACTGAGACAGAAATTGAAACCGTAATAAAGGCCCTCCCAACAAAGAAAAGCCCAGGACCAGATGGATTCACTGCTGAATTCTACCAGACATTTAAAGAAGAACTGACTCCAATTCTTAAACTATTCAGAACAATCAAAGAGGGAATCCTCCCAAATTCTTTCTATGAAGCCAGCATCACCTTAATTCCTAACCCAGAAAAAGATGCAGCATTGAAAGAATTACAGACCAATATCCCTGATGAACATAGATGCAAAAATCCTCAATAAAATTCTGGCCAATAGTATGCAACAACACATCAGAAAGATCATCCACCCAGACCAAGTGGGATTTATCCCTGGTATGCAGGGATGGTTTAATGTGCGCAAGACAATCAATGTGGTGCACCACATTAACAGACTGCAGAAGAAAAACCATATGATTATCTCAATAGACGCAGAGAAAGCATTTGATAAAATACAACACCCGTTCATGATGAAAACTCTAAGCAAACTGGGTTTGGAAGGGACATTCTTCAATACAATCAAAGCAATCTATGAAAAACCCACAGCCAACATCCTATTGAATGGGGAAAAGTTGAAAGCATTTCCACTGACATCTGGTACCAGACAGGGATGCCCACTCTCACCACTGCTATTCAATATAGTTCTGGAGGTTCTAGCCAGAGCTATTAGGCAAGAAAAAGAAATTAAAGGGATACAAATTGGGAAGGAAGAACTCAAAGTATCCCTCTTTGCAGATGTTATGATTCTTTATTTAGGGGACCCAAAGAACTCTACTAAGAGACTATTGGAACTCATAGAGTTTGGCAAAATATATAATTTATGTATATTTGCAAAGTTGATCAAACCCAGTCATAATAATAGATATTCAAAATTTCAAGATACCATTTTCATCTGAGATGATGGGAAAAAAATGCTAAGACATTGTACTACAGTTCAACACATGCTCAATCTGACTTACCCCTAATAATAGAGTTAGAAACATGCCAGGGGATTCCAATTCAATCCCATCAAGGTGGCATGTACCAATGCCATCTCACTAGTCAAAGTGATCAGTTTCAGTTCATAATTAATCATAATGATAGGATTCTCAAAGGGATCACATAAACAAGACTACTGTCTGCTAATACTAACTGATATAATTAAACAGGAGAGAACAATCCAACATGGGAAGCAGGATACACAGCAGACTCTTAGAATGGCAGATGTCCTAAACAGCACTCTGCCCTAGAATCAGCCTTTAAGGCATTTGGATCCAGCTAAAAGCCCATGAGAATATTTCAGGCATGGAAAGCCAAGACACTGTGGCACAAAAAAATGACCTAAATGAAAGATCTCTGTGAGTGAGATCCCAGCAGAAAGAATGGCCATCAAATAAGGAGGCACCTTTCTCTGAAGGGAGGAGAGAACTTCCACTTGGACTATGACCTTGTCTAAATAAGATCGAGGTTGGCAAATTCAAGAGGCTTCCATAGCCTTGGCAGCGCATGACAAGAGCCTCCGGTGATTACTGACGTCATAAATAGGAGTGTCAATTGTTAAATCAGCAACAGGATTCACTGTGAACTTGCTTCCAATGAAGGATCTATGTCCTTAATGTGCTGTACTATGTCAATTAATGGTATAACTAGTCCTCAAACAGTACTTTAGACTTTGTTTCTGTGTGGGTGCAAACTATTGAAATCTTTACTTTATATACAGAAGATCAATTTAGTATATATAAAGATAATTGAAAATGAATCTTGATGAAGAATGGGATGGGAGAGGGAGTGGGAAATGTGATGGTTGTGGATGGGAGGGTGGTTATGGGGCGAAAAAGCCGCTATAATCCAAAAGTTGTACTTTCAAAATTTATATCTATTAAATAAAAGTTTAAAAAAGACATTGTACTAGCCATGCTATATGGTGAGTAGCTCTCTGGTGCAGAATAGGTGAAATAATTGACTCATGCATTTTTTATGAGTGGTACTTAGGTGGTTGTCGCTCCCCGTCTTCGTGGAGGAACGACACTAAACCCTGCCTAGGCTTCATATCCGAGTCACGGCACCATTATGTCGCTCCCCCTCTTCGTGGAGGAACCACACAGGACCCTGCGCTGTTCTTTCGTCTGCTCGGCCCTCCCCGGGTTTGCTGCTGGTTCTTCCCGGGTTGGCTACCGACCCTTCCACCTCCGTGGAAGGGCGGTTCCCCCTGCCACATTCCCCACTTCCGCGGGGGAGTGGCACACCGCCGGCCGGCTCTCTCGGGGGCTGCACAGGTGTTCCCCTTAGATGTTCCTGGTGCATGCCGTCTCTCTCCTCCTTTATAGTCCTCCTGCGCCAATCCTAACTCGGCTGCCCACACGCAGAGTACGCTACTCTCCTCCAATCAGGAGCAGCTCCTGCAGCTTGTCAAGTTGGTGAGAGGCAGCTGGGTAGAAGCTGTTGCCTCCTCTCCCAGCGCCATATTGTGGGAGAGCAGATGCATAGAATAAGTCTTAATTCAGTCCAGTCCGGGTTGCTCCCCACAGGTGGTATCTATCATTTTTAATGCACATACATTCATACTGCCACTTCAGTCAACCCAAATGTGTTTATTCTGCACACATGTATAAAATGTGTGTTCATTGCAGTATTACTTGCACTAGCAAAATATTGGAAGCAGTTTAAACATCTTTCAAAATGGAGTTACAGAAAGATAATGCGGCCAGCGCTGTGGCTCAATAGGCTAATCCTCCGCCTAGCAGCGCCGGCACACCAGGTTCTAGTCCCAGTCGGGGCGCCAGATTCTGTCCCGGTTGCCCCTCTTCCAGGCCAGCTCTCTACTATGGCCCGGGAGTGCAATGGAGGATGGACCAAGTCTTTGGGCCCTGCACCCCATGGGAGACCAGGAGAAGCACTTAGTTCCTGCCTTCGGAACAGCGTGATGTGCTGGCCGCAGCGCGCCCGCCATGGTGGCCATTGGAGGGTGAACCAACGACAAAGGAAGACCTTTCTCTCTGTCTCTCTCTCCCTCACTGTCCACTCTGCCTGTTAAAAAAAAAAAAAGAAAAATGTAGCTCTTGATACAATTTCTGAAATACATATTTTTGTTATATAAATATTCTGCAGCATGCTTTTCTAACTTTGTAACTTTGAAGTTACAGAATGTATCTTTTAGTAAGCTTTTAAAAAATATGGACATGTATACACACTATATGCACATCTACACCTGTGCACATTGTGTGTGTGAGTGTGTGCATGTGCAAGCATTAGTTATAAGCCACCACCAGTTGACCCTTGGCAGTCAACCTTATGGAGGGAAGGAATGTCAGTACGACAGAAACTTTTATTTCCCTGCACACCCTCTTGTACCTTTGAAATTTGTGTGTATGCATTAATTCAAAAATATGCAATAAATCCAAAAACAAATCACTGAAATATGTTTACTGGAAAAACAAATATCAGGAATTCCTCTTTTAGGGTTGGAATCTGAAAGCCAAGGTGCGCTCTTTCTTAATAACCCTGAAAATTATTTGGAAATAGCATCCATCAGGGACTCCAGCATAAAACATGGTAACTAAGGATTTGGTAGAAAATTTGTAGTCTAGGCCGGCGCCGCGGCTCACTTGGCTAATCCTCCACCTGCAGTGCCAGCACCCCGGGTTCTAATCCAGGTTGGGGCACCGGATTCTGTCCCGGTTGCTCCTCTTCCAGTCCAGCTTTCTGTTGTGGCACTGGAAGGCAGTGGAGGATGGCCCAAGTGCTTGTGCCCTGCACCCACATGGGAGACCAGGAGGAAGCACTTGGCTCCTGGCTTCGGATTGGCGCAGCACTCTGGCCACAGTGCTCCAGCCGTGGCAGCCATTCGGGGGGTGAACCAACAGAAAACGGAAGACCTTTCTCTCTGCCTCTCTCTCACTGTTTAACTCTGCCTGTCAAAAAATTTTGTAGTCTTAAATTGATATTCTTTCGAATTCCTGGGGAAATTTAAGAAGTTTAGGTAAGCATTTACTTAAATAAAAGGAACCATTTAAGATTCTCTGGAAACATAAAACTAACACAATTGCAAACATTAAAAAATAATAAAAGTGTTGGTAATTCTAAGATTCTGTGTGGTTCTGGAATAATTTGGGTAGGTGTGAAGGGGTGACATAGATTCAAGTTGTAGAGTTTTTGAGTGTTGGGGGGAATGACAGCATGAGCAGAGAGGTGAGAAGAGCATTAACTTAGTGCTTATGGGCAGAAATTTTTAATGTTATGAGTCCCACAAATACTTAAAAATAAGCTTGAAACTCTACATTCCCACAGTGTGTTTTCTAAAATGATAAGTCCAGGTCAGAGCGAATGAAGCCTGTACTAAAGAACTGACAGTTACAACTATCAACTCTGAAGTGGAGAATGTAAATAAAGATACTTTCTAAACAGGAATTGTAATATCATGACTGTGAAGATAACTTCTGGAGTCAACTTGGAATTCAGATCCTGGCTCCTGATTCCACCCCTCAATGCCACCCTGATATTGATCAAAGCTCTTAAATGTTTGGATATTTGGTTTCCTCAGTTGTTAACTGGAAATGATCATATGTTCCTTGTGAAAGCTATTGAGACTGACTTGCCCCAAAGGGCAGAGTTAGAAACATGCCAGGGGATTCCAACTCAATCCCATCAAGGAGGCATATACCAATGCCATCTCACTAGTCCAAGTGATCAATTTCAGTTCATGATTGATCATAATGATAGGACTAAGAATCAAAGGGATCACACAAACAAGACTAGTGTCTGCTAATACTAACTGATAGAACAAAAAAGGGAGAGAACGATCCAACATGGGAAGCGGGACACACAGCAGACTCATAGAATGGCAGATGTCCTGAACAGCACTCTGGCCTCAGAATCAGCCCTGAAGGCATGTGGATCTGGCTCTAGAGCCCATTAGAGTATTTTAGGCATGGAAAGCCAAGACACTCTGGCAAAAAAAAAGACCTAAATGAAAGATCTCTGCCAGTGAGATCCCAGTGGAAAGAACGGGCCATCAAAGAAGGAGGTACCTTTCTCTGAAGGGAGAACTTCCACTTTGACTATGACCTTGTCTAAACATGATCAGAGTCAGTGAACTCAAAAGGCTTCCATAGCCTTGGCAACTCATGACTGGAGCCCAGGGAGATTACTGATGCCATAAACAAGAGTGTCGATTTGTTAAGTCAACAACAGGAGTCACTGTGCACTTACTCCTCATGTAGGATCTCTGTCCTTAATGTGCCATACACTGTGATTTAATGCTATAACTAGTACTCAAACAGTATTTATCACTTTGTGTTTCTATGTGGGTGCAAACTGTTAATCTTTACTTAATATATACTAAACTCATCTTCTGTATATAAGAGAAATGAAAATGAATCTCGATGTTAATGGAAGGGGAGAAGGAACGAGAAAGGGGAGGGTTGTGGGTGGGAGGAAAGTTATGGGGGGGGGAAGCCATTGTAATCCATAAGCTGTACTTTGGAAATTTATATTCATTAAATAAAAGTTAAATAGAAAGCTATGAGGTGATTTACACTACTACATGGTGGACTCTTCATAACAATTGATGCAGACTGAGTCAATTTCAAGTTTTGGCTTGAATACCTACTAACTTGAAACCAAGGTTGATTAACCTCTCTGTGCATGGAATAACAATAGTGTCAGTCTTTTACTATTGCACAACAAATCATCACAGTCTATAATACCTCCAGTTTACTCACAGTTCTACAGGTCCGAAGTCCAAATGGTCTTGGATGGGTTTTATGCTTTTTGTTTCAGAGGCTAAATAAAGCTATAGTTAATAGGTACTTTGATATTAAAGACAAAGTTTTTGAAGTGCAAAAGTCAAAAATATGAAATGATAGAGTAATTTGAATAATCTCAGATTCTTTAACTAGTATACTTGTAAATACCACTCCATAATTGTAGTAATAAGAAATATTGTGCTTAGTATTTGTTCCTTTATTATTTGAAAGTTTTTTAATTCCATTGAATTTAATGGGAGTAAGAGAAGAGGAATTGAAATAATCAACTATTGAGGGAAACTATTTTTGGATTTTTGGATAATACTTAGTATTATCACTGTCCATCAGCCCTGTACACTCCCTTCTGGGCTATATGCTTTTTGTGCACTACCACAGCATAAAACTATGAACATGGTACTCTTTAAAATTTTTTTAAAATTTTATTTAAGTTCTACAAGTTTCCTCTTTCTGAGTCTCCACATGGCAGAGAGCATCTTTCATCTTTTCTAAGAATAGCACCAATGCTACTCATGAGGCTCGACTCCCATGTCCTAATTGCTTCCTCAAGAAGCCACTCCCCAGTAGCATCACATTGGGGATTTAGGCATCAACACAGCAATATGAGGGAGGCAGAAACTTGAGTGCATAGTGAAAACCAGAAGTTTCTCCAGTTCATTTGCTATATCACTGCCACTTATTCAGTTTTATATTAATGTGACATTCCCAAGTTATTTTATCTAAAACATTGAATCTACAATATGATAATGAGTGCTCTCTGACAGAAGATCTTGTAAAAAAGGTGGGGGGGGGTTGCAAAATGCTGGATTAATCATCTTTGGAAAATTTATAGGGCCTTTCAGAGTATTTAATATAGTACCCTTCACCATGGATCTCTCAGCAGGCTGCTTTAATATGAGATGTTTCCCAAAATTATTTGGCCGTGAAATTTTATTTTCCAGAAACAAATTAAGAACTTGGGTGGGTAAGAAGGCCTGCAGGAAAAAAAATCGAAAAATGATATAGATTCATTTTCAGTACTTCAAACACACATTTGGAAAAACCATAGAATGACAGACTGGGCCATATGTGATTAGCAAAGGCTGTTTGCCATTGTATATGAAGCAGAGGATTCATAACGGTTTTGTCCTTTTGCTTTTGTCATTTTTGTATCTCGATTTCTGTAGTATTCTAACCCTTCTTAAAATCCACCTTGGAATAGGTTAGATTAAGTTCACTAAGAGTGAAATGAGTCCTATAAATTTGAATTAGGAAAAATTCCTGCACTCTTCAAAATGAAAGGCTGATTGTTAGGTGATCATTATCAAGGAAAAATGAGAATAAATGCACATGCAGCTGTAGATCTAGGAGAATGTATCAATTTTCGATAGAGGGGATTCTGAACTGGCAACATCTTCCACAAGTTGTCTACTAGGTAATAAAGATTGGTGTTTACTCTCACTGTTCCAGACATTTGGGCATAGAATATAATTAAACTAGTTTTATGTCCTCTGGGGATTTTTCTAAAAGTCTTTCTTTAAATTGAAATAGTTTAATAGCATACACCATTACCAAATGTTATTTAACTTCCTAACATAATTAAGATCCATGTCTTATCAGAATAGTAGGAATAAACAGAAAATGAGAAATTAAAACTCTTAGCCGGATTTTTCCTTACATAGCTCATGAGACCCTGGTTTCTAGATTTGAGATTTAGCATTATCCTGTAGAAGTAATATCATAAAACTAATATTACACATCTCATTCAAATATTAAATCCTTTTTGATGAAGATGCCACAAGATGACTGAGGCATGCTCTCAAATGTAACAGTGATTTACCAGGAAGTTGGAATTCGTTTGAAACTACTTTACTGCAACTCGATAGAGATCTTATTCCATCATTTAAAACAGTAAATAAATGAGTTTCCCTTTCCTTTAGCAAAGTGATTTTTTTTTTGACAGGCAGAGTGGACAGTGAGACAGAGAAAGGTCTTCCTCTTTGTCGTTGGTTCACCCTCCAATGGCCGCCACGGCCTGCGCGCTGCAGCCGGCGCACCACGCTGATCCGATGGCAGGAGCCAAGTACTTATCCTGGTCTCCCATGGGGTGCAGGGCCTAAGGACTTGGACCATCCTCCACTGCACTCCCTGGCCACAGCAGAGAGCTGGCCTGGAAGAGGGGCAACCGGGACAGAATCCGGCACCCCGACCGGGACTAGAACCCGGTGTGCCGGCGCCGCCAAGGCGGAGGATTAGCCTAGTGAGCTGCAGCACCGGCTGCAAAGTGGTTTTTTAAGATGTGTTTTTACCCACCACCCAACATGTGGTTTGAACAAATTTGGCTCTGAAAGGGTTTTTCTATTGTTGCTTCTTTGTTCGCCCGTGAATACAAGAGCTCATCTACTCCTTACTGGTCTTTAGAATTATTTCCCAGGCAGCTTTCCACCTTCACTTCAACTCCAGAAAGAAGGCAGAAATTTAACTTGAAGGATTCAAGGAGGCAGTTTGATGAAGTTCCATGATTATTGATCATTATCTTAGTAATTTATCCTTTCAACTTCTTGCCTTCAAGAAGGCTTCAATTTCTGTGTTTCTTCCTACCTTCCTCTTAGAAGGGGAAAAAAATAACAAGAGCTGTGTTTCATTGTGGTACCTGCAACTGCCATAATTAAGTCTGTGTACCTCAAGCTGCCATTTTAACAACACGGGGGCGCACGCGCACACTATACACACGCAAAGCACAATTGTAAGCTGCGAGCTACATCACTCTCTGCAAAGACCAGTCCACTTATCTCGGTATTGGTGGGTAGCTGTGGAACCTGATCCACCTGAGTGATGATTCAAGCAATCTGTCCTTGCCTTCCGCCTCCTGCTTTCCTTTCTGTGTCCCTGAGTTCGCCCCAGTATTTCCCGTGTGCTCAGGAGAGGGTGGTCCTGGCTTCCACTGTGCCCCCTGTAAATACATGAGCCCACCGCCTACCCCTACAGTCCGGACTGCAATGCAGCAGAGCAGCCTGCCTGGCTGATGGGAGTCGCATCTCCTGAGAAATCGGGTACAATTCACTGTGTGTGATTCTTCCTCTCCCGAAGCTCTCTTCAAAATCTCCTAATTTTGCTGGCTATGCTGAGAAAGGAAGTTTAGGGGAGTCCCTCTCTTGGTTATAGAGAAACCAAGAGACTCCGACGTCAGAGTTGCCCCCTTAACTCAGTTCTAGCGGCTGTGAAGATCCAGGCAATAGAGGAACTTTAGAGGGGGCGGCAGGCGCCAGTGTGTGGCTGGGGTGGTCCCCTTTTCTGTCCAAGCAGAAGGGAATGAGGTGGCGGGAGCAGAAAGTGAGAAGGAAGTGGAGGAGAGAGAGAAGAGGAGAGATCTGGAGGGAGGGGCGGCGGCTGGGCGCACAAGCAGGCCCTCTGTACATATAGTGAGCTCCTGGGCGCCTCTTGTTCTCTGGCTGACAGTTCAACGTTTTCCAAGTCAGAAGTCCAGCAGTGGCGGCGGTTAGAATCGAGCCAGATGGCGGTTCCACGCTGCACCCAGCCGCGCGGGATGGCTGTAGCCTCCGCGCCTAAGGCACGCGAATGGCAGGACGACCGCTAGCAGGACAACCGTTTTCTGCAACCACCGCTCTGCTCATCTCTTCTCCAAGTGCTGGCTTAGGAAAATGCGAGCACCGGAGCGTCCAATGCTGCTTTGCGGCGCTGCCAGAGTCCTGTCCTTCGTTGTGCTTTGTTATACTTATCACCAAGTATCACATCGGGAGATGGGATCCTGTGACATTAGGTTGCTGCCTGGCTCTCGGCCTCAGGGAACCCCAGCTCTGCAGAGGTGAGACCGCAGGGCATGGGCGGCTGGGAAACCCTGAGGCTCACTCTTGGGGCACGAGAAATCTGTGCAAACCCTGTCCAGTCGTGCCTTGGACCAGCGTTCCTTTGCAAGGTTGAGTTTCTGGCACCCCAGTGGCACTTTGGGAGTCCAGTACTCCCAAGCTGGATCAGCTGAAGAAACCCACACGGAGAGCCCAGCTTCCCCAGCAGACAAGCTGGCTTCTGCCCAGACAATAGGTGCATCCCTGTGCTCCACCCTCTCTGGGAGGTTTTTTTTGTGTGGGTGGGAAAAGACAGCTTTAGGAAAGGAGCAGACCATTTCGGATTCACTGTGTTTATTAACGCTTCGCTTTTTCTCTCTCGCTTGGGTGGCAGGCAGGGTGCAGTTTTCATGACAGCTGCAAGCCAGTGTTAGCGCTGAGAATTTTCCTTAACGCCCCCTGCCCCCCATCTTTTAGCCAATGTTTCTATTGCCTTTTGGAAACTGGTGTTTCCTGTTTGAGTGGGTTGTAATTTGCGTTCATTAATGCCTGGGATTTGTTAAGGGACATGTAATTCCTTTTACAAGTCGCTTTTATTTTAAAATTAAGCTAATGAATTGGTCAGCTTAACTATACTATTAGCTCATTATTTGTCATTATGGGTTGCTTTAAAAAATTCAATAACATGCATCCCATTGTAGTTAGCATGTGATATTTTACAGACTCTACCCATAACTGTAGTTTGTGTCACAAGGCTTTAAGCAAATGAAACTTTCCAAAAATTTCTAGACATGCTCTAAATGCTATGAATCATGAACATTTGCATTTCCTTCTCTTAATCAAAGACAATTTATAGTAAATTCTACCTGAGAATAAATTGATACCTAAACCGTGTCATTCCAGATAATGACACTGGGCTTCTATGACTGGTATCACAATATTTGTACTGAAATAACAGATTTCTATAATTTTACTATTATCATATTGGTGTCTTCCTTATCTAATTTGCATGGTCATTAACTGTATAACTTAAAATTAAGCATGAACTTCAGATTCAAGGTGAAATGTTTAAAAACAATTTTTAAATACTGTATTACAAATAATAAGTGAAAGTAAAGCTTGCTGCTGTGACAATTTGACATTAGTACAATCTTGGCCATGCCATATACCACTATGATACAAGGCTAGTTTTCCCTTGATCTTGATGAAGCTTTTCTGATTATCCCTGAAATGTTTTCTGAGACTTGAAATGCATTTTGTCTTAAATTTGTATGGCTTTGGGAAAAAACCTTTATTAATAATAGTTTTTAAAAAGTGGCATACTGTTTCTTTAGTATGGGAGTTGCAGAGACTCCAAAACCAGGCAGGTGAATTGTCCTTCTGAACACTAATGTAAATAAAAACTTAATTGTATTTTTCTTCAGTATCTTATGATCAATGTTAATATAACACACATATTCCAGACCTGTGAAATACATTTTTCTCCTTCTCACAAAATTTATAGCAGTATAAATCAATACAATATATAAGACTAAAATAAAATGGATAATTACTCAATAGCACTGCAAACCCAAGTTTGGCAGTTCTTAGAATCTAAATTGGCAGTCCAAACACTGGATTTCATTGTTGATCAAAGTAAAGTTCTTATGTATTTTTTCTTTTTTAAAGATTTATTTATTTGAAAGAATAAACAGAGGATAAATCACTGGTTTATTCCCCAGATTATAGCAATGCCCAGGGCTGGGCCAGATCAAAGCTAAGAACGAAGGGCTTCAAAAGGTCTCCCATGTAGATGGTAGGGCTCAAATGCTTGTGCTGTCTTCTACTTTCCCAGGCCATTAGCAGGGAGCTGGAACAGAAGTAGAGCACCTGGGAATGGGGAGATTACTGATGCCATAAACAGGAGTGTCAATTTGTAAAGTCAACAACAGGAGTCACTGTGCACTTACTCCTCATGTAGGATCTCTGTCCTTAACGTGCTGTACACTGAGGCTTAATGCTATAACGAGTACTCAAACAGTATATTTCACTTTGTGTTTCTATGGGGGTGCAAACGATTGAAATCTTTACTTAATGTACACTAAACTGATCTTCTGTAAAAAAAAAAAAAAAAATTATCAATTCCCAACTTGACTCTCACTGGGATTAAACATGACAATAGGTCTGATCTGATTTCATCATCATTTAAAAAAAATCATCTATTTTTCACTTTATGTTTCTGTGTGGGAGCAAACTGTTGAAATACTTAAGGTATACTAAGCTGATCTTCTGTATATTAAGATAATCGAAAATGAATCTTGATGTGAATGAAAGGGGAGAGGGAGTGGGAAAGGGGAGGGTTGTGGGTGGGAGGGACGGTATGGGGGGGGAAGCCATTGTAACACATGAGTCGTACTTTGGAAATTTATATTCATTAAATAAAAGATAAAAAAAAGTAGAGCACCTGGGAATGAGCATTCATATGGGATGCCAGCATTGAAAGCAGCAGCTTTACCTGTCTGGATTTCACCATTTTTGCTATTAAGCCACTGAGATAATCCCCAAAGCTTTTTTTCCATTCTTAGAACTAAGAAAATGAGAATGCTGTGAAAAAGTGGTAGGATCCATAGACCAGAAGTCCTAGTGGGGCTGAAAGGCTGAAAAGAGTTCATAAAAGGGATTAAAAAGAAATACAGGAAGTGGTTATCTGAGGAAAAATATTAATGAATTGGAATAATTATACTGTAATTATATCATAGCTAATTATAGATTTTGGAATATGACCATATAAGTTGTAATTTGGAATGGCAGAAAACAAGATTGCAGGATGGAGTCAAGGCACTTGAAAAATCAGATATCAGAGGACCGAGCCGCGGGACTGAGCCGCGGAAGCCGAGCCGCGGGACTGAGCTGCGCAAGCTGCAGGGTCTGCGCGCAAGTGCTCGAAGGGGAGTGCAACAGCGGGGAGACTTGGGAAGTCCAGGGCTCCGAGTCCACACATCGGCGCTGGAAGGGGAGCAGACCTGCGTGGAGAGCGTGGGAGCCCACAGTTCGGGACATCAGCGGCAGACTCAACACACCAGCGCTGGAACGCGAGGTGAGCCGAACCTCAATAACCCGAGACACCGGCAGGCAAGCGGAGAGAGGAGACTAGAGGGAACGACCCCCGGGGCGGGGGGGACTTCACCAAGCTAACTGGAAGAGAGAGAGAGGGAAAAAAAAAAAAGGTGACTGGTATGGACACGGGTTTCTCTCTCTCCGCTCACCTCTCAAGGGCGAGCAAGACAAAGAGCAGGCGCCATCTTGGACATACGTCATAAGCAGAGCGACCTCAGGTCTGCACCGGCCCTGAGCCTAGCAGTAAAACCTGACTCTGGGTGGGGCGAATTAACAGGAGATTAGGACTTAGTAAATTTATGGTGCTACTGAACTGAGACTGTGAAAAAAGAGACGGTGGGGGAGAGAACTCACGGAATTCACGTGAGCACTCTCCAGAGACGCTACAATTCCGTAACTTTGGCAACCCAGTGGGAGACTGAAGGAAAATTTGAGCCCACTCTAAGGGCCGAACAGATTCCCTGTGTGGTCCTTGGGAAAGAGCTTCTGATCTCTGGCTCCTGTGGGTATATCATTTGCCTGCTAACTACCTCCAACTTTGTTCAGCTGTGCAGAATAACTTCCCTGTTGAATCCAAAAAAAAAAGAGAGAGAGAGAGAGAGGTTTACCACGCCTAACCTGGGAGTGTCACCTTTGGCACACCAAACAGAGCTCTCAGGCCACACTCATCTCAAGCCCTAAGGCTCCATCAAAAACAGATAGTCCACTTAATCTAGAGTCATAGTATAACAAGAAAAAGCACCACAGTGAAGAAACCAAATATCTCCAATATGACAAATAACAAACGCAAAAACCAAGGTAATAAAAACAAGGAAGTCACCATGAAGCCCTCAAATGAAAAAGACACCCCAATTCAAGATTATGAGGATGATGACATAGAAGAAATGCAAGAAGCAGATCTCAAAAAATTGATAAGAACATTAAGAAGTTCTCAAAAACAAATTCTTGAACTACAGAAATCCTTAATGGACAAGATAGAAAATCTCTCTCGTGAAAATGAAATATTAAGGAGGAATCAAAATGAAACGAAACAACTAGTACAACAGGAAACTGGGATAGTGACTGAAGTGAAGAATTCAATAGATCAAATGAAAAACACAATAGAGAGCCTTACAAACAGAATGGGAGAAGCAGAAGAGAGAATATCGGACTTAGAAGACAGAGAACAGGAAAGGATACAGTCAGACCAAAGAAAAGAAGAGGAAATTAGGAATCTAAAACATATTGTCGGGAATCTTCAGGATACTATTAAAAAACCCAACATTCGGGTTCTAGGAGTTCCTGAAGGCATGGAGAAGGAGAAAGGATTAGGAGGCCTTTTTAGTGAGATATTAGCAGAAAATTTCCCAGGTTTGGAGAAGGACAGAGACATCCTAGTACAGGAAGCTCACAGAACCCCTAATAAACACGACCAAAAGAGACCCTCACCACGGCACGTTGTAATTAAACTCTCCACAGTGAAACATAAAGAAAAGATCCTAAAATGTGCAAGAGAGAAACGTCAGATTACTCTCAGAGGATCTCCAATCAGACTCACAGCTGACTTCTCATCAGAAACTCTACAAGCTAGGAGGGAATGGCAAGATATAGCCCAGGTACTAAGAGAGAACAACTGCCAGCCCAGAATATTATATCCTGCAAAGCTATCATTTGTGAATGAAGGTGAAATAAAGACTTTTCATAACAAACAGAAATTGAAAGAATTTGTTGCCACTCGTCCAGCCCTGCAAAAGATGCTTAAAGATGTGTTACACACAGAAACAAAGAAACACGGTCATCAATATGAAAGAAGGTAAAGGAAGGAAACCAAGGAAGGAAAGCTCACAGCAAAAGATCACAGGGAATTCAAAGCATATATTAGAACTTATCTTTGGCAAATGGCAGGGCAAAGTTACCACTTATCATTAGTCACATTGAACGTGAATGGCCTGAACTGTCCAGTTAAAAGACACCGTTTGGCTGATTGGGTTAAAAAACAAAACCCATCTATTTGCTGCTTACAAGAAACACATCTTTCCAACAAAGATCCATACAGACTGAAAGTGAAAGGCTGGAAAAAGATATACCATGCCAACAGAAATGAAAAAAGAGCAGGCGTAGCCATCTTAATATCAGACACCATAAACTTTACCACAAAAACCATTAAGAGACAAAGAGGGACACTACATAATGATTAAGGGATCAATTCAACAGGAAGATATAACAATTATCAATGTATATGCACCTAACTACAGGGCACCGGTTTATCTAAAAGATTTGTTAACGGACTTAAAGGGAGACTTAGACCCCAATACAATAGTACTGGGGGACTTCAATACTCCACTCTCAGAAATAGACAGATCAATAGGACAGAAGATCAACAAGGATACAGTAGATTTAAACGACACTATAGCCCAAATGGATCTAACAGATATCTACAGAACTTTCAATCCTACAGCTAAAGATTATACATTCTTCTCAGCAGTACATGGAACCTTCTCTAGGATTGACCACATACTAGGCCATAAAGCAAGTCTCAGCAAATTCAAAAGAATTAGAATCATACCATGCAGCTTCTCAGACCATAAAGGAATGAAGTTGGAAATGAACAACTCAGGAATCCCTAGAGCATACGCAAACACATGGAGATTGAACAACATGCTCCTGAATGAACAATGGGTCATAGAAGAAATCAAAAGAGAAATCAAAAACTTTCTGGAAGTAAATGAGGATAACAGCACAACATACCAAAACTTATGGGACGCAGCAAAAGCAGTGTTAAGAGGAAAGTTTATATCAATAGGTGCCTACATCAAGAAATTGGAAAGGCACCAAATAGATGAGCTTTCTATTCACCTCAAGGATCTAGAAAACCTACAGCAAACCAGACCCAAATCTAGTAGGAGAAGAGAAATAATTAAAATCAGAGAAGAAATCAACAGGATTGAATCAAGAAAAACATTACAAAAAATCAGCCAAACGAGGAGCTGGTTTTTTGAAAAAATAAACAAAATTGACACCCCATTGGCCCAACTAACTAAAGAAAGAAGAGAAAAGACCCAAATCAATAAAATCAGAGATGAAAAAGGAAACGTAACAACAGACACCACAGAAATAAAAAGAATCATCAGAAATTACTACAAGGACTTGTATGCCAGCAAACAGGGAAACCTATCAGAAATGGATAGATTCCTGGACACATGCAACCTACCTAAATTGAACCAGGAAGACATCGAAAACCTAAACAGACCCATAACTGAGACAGAAATTGAAACAGTAATAAAGGCCCTCCCAACAAAGAAAAGCCCAGGACCAGATGGATTCACTGCTGAATTCTACCAGACATTTAAAGAAGAACTAACTCCAATTCTTCTCAAACTATTCAGAACAATTGAAGAAGAGGGAATCCTCCCAAATTCTTTCTATGAAGCCAGCATCACCTTAATCCCTAAGCCAGAGAAAGATGCAGCACTGAAAGAAAATTACAGACCAATATCCCTGATGAACATAGATGCAAAAATCCTCAATAAAATTCCGGCCAATAGAATACAACAACACATCAGGAAAATCATCCACCCAGACCAAGTGGGATTCATCCCTGATATGCAGGGATGGTTCAACATTCACAAATCAATCAATGTGATTCACCACATTAACAGACTGCAGAAGAAAAACCATATGATTCTCTCAATAGATGCCGAGAAAGCATTTGATAAAATACAACACCCGTTCATGATGAAAACTCTAAGCAAACTGGGTTTGGAAGGAACATTCCTCAATACAATCAAAGCAATCTATGAAAAACCCACAGCCAACATCCTATTGAATGGGGAAAAGTTGGAAGCATTTCCACTGAGATCTGGGACCAGACAGGGATGTCCACTCTCACCACTGCTATTCAATATAGTTCTGGAGGTTCTAGCCAGAGCTATTAGGCAAGAAAAAGAAATTAAAGGGATACAAATTGGGAAGGAAGAACTCAAACTATCCCTCTTTGCAGATGACATGATTCTTTATTTAGGGGACCCACAGAACTCTACCAAGAGACTATTGGAACTCATAGAAGAGTTTGGCAAAGTAGCAGGGTATAAAATCAATGCACAAAAATCAACAGCCTTTGTATACACAGACAATGCCATGGCTGAGGAAGAACTTCTAAGATCAATCCCATTCACAATAGCTACAAAAACAATCAAATACCTTGGAATAAACTTAACCAAGGACGTTAAAGATCTCTACGATGAAAATTACAAAACCTTAAAGAAAGAAATAGAAGAGGATACCAAGAAATGGAAAAATCTTCCATGCTCATGGATTGGAAGAATCAATATCATCAAAATGTCCATTCTCCCAAAAGCAATTTATAGATTCAATGCAATACCAATCAAGATACCGAAGACCTTCTTCTCAGATCTGGAAAAATTGGTGCTGAAATTTATATGGAGGCACAAGAGACCTCGAATAGCTAAAGCAATCTTGTACAACAAAAACAAAGCCGGAGGCATCACAATACCAGATTTCAGGACATACTACAGGGCAGTTGTAATCAAAACAGCATGGTACTGGTACAGAAACAGAAGGATAGACCAATGGAACAGAATTGAAATACCAGAAATCAACCCAAACATCTACAGCCAACTTATATTTGATCAAGGATCTAAAACTAATTCCTTGAGCAAGGACAGTCTATTCAATAAATGGTGCTGGGAAAATTGGATTTCCACGTGCAGAATCATGAAGCAAGACCCCTACCTTACACCTTACACAAAAATCCACTCAACATGGATTAAAGACCTAAATCTACGACCTGACACCATCAAGTTACTAGAGAACATTGGAGAAACCCTTCAAGATATTGGCACAGGCAAAGAGTTTCTGGAAAAGACCCGGGAGGCACAGGCAGTCAAAGCCAAAATTAACTATTGGGATTGCATCAAATTGAGAAGTTTCTGTACTGCAAAAGAAACAGTCAGGAGAGTGAAGAGACAACCGACAGAATGGGAAAAAATATTTGCAAACTATGCAACAGATAAAGGGTTAATAACCAGAATCTACAAAGAGATCAAGAAACTCCACAAAAACAAAACCAACAACCCAATTAAGAGATGGGCCAAGGACCTCAATAGACATTTTTCAAAAGAGGAAATCCAAATGGCCAACAGGCACATGAAAAAATGTTCAAGGTCATTAGCAATCAGAGAAATGCAAATCAAAACCACAATGAGGTTCCACCTCACCCCGGTTAGAATGGCTCACATTCAGAAATCTACCAACAACAGATGCTGGCGAGGATGTGGGGAAAAAGGGACACTAACCCACTGTTGGTGGGAATGCAAACTGGTCGAGCCACTATGGAAATCAGTCTGGAGATTCCTCAGAAACCTGAAGATAACCCTACCATACAACCCAGCCATCCCACTCCTTGGAATTTACCCAAAGGAATTTAAATTGGCAAACAAACAAGCGGTCTGCAGCCTAATGTTTATTGCAGCACAATTCACAATAGCTAAGACCTGGAACCAACCTAAATGCCCATCAACGGTAGACTGGATAAAGAAATTATGGGATATGTACTCTTTAGAATACTATACTGCAGTAAGAAACAACGAAATCCAGTCATTTGCAACAAAATGGAGGAATCTGGAACACATCATGCTGAGTGAAATAAGCCAGTCCCAAAGGGACAAATACCATATGTTCTCCCTGATCGGTGACAACTGACTGAACACCAAAAAGGAAACTTGTTGAAGTGAAAGGGACACTATGGGAAACGGTGACTTGATCAGCATAGCCCTGACTGTTAATGAACAACTTAATACATTATCCCTCTTAGTAGTTTTTTTGTCTGTTCTACTTAATATGACTGATTTAATTCTGTAATTAATACACAGTTATTCTTAAGTGTTGAAATTTAACTGAAATGTGATCCCTGTTAAACATAAGAGTAGGAATAAGAGAGGGAAGAGATATATAATTTGGGACATGCTCAAGCTGACTTGCCCCAAATGGTAGAGTTAGAAACATACCAGGGGACTCCAATTTAATCCCATCAAGGTGGCATGTACCAATGCCATCTCACTAGTCCAAGTGATCAATTTCAGTTCGCAGTGGATCATAATGAAAGGACTAAGAGTCAAAGGGAGCACATAAGCAAGTCTAGTACCTGTTAACACTAACCGATAGAATAAATAAAGGGGAGAGTGATCCAACATGGGAAGTGAGATACTCAGCAGACTCATAGAATGGCAGATGCCCTAAATAGCACTCTGGCCTCAGAATCAGCCCTAAAGGCATTCAGATCTGGCTGAAAAGCCCATGAGAGTATTTCAGGCATGGAAAGCCAAGACACTCTGGCAAAAGATCTCTGTGAGTGAGATCTCAGTGGAAAGAACAGGTCTTCAAAGAAGGAGGTACCTTTCTCTGAAGGGAGGAGAGAACCTCCACTTTGACTATGACCTTGTCTAAACAAGATAAGAGTCGGAGAACTCAAGGGGCTTCCATAGCCTTGGAAACTCATGACTGGAGCATAGGGAGATTACTGATGCCATAGACAGGAGCGTCAATTGGTAAAGTCAACAACAGGAGTCACTGTGCACTTACTCCTCATGTAGGATCTCTGTCCTTAATGTGCTGTGCATTGAGATTTAATGCTATAACGAGTACTCAAACAATATATTTCACTTTGTGTTTCTATGGGGGTGCAAACTGTTGAAATCTTTACTTAATGCATACTAAACTGATCCTCTTTTTTTTTTTTTTTTTTTTTTTACAAAGAAAAGAAACTATCAACTCCCAACTTGACTCTCACTGGGATTAAACATGACAATAGGTCTGATCTGATTTCATCATCAAAAAAAATCATCTATTATTTTTCACTTTATGTTTCTGTGTGGGAGCAAACTGTTGAAATCCTTACTTAATGTATACTAAGCTGATCTTCTGTATATTAAGATAATCGAAAATGAATCTTGATGTGAATGGAAGGGGAGAGGGAGTGGGAAAGGGGAGGGTTGTGGGTGGGAGGGACGGTATGGGGGGGAAGCCATAGTAATCCATTATTCGTACTTTGGAAACGTATATTCATTAAATAAAAGTTAAAAAAAAATAAAAAAATAAAAAAAAATCAGATATCAGAAAAAGTCACCTATGTGGGTACAAAAATCACAGAACCTTCATGGCCTGAGAAATGGAGGGGATGACGGAGGACCAAGAATAAAAACCTTCAAGGAGTGAAAGGGTGTGATGCAGAGACAAATAGTAGTAATAATATGTAGGAGGTACTGGGAAGTAGAGATCTCCAATGTGAAATTTAAACTGGGTGACTTTAGAAGGGAAGCAGGAAGAGTGTTCCAGAAGTAGTATTTAGGAGAATAACTCATACCACACCTTTAGACCTTGAAGTTGAGAGAGAAAACAGCATCCAGTTAAGAGAACCACAAGATAGTGATGTGGAGCCTGGTGACAAAGAGCTAGTCTCAGGCAGCATTCTCTTTAGTTGTCTTTAGCTTACAATTTTTGGCACATTTAACTCACAATGGGAATCTGGCTCTGTGGCATAGCTGGTAAAACTGTCACTTGTGGTGCTGGCATCCCATATGGGCAACAGTTCAAGTCCCGGCTGCTCCACTTCTGATCCAAATCCCTGCTGATGTGCCTGATTAAAGCAGAGGAGGACATGTAGGATCTCTGTCCTCAATGTGCTGTACATTGAGATTTAATGCTATAACAAGTACTCAAACAGTATTTTTCACTTTGTGTTTCTATGTGGGTGCAAACTGTTAATCTTTGCTTAATATATGCTAAACTGATCTTCTGTATATAAAGAGAATTGAAATGAATCTTGATGTGAATGGAAGGGGGGAGGGATAGGGAAAGGGGAGGGTTGCGGGTGGGAGGGAAGTTATGGGGAGGGGGGAGCCATTGTAATCCATAAGCTGTACTTTGGAAATTTATATTCATTAAATAAAAGTTAAAAAAAATGAAACAAAAAAGCAGAGGAGGATGGCCCAAGTATTTGGGCCCCTGAACCCACACATGAGACCTGGAAGAAACTCCTGGCTTCAGATCAGCCCAGCTCCAGCCACTGAGGCCATGAACTAGTGGATGGAATCTCAGTTCTCTCGCTCGCTTGCTCTCGCTCTCTCCCTCTCCTTCACCTTCTCTGTAACTCAAAAAAATAAATATTTTAAAAACCTCACAATTATAACAATATATCTCACTAAAACAATGCTTTTAAGTGCATAAAAACAATGCTTTTGAATGTATATGGAAGTTCCAAGATGGCAAAATAGCAACAGGATGGTATGATTTACAGGGGGCAAAATTAACATTTAAAAAAAGGGGAGAAAGTACACTCTTAGGATAAAGCTAGGGGATTACCACAGCAGGAGATCCTGGGAAAGCACAAATGCTCCAGACACATGCCCAAAGAGCAAATACACAACAACAACAACAAAAAACAAAAACAAAAGCTCCTATCCAGGGAGGAAGATGCCTGCCCCAGCAAACCAGGTGAGAGGGGAATCCACAGGCCCACAGCACTACTGATAACAGTGGGAGGGAAGGCTTGGTGAACTGCTTTTAGAGTTCCATGTGGACCCCCTAAGACAGCAAGCAAACAAGCACCCAGAAGTGGGTGGGGGAGGAAAAAAGAGGTGGTGTACCTCTCTCCCTCCCCCTTCCCTGTTACACTAGAGACCTGCATCCAGGAAGTGAGTGGGGCTGCAGCAGGTGGATACTTTGCACGCTTGCAAACACAGACCTAACCAGAGAGGGAATCCCACCCCGCCACACACTGACACTGAATTTGGTTAGTAGGACTACACACAGACAATGGCTCTGGGATCACCTTCGTTTCCCTATAGAGAGGACTGGCTAGCAGGGTGGAGTGACCCCACCAACAATCCATGACCTGGAAGCTGAGTCTGAGAAAATAGTGACTGCAGAAGAGAAGACAGGGTGTGGCTAGGTCCTGGGCAATCAGAGCTTCCCTGCACTCTGAGTGCCTAAGTTGCCTACAGTAGCTCACAACAGAAGGATCCATCTTCATAGGAAAGACTCCACAGATCAAAAGTCAGTTAAAAAAATAGTGCAAATGAGTGCTGAGCATACCGGGGACTAACACCGGGGCATCATGTAGCAGTAAGAAGTGCTGGTCACACCAACAGAGGTGACCATTCCTCTCCAGCCAGTTAACCAGTGGAGAGCTACCAGGCCCAACTGGAGTCTTACTCTGGATATTCGCCCTACCCTGGAATACTGAACTGAGTAACTGGGCCACACCCTGCAAACACCTCTTGGTATTCACTGAAACTATAGGTGTCCCACTAAGCCACAGAGACACAGACCAAGGATAAAAGCCATCAGACAAAAACAATTCTACAAATGCCAAAAAATAAAGGCAAAAAAATAAAAAAATGAGGAAGACCTATGAGCCCCCAAAAGGAACATTACAACATCTCAATATTACAAGGTGAAGATGAAGAGATAGAGGACATGCCAGAAATTCCAAAAACTAATCATTGGATTACTCAGAAGCAAATTCACGAACTAAAGAAAACTATATATGATATGAAAATTCCCATGAAATTGAGATCTTAAATAGAAATCAAAATGAAACACTAGAAATGAAGAATTCACTCAGTGGAAAGCCAACAACAGCATTAAGGCAGAAGAAAGATATCAGAGCTAGAAGACAAAGCTCTGGAAATTTTACAGTCAGAGCAAAAATAAGAAGAAATTAGAAAACTAAAAAAGACTGGAGATCTACAAGATATTATCAAATGACCCAACATACGGGCCTTAGGAGTTCCTGAAGGCACAGAAAGAAAGTCATTCTGGTCTGGCTGAACAGCCCATGAGAGCATTTCAGGCATGGAAAGCCAAGACATTGTTACAAAAAGTGTCCTACATGAAGGACCACTGTGAGACAGACACCAGTGGAAAGAAGCAGCCATCAAAGAAGGATGTACTTTTCTCTGAAGGAAGGAGAGAACTTCCACTTTGCTTATGGCCTTGTCAAAATACTTAAGGAGTTTGTGGATCCAAAAGGCTTCCATAGCCTAGGCAGCTCATGCCAAGAGCTTTGAGTGATCACTGATGTCATACATAAGGGTGGTGTTAAATTAACAGGAGTCACTGTGCACTAACTTCCCATGCAGTATCTCTATCCTGAAAGAGTTGTATTATGAGAGTTAATAGCAAAATGTAATTACTTCATTTTAGTATTTTAAGTGGAGGATATTCTTATGTCTCATAAGTTATAGTTGTGTCTACATGTTCACAAAAGATACATCACTCTGGGTTCTTTAAAAATAAACTTCTAAAAAGAAATGGAGTGAAAGAGAGAGGGGAAGGAAAAGTGAAATTAACATCAAAATGCAATGCCTTTGAACAGCCCTTGTCTGGACTGTTGAGGAACAGTTTTTCTTATTTTCCTCATACAAAGTGTTGAACTCTTTTTCCTAGAATAGAATTAATCTTCAGTGTATAAAGTTAATTGAAAATAGATCATAGTAAAAAAAAAAGACTGGGAATAGGAGATGGAGGAGGAAGAGGGGTAGGAATGTGGGTGGAAGGAGGAATGTGGGTGGAAGGTTGGGAACGGTGGGATGAATTATTATGTTCCTAAAGTTGTAATTATGAAAGGCAGGCAAATAAAATAAATTGTGTAACTTCAATGAGGATTGCAGGAGAAACTCTTACCTTTCAAATCTTTGACACTGGGCATGTTGTATAAATAGACTTAAATATCAGTGTGCTTTTTGCTCTGCAAATATATTTTTAATGTTTTTTTATGAATTGTGCTGCAGCTTATATAAAAAATGCACAGATGTTCAAGTTGTTGACTTTTGACAATGATCAAGACCTGTATGACCACAACATAAAACATGATAATGTTTCCAGCATTACCTCAAGAGTTTTTTCAGTTTTGGGTCTTAAATTAGATTTGATCTCTTGAGTTAATTTTGTATATGTTAGATAGAAGTCATTGTTCTGCATGTGGATATCCAGTTTTCTCCACACCATTTGTTGAAATGATCTTAGCGTGCATCAAAAATTACTGGGTCATATATGTAGTGGTTGCTTTCCCTGCTCTCTGTTCATATATATATATATATATATATATACATATATATATATATGAGAGAGAGAGAGAAGGCAAGATCATTCTTCCATCTGTTGGCTCACTCCCCAAGAGGCCACAACCACCCGGACTGGGACAGGATAACAGGAGACTAGAACTCCATCCATGTCTCCTGTAAGAGTGATAGGGGCCCTGATACTTGGAACATCTTCCACTGCTTTCCCAGGTGCATTAGCAGGGAGCTGGATCAGAAGAAGAGCAGCCAGGACTCAAACTGGCACTCATATGGTATGCCAGCATTGCAGATAGTACTTTTACTCACTGGGCCACAATGCCAGCTCCTCTATGCTCTGTGTTCTATTGGTCTGTATGCACATTTTTTAAGATTTTTGTTTGAGAGGTAGAGTTATAGACAAAGAGAGGGAGAGACACAGAGAGAAAGGTCTTCCATCTGCTGGTTCACTCCCCAAATGGCCACAACGGCCAGAGGTGGGCCGATCCAAAGACGGGAGCTAGAAGCTTCTTTTGAGTCTTACACAGAGGTGCAGGATCCCAAGCACTTGGGCCATCTTCCACTGCTTTTCTAGGCCATAAGCAGAGAGCTGGATAGGATGAGGAGCAACCACATGGGTTGCCGGTGCTCCAGGCAGAGACTTAGCCTACTACACCACAGCACTGGCCCCTGTATGTTTATCTTTAAATCAGTATCAGACTCTTTTGATTTCTGTAGTTTTGTAACAACTTTTCAAATCAAAAGTGTGAGTTCTCCATATTCATTCTTGTTTTCCAAGATTTCATGTGAATTTGAGAATAGAATTTTTATTTCTACAAAGCCTACAAATGGGTATTTTATAGATTGGAATGAATCTGTAGCTTGTTTGGGGTAATAGTTATATCTTGATATTATTAATCTTCTAATCTATGAACAACAGATGTGTATCTATTTATATCTTTATTACAATATTTGTTTCTTTCAGAGGCAGGCAAACATATTGAAAAAGAGATAGTACTATCAGCTAGTTCACTACTCCAAAGCCAACATGATTGAGGCTGGACCATGCTGGAGCTAAGAGTTGGGAACTGAATCAAGATCTCTCACATGGTGGCAAAGACCCAACTACTTGAGTCAACACCACTGCATCTCATGATCTGCATTGGTAGGAAACTAGAATTGGGAGGGGAGTTGGTACGACAAACCGGACACTCCGTAATAGGAGACAGGTATCCCAAGCAGCATCAACTGCCAGGACAAAACACTTTCCTCTTCTTTAACCGTGTAGGTTTTTTATACAAGTCTTAAACTCTATGGCTAAATTTATTTCTGCACTTATTGCTTTTAATGCTATGAAATCCATCATTTGCAACAAAATGGAGGAATCTGGAAAACATCATGCTGAGTGAAATAAGCCAGTCCCAAGAGACAAATATCATATGTTCTCCCTGATCTGTGACAACTGAGCACCTAAAAGGAAACCTTTAAAAGTGAAACCGACACTGTGAGAAACAAGGACTTGATCAGCCCTTGTCCTGACTGTCAAGGAACAACTTAATACTTTATTCTGTTTGGTATTTTTTTTTTTTGACAGGCAGAGTGGACAGTGAGAGACAGAGAGAAAAGTCTTCCTTTTGCCGTTGGTTCACCCTCCAATGGCCGCCGCGGCCGGCGCACCGCGCTGATCCGATGGCAGGAGCCAGGTACTTCTCCTGGTCTCCCATGGGGTGCAGGGCCCAAGCACTTGGGCCATCCTCCACTGCACCCCCTGGCCACAGCAGAGAGCTGGCCTGGAAGAGGGGCAACCGGGACAGAATCCGGCGCCCCGACCGGGACTAGAACCCGGTGTGCCGGCGCCACAAGGCAGAGGATTAGCCTAGTGAGCCGCAGTGCCGGCCTCGGTATTTTTTTGTTATACTTAATACCATTGGTTGAACTCTTTAACACAATTATTCTTAGGTGTTTAAAGTTAACTGAAAATTGATCCCTGTTAAAAATAAGAGTGGGAATAAGAGGGAGGAGATCTACAGTTTGGCACATGCTCAATCGGACTTGCCCCAAATGGTAGAGTTAGAAACATGCCAGGGATTCCAAATCCCATTAAGTTGGCATGTACCAATGCCATCTTACTAGTTATAGTGATCAGGTTAAGTACATAATTGATCATAAAGGTAGGATTAAGTGTCAAAGGGATCACATAAATAAGACCAGTGTCTGCTAATAATAATTGATAGAATTAAAAAGGAGAGAACGGTCGAACATGGGAAGCGGGATACACAGCAGACTCGTAGAATGGCAGATGTCCTAAACAGCACTCTGGCCTCAGAATCAGCACTTAAGGCATTCAGATCTGGCTAAAAAGTCCATGAGAGTTTCTCAGGCATGGAAGGCCAAGACACTGTGATAAAAAACTACCTAAATGAAAGATCTATGTGATATCCCAGTGGAAAGAAGGGGCCATCAAAGGAGTTTCCTTCCTCTGAAGGTAGGAGAGAACTTCCACTTTGATTATGGCCTTGTCTAATAACGTCAGAGTTTGTGAACTCAAAACACTTCCATAGCCTTGGCAGCTCACAAGAGCCTTCGGTGATTAATGATGTCACAAATAAGAGTGTCAATTGTTAAATCAACCATAGGAGTCACTGTGCGCTTACTCTCCATGTAGGCTCTCTGTCCTTAATGTGTTATACTATGCAAATTAATGGTAAAACTGGCCGGCGCCACGGCTCACTAGGCTAATCCTCCGCCTAGCGGCGCCGGCACACCGGGTTCTAGTTCCGGTCGGGGCGCCGGATTCTGTCCCGGTTGCCCCTCTTCCAGGCCAGCTCTCTGCTGTGGCCAGGGAGTGCAGTGGAGGATGGCCCAGGTGCTTGGGCCCTGCACCCCATGGGAGACCAGGAAAAGCACCTGACTCCTGGCTCCTGCCATCGGATCAGCGCGGTGCGCCGGCCGCGGCGGCCATTGGAGGGTGAACCAACGGCAAAAGGAAGACCTTCCTGTCTCTGTCTCTCACTGTCCACTCTGCCTGTCAAAAAAAAAAAATGGTAAAACTAATACTCAAACTATTTCATACTTTCTGTGTCTGGGTGGGTTCAATCTATTGAAATCTTTACTTAGTATATGCTAAGCTGATCTTCTGTATATAAAGATAATTAAAATGACTCAATGAAGAATGGGATGGGAGAAGGAATAGGATATGGGATGGTTTGTGGGTGTGACGGTAGTTATGGGGGGAAAAACTGCTATAATCCAAAAGTTGTACTTTGGAAATTTATATTTATTAAATAAGTTTTCTAAAAAAGAAAACACATTTATGAATAAGCATCTGAAGGGGTTACCATGTAAATTCCTAGAAATATCAAGTAATTACTTGGAAACATAGCATGAATTTCCATTTCTTTTTTATTTTTTGACAGGCAGAGTGGACAGTGAGAGAGAGACAGAGAGAAAGGTCTTCCTTTGCCGTTGGTTCACCCTCCAATGGCCGCTGCGGCTGGTGCACTGCGGCCGGCGCACTGCACTGATCCGATGGCAGGAGCCAGGTACTTATCTTGGTCTCGCATGGGGTGCAGGGCCCAAGCACTTGGGCCATCCTCCACTGCACTCCCTGGCCACAGCAGAGAGCTAGCCTGGAAGAGGGGCAACCGGGACAGAATCCGGCGCCCCGACCAGGACTAGAACCTGGTTGCCAGCGCCACAAGGTGGAGGATTGGCCTAGTGAGCCACGGCGCAAGCCATAATTTCTGTTTTTGAATAATGCACAATATTTAGGGATAATGTGCAAAAAGTATGCATTTCAAAATAGTTTAAAACTGAAAGTGTCTCTGGCTTCATTTTGACGTGTTTATAACCAAAACTGTTGTAATTCTCATAGTATATGTCAAATGGACTTTAGAAAGACTTGGGTTATTTTGCATGATAATTTGAATGTATAATCTTGAGTTTTCTCAGCACTTTGTACCATCTCCTTTTATTGATCTTGCAATTCGTGGTAATGTCTTTGGGTTTCCCTTAAAGCCTTCTTCAGATTTTTTATTTCATTGTCTATCTTAAAACAGTAACTTATAGTCTCCAGTGACTGCTCTGATATAACAGGATGTGGGTTTTTGGTATTAGCCTGTTGATGAAGTTTGCTCACCATTTCCTCATGATTCCTTTGGAGCAATGTCTACCTCCTTTCATTGGCAAAGGTTACTCATCTGCATTTCAGCTTGTGGTTTTCTTGTACTCTCTTGTCCAGAATGATGATTCTGGATGGTGTTTAGCTAAAAATCATTTTTGAAAGTCCTATCTTCCAGTTCAGTGTGCTAAGTGCTGGTTCAAGTTGTTGGTGCATGTCTGCATCTTCATGATATTGCTTATTTATACTGCTTCTTTAAAATACCCCTCATCCTTCTTGATAGAAATTACAGGTTGTGGGGGTTTCTATTCTTTCTTTGTGGAATGAATCTACCATCACTGTCACCTGCAGAAGCAGCACATTCACACAGGGTTTCTGATACTTGCACTTCATTGCTTTTGAACTTCATTTCTTCTTCACACTGTGGTTGGTTATGTTCACCTCTTTCAATCTGTTCTTCCACTTTCGTGGATGCAGTTTCTAAGTCATTACTTGTTGGAGGTTTGACATGTTCCAATGCAGGTACCATGCTTACAATTACTAATTCTTCAGTGACCACAGAATAGCTTCTTGAACATGGGCTATCATGGTTTTCTTTTTTTACTTCTGGCTGATGTGGATGTTGGTGCAGTCTTCATTTCTATTGATTTATTCTGAACAGAACCTTGCATTTCAGTGAGAGGCCAGGAGTTCCATTACCCCAAGAGATCACTAGGCTCAAAGAACATTGCAGGTTTCTGGTATGGTATCTTGATGCTCCCAAGAACCACTGAAGCTTCTACTTTGGATCCATCAACTACAGCAATCCAAGTGGTCACCACATGCACCAGATAGTGCATACTCCTTCAAAGTCCAAAGACAACGTTAAGGGTCAGTGGCCATGGACAAAGCAAGCTCCAACCCAAGCAGGGGGAGTCATGAATGTGGAGGCCATGTTACAGCCTCCACCCAGAACTCTGGGGCACCTCCATTCCCGGTACTGCGCCTTGCCTGAACCACGGTAGTAGACTGATAATTTCCATAAATTAAACCTTAGATTATTTGTTGCTAATATGTAGGCAACTTTTGTGTCTTAAGTTTGTGGCCTATGACTTTGCTGAATTTATTTGTCCAAGTAGGGTTGTGTGTGTGCATGTGTAATCTTTAGTGTTTTCTACACATGAGAAAGCATAGGATCATACTATATGCAAACAGATAAACACTTCTTTACAACTTGGATGTTTTATTTTTTTCTTGCCCAATTGCTTTGTCCAGGATACTGAGCTATATATTGAAGAGAAGTAGCCAAAAAAAGAATTCTTACCTTATTCTTGGTCTTAGGTGAAAAGCTTTCAGTATTTCACCGCTGAGAATGATGTTTGCTTTAGATTTTTCATATATGGCTTTTATTGTGTTGGTAGCTTTTGCCTTTTTTAGTTTTTAAGCTTCCACTGGCATTATGGTTTTGTGGGGACACCTATGTATGCATATGTTTATCCCTGATATATCACATGTCCCATCCTTACTACTATGACTGAAGAAATATGTGTTCACCAAAGTATGCACATGCTCAGAGAAGCCAAGGGGTGGCTTTCTGCCTCATGCAGGAATTACCTGATTTTCTTCCTTCCATTAAAAAGCCTGCCTCCAGCCAGATAATGCACAAGAAATGGTATTAGAGGGTGGCATAGGAAAGGGTCTCTGTTCTTATATGGACAATGACACAGAAAGATAAAACTGTTAATAACCAACATTGAGGGACTAAGTGGAGGTGACTGCAGGATAGAAGAATATTAGAATTAACATGATTTGAGTTCTATATTTTTGTTTCAAGCACATATTCATAGTCATTATATGTGAGGGGGAGGTGGGGGAAGGATTAAATAGAATGAGATGAAGTGTAGTATCTAGTTGGAGCAGGAGATTGAGACAGGTGTTTCAGTCTAGAAGAAATGAGACTTCAGAATGCAGAGCTAGAATATCCAAAGGCCTATGTTAGTTGAGAAGTGGCCCTCCAGTACTGCCAACTTGTCATTTATCTGCTGTAACACTGCTGATAGCTCTAGATGAGTCACATTGCTTCCCATAGTTGTAGAACATCTCTGTACCTATCCCATCCTCTTCTCTACAAGCCTACCATAGGGAGACTCTGGGTGTCCCCTTCCCTCCTGTAGGGCTGGCAGTAGCAGGAAGAGGCTTCCTCAGGGCGTGGTGTAGCCAAGGTTCCCTGGATTTCTCACAGCTCTGTAGCTGTTTTCTCCAGAGCTGGCAGCACATGTTGACCAGGACACTGGGGAGTTATAGAGGGGATGTTCTCCATCTACCTTCAGTCCAGCCATGGCTATTCCCCAGTTAGACTATGAAAGTGCCCTAGATATCTGTGTTCAGTCCATGGGCCTGTGTGGCTCTGAGAAAACCAACAAACAGAAAAAAGGCAGCTTTTCTTACTGTGCGTGTAACATTGAGCCATTCCTTTAGAAAACTCAAATTCTAGGTTCCATCCTATAGATGACTTCCAGAGAACGGAAGGCAAGCCCTTTATCCATCCATTACTTCAAGACATGCTCTGTGATACGAACCTGACCTTGCAAAAAGTATGCTGCATTTAACTCTTCACGGGTTGTCACTTGTTTGATGCTATAACAAAAATAAAGAAAAAATGTGATAATTGTGAAGGCTCCTAAAGGGGCACAAGAATCCTCCAGGAATAAAATCACATTGAAAATAGCCAGCATTATCCTTGGTAGGATAACTCTGTCCCTCCTTCCCAGTTATCCTTAACATCTTTGAGGAAAGACTCTTCACTCCCAGTTCCTAGTAGGTACCTCGTGGCACTTTCCCAGGGGGGAAATAAGAAAAGGTGCACACTCACTGTGGTTGGAGGAACGGTTGAAGTTCCTCAGTATTTTTCTAGGTGTGCATCTCAAAACACAGAGACTGAGATCTTACATTCCAGGAAAGGGCAGGGCCACAATTAGTCTGCACACCAGCCCTGCCTCCAAGACAAAGGCCTGTCTCTACCTTGTACTGCTCCCTTTGGAAGGGAGCCAGGCCAAGAACTAAACCTAGAGTGGTTGCTGTTCAGGTCCCTCTTGGTTTGTGTAATGGAGGACCCAGCTTTCTCTTTTCAGCTGAACTGCTAGACAGGACTTTGCCCCATTCCTTCTTGAAGCATGGACAGGACACATTCTAGAGCTTGGTCATCAAGCACGTACTTTACCTCCATGCGTATGTAATTCTGAAGGAATTCCTTCACCACAGTGACTGGGATCCCTGGGAGGCGTCTCAGGGGAAGGTTCCTCTATGACCCCCCATCAGCACCTGACTCACAAGTGCTTTGGGATGCCTTCCTGCCTGTGGATCCTCACCTGTTAAGAGCATGCATAGTTCTCACTTCCTGTGAGTCTCCTCCTTCTACTTTAGTAGTGAGAATGACACACTGTGTGCCCTGCTGCATGGACAGCTAGACATGTTGCTCTGCTGTGTGGTGTCTTCCCTCTTCTACCTCTGGAGAAGAGTGGATTCCACCAAAGGGGTCCCCAGATCTCAGTGGCCATGATAGCGGTGGGTGTGCATGAGAGCCTGTGGCTGTTTAGAGATAATGGGGATGCCTGAGTAGAGTGTGGCTACTCCATGTTCTCTTTTGTAGGGGCTGACAAGGGTATGATAATTGGCAGGTGCGCTATTGTATGGGGTATGTGTGTTTTTTTATGTGTGTGCTCTTTGTGGTAGGGTTGTCTGTGTGGTGTGGTATATGTGTTCTGTGTTGTGGGGTATGTGTATGTTATGTGATGTGTATGTTAGGTGATGTGCATGTGGTGTATGTATGTTTTGTGGTGTGGGATGTCAGTGGTTTGTGTTCTGTGGGGTGTGTACTATGCTACATGTGTGTTCTGTGGTACAGGATATATGTGGCTTGTGTGTATGTGTGTTTTGTGGTATGTTATACTCTGTGGTGATTGTGTATATGTTCTGTGGAGTAATTTGTGTGTGTGCATTTGTGTGCTGTGATGGAGGGGTTCATGACTGTTAGTGCATGAGGTGGTAGACATAGCATGTTGGAGAAAACACGAAGGAGCTTTCAGAACACATGCCCACATCACAGTGAAATAGTATGGTGAATGCTGTGTGTTGAGTGTGTGTAAATTCATGACACATTGGTTCAAATTGGGCTTGAGATTAATATGCAATTTATTTGGAGTTAACAAATGAGAACACTGCAATGAGTGAGTTAGGTTGGAAGAGTCAATGATTGTATCTGTGTGTTACTTTCACATATATGTATATGTGTCAATGACATATTCTGGGGTTTTGGATTTGTGTGTTTTGTGGTATGTGTGTGTATATGTAGGTGTGATGTTCCGTGATGTGTATGATCTGCAGTATAGAATGTGTGTGTGTGTGTTGTGGTGGAGGGGTTCTTGAGTGTGTTAGTCCATAAGATAGATACAGTGTGTTGGAAGATGCTCTCAGCACATGCTTCCTGTTGAAGGGCTGAAGGCATTGTGGATGCAGTGACATGTGAGAGGAAAGGTTGCCTGCCTACCTGTGAAACTGAATTCTCTTCAGACGTAGGAGTGTTCTGGTGTGTGGTCTAGAGATAGGGAGCTAAGATGGATTAAGTTTGTGAAGGGACATGAAGTGTTCATGAGTTTAGTTAGGGAAAAGTGGTGCAATAATGAGGGTGGGAGGATGTCCCTGTGAAATGCCACTAGAGTACGGGAATAATCTTCTGAAGGGGAGGGATTTGAGAGTATCATAGAAATGAACAATGGGGCCACAGCTCAAGTGAAGGGCAGAACAGGTGAATATGTGAGCAGGAGCTTGTGCAGTGTGTATGGAGAGGCTCTGATCAGATTTCCATTCGTGTTAGCACTGCCCATGGCCTCAGCTGTAACTCTTCCAGGGCTCATACACGGTCCATACATGGTGCTGAGGACTTGTGACCTGTTCTTGGAACCACAACCACTATGTGAACCCCCTCTGAGTCCACAGCCTAGTTCCTGTGCCCTGAAGCACTTTCTTGTTGTGTGGGGAAAATGGGGTGAGCAGAGGTTGAGCTAGGTGACTCAGCTGTCTCTCATCTAAGCTCTGACTTCCCTTTGCATCTGCCTTACCATCTTCTTAAATAAGAATGGACTCATTCAGAAAAGAAACAAAGTAGACATCATCAGATAGAGGATCTCTCTACTTCTGCCTTAAAAGTTCTAGAGCCTCCACATATGACCCAGAAGGTTTCTGTTGAGGCTTGTGGAATTCCGTGGAACAAAATAACAACCATGAGGCCAGACATTATCTGTGCAAAACAAGAGCAAATTAGGTGGTTATGTTGTTTCAGGCATGTGACCACTCACGGGATTTGCTCACAGGAATGAAGGTGACTTCACCATTCAGTGAATTCTATGGTCCATTACACACCAGACACTCATACAGACCACAATATGTCCTAGTGAAAAATTCAAAACAAATCTTCAAATACTTTTATTTTACTTGTCTGAAAGGCAGAGATACAGAGAAGGGGGAGAGACAAAGACAGAGAGAGAGAGAGAGAGAGAATCTTTCATCTGCTGGTTCATTCTTCCAAATGGGCACAGTGGCCAGGACTGGGCCAGATTGAAGCCAGGTAACAGGAGCTTTTTCTAGTTCTCCCACATAGATGCAGGGGCCTAACAACTTGGGCCATCTTCTGCTACTTTCCCAGGCACATTAGCAGGGAGCTGGGTTGGAAGTGGAGAAGCCGATGCTCAAATTGGCACCCATATGGGATGCCAGTGTCATGGGTGGCAGATTTATCCACTATGCCAAAATGCTTTCCCCAAAAGTCTAACGGCTATCAGTTTCATTTGAGTGTTGATGGCCAAAGGGACACTACATACAGACAGAGTCTTTATGGAGACACTTTTGCTGTGTGTCTTGAAACTATAAAGTAAGATAGTTTAGTATTCATATACCTACTCTGTATCTCTCATTGTGTTTAACAATTCCATGATAGTTTTGAAAGGATGAGTAATGCTCCCCACCAAAGATGTTTATATATTAACTGCTGGAGCCTGTGAATGTTACTTAGTATGTCAAAGGAGACTTTGCAGATACTGTTAAGCCAGGGTGTATGATGGAGAGATCCCAAGGATACTTAACAAGAGGAAGGCAGAAATGTCAAAGGCAGGGGGAGAGATGTTGCAAGAGGTTGAAGCTAAAAGATGAAGGGTGTGCAAACCTAGGGCCATAAGAAACCAAAGGAGGCAAGAATATTCCCCATTGCAGCCAACAGAAGACACCAGTATTGCTAATACCTTAATTGTTAGCCTCATAACACATTGAATTTTCCAACCCCCCCACAACCCAGGACAATTAGCAAATAGTTTATTGTGTGTTGCTTTAGATTGCTAACCTTCTGGTAATTTTTAACAGTGGTTAACAGGGAATAAGCAAACAAAGTTTGAATATAGGCTCTACCTCATGGGAGGGCCCTACTTGCCAAATTCTGTTTCCTGAGTTCAGTGTTGTTTGCCAGAGTCAATGGTTTGAATACTACTTTGAACAATAGCAGGAGCTTAGAGTACTCCTGCTTCTAGTCATTATCTGATGTGTTATTGTCATTCAGTTCTTTAATTATACCTGCTGTATCAGTTTAGAATTAGTGATTACTCTTGAGAATTTAATTGAGAAAGCCTCTCTATATTCAATCACATTCTCACCAATATCTTAGGTCAGAATTTGTTCCTGGTTGCCACTTTTGTTCTCAGTTTAATTTTTTTAAATAGACTGTTTCCATTAGTGTTGCTAATGTAGAGATAGGGAGATGCAGGCCAGGGTAGCATGCTCTTGGAAGATGGTGAATTTCCCTCTTCTCCATTGTTTCACAAACTTAGCATTTTGTATGCCCATCAGGACCTGCCCAATCATTTCCCCTGTGCAGTGCTCACAGACCCCAGCCAAATCAGTAACACTCCATACCACATGTCTGGGCAGCCACACCAGGTAACGTAGATAAAGGGAATTTAGATTATCTGTTGAAGACCAAGAATCATATGCCCCTAACAGACATCCAGCTCTGGGGCCCTCTCTCTTTGTCTTACAACAAGAGAGTTCTGCTGTTGCGCTCTCTGATTTCCCTTTGTTTTCTGGCTCACCTAATAAAATACTCTCAATTCAAATTGGACTTTTTCCTTATTTCTATACTGAAAGAAGTCAAGGACCACATTGCACTTTCCTACTACTATACTTTTACAACTTCTTTTGCTATCATTTTTATCTTCAAACACTCTTATTGAACCCCATTCTTTATGATTGTGACTGCTCTCTGTCCTCAGAACACTACTCTGTGATCATTTGTTTTCTGTGACAGCTGTTGATTTTTTTTCCCTCTCCCACTGCCTTCATCTGCCCAGGCTCAGCTCTCCTCCCGTTATCAGTATGAGTGGCAATGGACAAAGAATATTGACAGATGTAGCATTCCAATGCATCACTTGATTCTTTTTATTTGAGGACCAGCTTTCTTGCCTTCCAAAGAGTACCCAGGTTGTGAATTACATTGATGTATGTTTGCAGTTCTTAGAAAATTGAATAAAAGTCATGGATATACAGTTTCTGTTGGATTCGCTGATTTGTCAAGTAAATATATATTCTGAAGATCATGCTCTGGGTTCTGAGAACATGAGGCCTATGAGTTTACAAGAAATAATATAGATGTCCTAAAAACTCTGACACATTTGCACAGAAGAATTTGTCTTATCATTGAGTGTTGGAGTCTGGATTAGATGTCATACATATGGGTTGGATTCCATGCCATTCACTAAAGCTATATGGTTCTGGTAGTGTCAGAATTTATGATGGAATGCAACTATCAACTTGAGTTTCCCTTACTGTGCTTCCAAAAGCTCCTGTGTACAGCCTTGATGCTCTCACACTTGAGTCCTTTGTTTGTGGGAACCCAATTCCATATTCAGGGGAACAAATATTGCTGAGGAATCTGTAGTGTTCCTTGTAGAAACATGGCTGCTTCCATTCTCCATCACTGTACTCTTCACTGAACCCTACAGCACCCCTCCCCCAACAGGAAGCCATTTTGTCCCTCAAATTCTATTTAACAAGCCACGGGGCTGATGCCTTTCATTTGTTTGTACTTCTTCCTGGATCCTGCACTGCAGGCTTTTCGAACCCAAAATCCTTTTCTAAGACTGACACCTCTTTTTTTCTCCATGACACTTTTCACTCTTTCACTCTCTCCATCTCATGTCTAGATGTGCACAACCTCAAATGAAATAATTTTTTAAAAAGTATGTATTCATGATTTTATCATGTCATTCTTGCTGTTAAATGCTAAGACAGCTCAACACTTGTCATTTTAACTCTTACAATTACCAAGTTGTCTTATTATGACTATGTCTGATTGTTCATTATACACACATTGCAACAAAATTGTGTGGAGAATTCCTTATGCTTAGTGTGTGTAACTGCATAACATGCTGTTTCAAATTGGGTTCAAGTTTAATATATAATTAATTTTGGTATTAGTATTTGTAGATGTTTCAGTGAGTTTTATTTGGGTAGGAATGGTAGGTGAAGTTTGTGGGTGTTAATTTGACTCAAATCTATTTGTTTCAATGACATATGTATTTATGTAAATGGCACATCCTGAGGTTTTTTATTTGTGTGTGTTAGGGAACCATCATTCATGGATAAAGTAATTGTAGCGCCATTTGAAACAAAGTAACTGTAGCACCCTTTGAAAGAAAGTAACTGCAGTAGGGCAGCTTGAAGGACAAGTAGAAAGGTAACCACCCTAGCTGGTAAGATTTGAAAACGGGGCCGGCGCCGTGGCTCAATAGGCTAATCCTCCACCTTGCGGCGCCGGCACACCGGGTTCTAGTCCCGGTAGGGGTGCCGGATTCTGTCCCGGTTGCCCCTCTTCCAGGCCAGCTCTCTGCTATGGCCAGGGAGTGCAGTGGAGGATGGCCCAGGTGCTTGGGCCCTGCACCCCATGGGAGACCAGGAAAAGCACCTGGATCCTGGCTCCTGCCATCGGATCAGCGCGGTGCGCCGGCTGCAGCGGCGGCCATTGGAGGGTGAACCAACGGCAAAAAGGAAGACCTTTCTCTCTCTGTCTCTCTCTCTCACTGTCCACTCTGCCTGTCAAAAAAAAAAAAAAAAAAAAAAATTTGAAAACGGATGACGGCCTAACTAGACGGCCTAACCACAAACTGTCATTGCCATGACTATGGGACCCTGGGAGGTCAGAATGTGGGTGGGGCTAGCCTCTAGAAACTGTATATAAGGGGACACTCAAGACGCTGTAAACCAGAGGTTGCTCAGCCTCTCTCCCTGGTCCGTCACCTAGAGTATCAATAAAGTGTGTTTAGCTTGACCTTCCTCAGTCTCCTCGACTCTTCCTTCGCGGTAACCTGGCCAGTTCCCGAAGGGGGAGATCCTCACAGTGTGTGTGTGTGTGTGTTCTCTTGGATAGTACCTCTGTACTATGTCTCAAGTCTATTTCTTGGGGGCTGCACTGTATTGGGTGTATTTTAAGCTGTGTTTTCATAGTGGTCTGACACTGTGATATCCTATTCTCACTCACACTGAGAGACTGCCTCTGGGAATCTGAGGATACCATGATCCCCTTACTCCCTTTCCACTATTTTTCAGCAGAATCCAGTTTTCCACTGATCTCTTTTTCTTTAGGCTTCTTAAGTGTTTTCCCTTTGGAATGTATTGTTTGCACTGCTACTCACACTAAAAAAATATGGAAGAATGTTTGTCATTATGTATCATTTGAGCATTCCCCAAAGCTTCCTGTCATGAAATTTAATTGCCATTTTGAGGCAAAAGAGGATTGGAACAATCCAACTTCAGGGTGTAGAAGTGGGGTCTAAGGAAATGATCAGATCAGTAGGGTAGTGCCCAAATGAATGAATTCTAGTGGTTTTATAAGAGGGACACAGACACAGACTCATGCATTTCCATGTGTTATTTGCCAGTCTTTTTTTCCCCAAAGAAACCTTTTATTTAATGAGTACAAATTTCATAAGTACAACTTTAGGAATATAGTGATTCTTCCCACCATACTGGCCCTCCTACCCCCACTCTAACCCCATCTCTTCCTCTCTCTTCCATTACAAGTCTCATTTTCCATTAAGAACAAAAAAATGATTCCTCAACAGTCAAGACAAGGGCTGTTCAAGTCAATGCTTCTCAAAGTGTCAATTTCACTTCTACAGATTTCCTTTTAGAGGCTCTATTAGTTCTCAGATATCAGGGAGAACATACAGTATTTGTCCCTTTGGGACTGGCTTATTTCATTAAGTATGATGTTTTCTAGATTTATCCATTTTGTTGCAAATGACAAGATTTCATTTTTTATCGCTGTGTAGTATTCCATAGAGTACATCTCCCATAATTTCTTTAATTAGTCTTAGGTTGAGGGGCATTTAGGTTGATTCCATGTCTTAGCTCTTGTGAATTGAGCTGCAATAAACATGGAGGTGCAGATAACTCTTTCAGGTGCTGGTTTCATTTCCCTTGGGTAAATCCCGAGGAGCAGGATGGCTGGGCCAAATGGCAAGTCTATGTTCAAATTTTTGAGGTATCTCCAAACTGACTTCCATAGTGGTTTTACCAGATTACAATCTCACCAACAGTGTGGATTAGGGTACCTTTTTACCCACATCCTCACCAGCATTTGTCATTAGTTGATTTCTGTGTGAAATCCATTCTAACAGGGATGAAGTGAAACCTCATTATGGTTTAGATTTGCATTTCCATGATGCCTAGTGATCCTGAGATGTTTTTTCTTGTGTCTGTTGGCCATTTGGATTTCCTCTTTTGAACAATGTTTCTTTAAGTCCTTAGCCCATTTCTTCAATGGGCTCTGTTTGCTGTTATGGAGTTTCTTATCTCTTTATACATTCTGTATATTAATTGTTTATTAGTTGCATTGTTTGCAAGTAATTTCTCCCATCCTGTCAGTTGCTTCTTCACTTTCCTGAGTGTTTCTTTTGTAGCACAGAAGCTTCTCAATTTGATATAATCCCATTTGTTAATTTTGGGTTTAATTTCCTGTGCCTCTGTGGTATTTTCCAAGAACTCTTTGCCTGTGTCAATGTCTTGCGGGGTTTTCCCAATGTTCTCTAATAATTTGATGGTATCAGGTCATAGATTTAGCTCTTTAATATATTGTTAATGGATTTTTGTGTAAGGTGTAAGGGAGGGTTGCTTCATATTTCTGTATGTGGAAATCCAGTTTTCCCAGCACCACTTGTTGAAGAGACTGTCCTGGCTCCAGGGATTGGTTTTTAGCTCCTTGGTCAAATATAAGTTGGTTGGAGATGTTTGGATTGATTTCTGACATTTCTATTTGGTTCCCATAGTCACTCCATCTATTTCTGTAAGATACCAGGCTGTTTTCATGAAAACTGCCTTGTATATGGCTTTAAATCTGGTATTGTGATGCCTCTGGATTTTTTATTATAAAAGATTGCCTCAACTCCGGCCTCAGAATCAGCCCTTAAGGCATTCAAACTGGCTAAAAAGCCAATGAGAGAATTTCAGGCATGGAAAGCCAAGACACTGTGGCAAAACAAACAAACAAACCAAACATGACCTAAATGAAAGATCTCTGTGAGTGAGATCCCAGTGGAAAGAACGGGCCATCAAAGAATGAGGTACCTTTCTCTGAAGGGAGGAGAGAACTTCCACTTTGACTATGGACTTGCCTGAATAAGATCAGAGGAGGTGAACTCAAGAGGCTTCCATAGCCTTGGCAACTCATGACAAGAGCCTCGGGTGATTACTGATGTCATAAATAGGAGTGTCAATTGTTAAATCAACAACAGGAGTCACTGTGCACTTACTCCCCATGTAGGACCTCTGTCCTTAATGTGTGTGTACTATGTGAATTAATGGTAAAAATACTACCCAAACAGTACTCTATACTTTGTGTGTCTTTGTGGGTGCAGTCTGTTGAAATCTTTACTTAGTATATACTAAGTTGATCTTCTGTATATAAAGATAATTGAAAATGAATCTTGATGTGAATGGGATGGTAGAGGGAGTGGGAGATAGGATGGTTGAGGGTGGGAGGGAGGTTATGGTGGAAAAAGCCGCTATAATCCAAAAGTTGTACTTTGGAAATGCATATTTATTAAATAAAAGTTAAAGATTGCCTCAGATATTTCAGGTGTTCTATGTATCCATATTAATTTCAGCATCATTTTTTCTATGTATGAGAATAATCTCTTTGGTATTTTGATTGTTATCACATTGAATCTATAAATTACTTTGAAGAATGGACATTTGGATGATATTGATTCTTCCAATCCATAATCATGGAAGATTTTTCCATTTTTTTGGTATCTTCTATTTCTTTCTTTAATGCTTTGTAATTCTTATCATAGAGATCTTTTACATCCTTGGTTAACTTTATTCCAAAATATTTTTGTAGCTATTGTGAATGGAATTGATCTTAGATGTTCTTTCTCAGCCATGGCATTGTCTGTGTATGCAAAGACTATTGCTTTTTGTGTATTGACTTTATATCCTCCATTTTTAAGACTTATTTATTTGAAAGTCAGGGTTACAGAGAGAGAGAAGGAGAGGCAGATAGGAGAGAGGGAGGTCTTCCATCCACTGGTTCACTCCCAAATTGGCTGCAACAGCCAGAGCTGTGCTGATCCGAAGCCAGAAACCAGAAGCTTCCTCCAGGTCTCCCAGGTAGGTTCAGGGTCCCAAGTATGTGGACCATTCTCTACTGCTTTCCCAGACCATAGCAGAGAGCTGGATAGGAAGTGGAGCAGCCAGAACTCGAATCAGTGCCCATATAGGATGCCGGCTTGCAGGCGGTGACTTTACCCACTATGCCACAGCACCAGCTCCCTATATTCTGCTACTTTATCAAACTCTTCTATGAGTTCCAGTAGTCTCTTGGTGGAGTCTTCTGGATCCCCTATTTAGAGAATCATGTATCTGAAAATAGGGATAATTTGATTTCCTCTTTCCCAATTTGAATCCCTTTGATTTCTTTTTCTTGCTTAATGGCTCTGGCTAAAACTTCCAGGACTATATTGAATAGCAATAGGGAGAGTGGACATCCTTATCTGGCTTTGGATCTCAGTGGGAATGCTTACAACTTTTCCCCATTCAACAGGACACTGGCCGTGGGTTTGTCATAAATTGCTTTCATTTGGCCTGCGCTGCGGCTCACTAGGCTAATCCTCTGCCTGCGGCACTGGAACCCCTGGTTCTAGTCCCCGTTGGGGTGCCAGATTCTGTCCCGGTTGCTCCTCTTCCAGTCCAGCTCTCTGCTGTGGCCAGGGAAGGCAGTGGAGGATGGCCCAAGTCCTTGGGCCCTGCACCCGCATGGGAGACCAGGAAGAAGCACCTGACTCCTAGCTTCGGATCAGCACAGCGTGCCGGCCGTAGCAGCCATTTGCGGGGTGAACCAATGGAAGGAAGACCTTTCTCTCTCTCTCTCTCTCACTGTCTAACTCTGCCTGTCAATAAATAAATAAATAAATTGCTTTGATTGTGCTGAGGAATGCTTCTTCTATACCCAATTTGGTGAGCATTTTCATCATGAAAGGGTATTGTATTTTATCAAATGCTTTCTCTGCATGTATTGAGATAATCAAATAGCTTTTCTTCAGTCTTTTAATGTGATATATCACATTGATTGATTTGCAAATATTGAAACATCCTTGCTTATCAAAGATAAATCCCATTTGATCTGGGTAGATGATCTTTCTGATGTGTTGTAGGATTCAATTGGCCAAAATTTTATTGAGGATTACTGCGTCTATGTTCATCAGCGAACTTGGTCTGTAGTTCTCTTTCTCTGTTGTGTCTTTTCCAAGTTTAGAAATTAAGGTATTACTGGCTTTGTCGAAAGAATTTGGTAGGATTCCCTCCTTTTCAATTGTTTTGAATAACTTGAGAGGAAGTGGAGTTAGATCTTTTTTAAATGTCTGGTAGAAATCAATAGTGAAGCCATCCAGTCCTGTGCTTTTCTTTGTTATGAGGGCCCTATTCCTGATTCAATTTCTGTCTTGGTAATGGGTCTGTTCAGGTTTTCAATGTCTTCATGGCTCAATTTAGATAGGTTGTATGTGTTCAGGAATCTTTCCACTTCTAGGTTACTTGGTTGATTTCCATACAACTCTCTGTGGTAATTTCTGATGATTCTATTTGTTTCTGTAGTGCCTGTTATTACATTTCTTTGTTCATCTCTGATTTTATTGATTTGGGTCTTCTCTCTCCTTTTTTGATTAGTTGGTCCAATGGTTTGTCAATTTTGTTTTTCAAAAAGCCAGCTCTTCAGCCAATTTGTGACTTTTAGCTGGAGAGTTATGGCCATTTACATTCAAGGCGACTACTGAGAAGTAACAACTTTGTCCTCCCTTTTTTCTATAAATATTCGTATTTTTTACTTTGGATTTCTCTTGTACTTTTACTGGGAGATTTCATTCCTTTACCTTATTCCATAGTGATAACCATGTTTTTGTGTGTCTGTGTGCAGCACATCCTTAAGCATCTTCTGCAAGCCTGGACAGGTGGTTTCTGTATGTCATGGAATGTCTTTATTTCACCTTCATTCACAAGTGAGAACTTGCAGGCTATAGAGTTCTGGGCTGACAGATTTTTTCTCTTAAGACTTGGACTGTATCTCGCCATTCTCTCCTATCCTGTAGGGCTTCTGATGAGAAGTCTGCTCTGAGTCTAATTGGAGATCCTCTGAAAGTAATCTGGTGTTTCTTTCGTGCACATTTTAGAATCTTTTGTTGTTTTATCGTGAAGAGTTTGATTACAATGTGTTGTGGTGAAGATCTTTTCTGGTCATGTCTATTAGGAGTTCTGTGTGTTTCCTGTGCTTGGATCCCCCTTTCTTTCTCCAAATTGGGGAAATTTTCTTTTATTTCACTAAAAAGGCCTCCTAATCTTTCTCTTTTCCCACACTTTTGGGAACTCCTAGAACCCATATGTTGGGTTTTTGATAGCATCCTGAAATTCCCAACAGTGTTTTTTAGTTTTATAATTTCTTCTTCTTGTGTTTGGTCTAACTGTATGATTTCCCATGCCATTTCTTCTAAGTAATATATTCTTTCTTATGCTTCACCAATTCTGTTAAGGTCTTTCACTGTATTTTTTATTTGTTCTATTTAATTCATTTTTTAATTTCATTTTACTTTCTGTTTAAGATCTCAATTCCTTGGGAGAAATTTTCTTTCATATCATATGTGGATTTCATTTAGTTTGTGCATTTGTTTCTGATTGATTCTAAGCAATCTGATCAATTTTTGAATTCCATTTCTGGCATTTCTTTAATCTCATCATCTTCACAATCTAGAATTGAAGTGCTGTGTTCTTTTGGGGGTGTCATGTTGTCTTCCTTATTCTTGTTTCTTGAATTGATGTGTTTGTTCTTTGACATTTGTGGCGATACTCATTGGTTTCTTAGTTTTTGTGTGTGTGTGTGTGTGGTGGATTTTATCTTTGTACTATATCAGAGTGGATTAGTGGAGTGTCTGGTTTCAGGGAATACCTAAAATGGTGCAGTGGATGTGGTCAGGGGGTTCTGTTCAGTGCGCTAGGGTGGAGGTATGTCTAAGGTGACACACCCAGGTTTGACATGGTAAATCTCCTTATTTTCATCAGAGGAGAGGTTTCTTCTTGTCTGTTGGCACAGACAGCTGAGCTCCTCTCCTTGAAGGAGACCAGTGCCTGTGTGCTAGCACCAGTGAGTATATTATTCATCTGCTCTGCCACAGGGACCACATAAAGGATCTGTGCAGTCCTCAGTGTAAGCCGAGATTCCCCATCAATGTCCCTCACCAGGTACCCTGAAACCAGGAAGACCTGAGCATGTGGAGCCCCCCAGTGACTGCCCAATGTCCTGGTCACACCCTGAGTTCTCCCATGCAGCCTCTGTGCTTCCACAGTCCCTACACACAAGCCTCCCACAGTCACAAACACCTAGCCCCCAGTCTGTTCTCCCGACCAGACTTAGGAATCTCAGCTTGGCTTGCTGCTGGGCATGGACATGAGCTGGTGCAGCTGTTACATATTTCCAAAATAGTGCCTGCTGTCAACCTGTTCCAGGACGCCTTTGCAGGATGATCAGGGAGAAAATATGCCCACCCCTTTGTTTTCCCTCTAGTTTGGTGAGTACACTATCCCCATCAGGGATCCAAGCTGGATTTCCTCTAGGTTGTTCCCACAGCTTTTTTGTCAGTGGCTTGGACTGCTGCAGACTAGTCTCGCCTCACTCTCCAACGCTGGTGTGGAGGCGCTCAGCTACTGGGGACCTAAGTTGTGTGCTTCCTCTCCCTCCATGTAGGTCCACTGTGTTCCTCAAATTTGTGTAGTTTCCTCTGTTTCTCCCCAACTCTTCCCTGAGACTGCACTCTATCCACTATTTTTTTAAACTAACTTCATGAATAAATTTGCCATGGGAACTCCCAGGAGCACATTCTCTTTCTTCAGGACACATGGGGAGCAAAGCAGGGCGGGGGGGCAGAAAGTGTCCCCAGCATGTGGGACCCACAGGCGGCAAATGCAGAGGCACAGAAGCAGTGGGTGGCAGGCTCAGTGTGTGTGCTCACAAAAGAGATGCAGTAAATATAGGAGGAGGAGCCTCACGGCCTCCCTGGGCTGACTCTGATCTCTATTTGCCTGTCTCTTTTTAAATTATTTGACAGACAGATTTAGACAGTGAGAAAGACAGAGAGAAAGGTCTTCCTTCCATTGGTTCACTCCCCAAATGGCCGCCACAGCCGGAGCTATGCCGATCCGAAGCCAGGAGCCAGGTGGTCCCTCCTGGCCTCCCATGGGGGTGCAGGGGTCCAAGCATCCTCCACTGCCTTCCTGGGCCACAGCAATGAGCTGGACTGGAAGAGGATTAACCGGGACTAGAACCTGGTGCCTATATGGGATGCCAGCGCCGCAGGTGGAGGATTAACCAAATGAGCCACGGCACCAGCCCCTGCCTGTCTCTTAATATCTGATTTTCTCCATCATCTTGGGACTCTTGGCCCACATTCCAGTCATCACCAGACAAGGCCCCTAGACTTCACATCTCCAGAGTCATGAGTCAAAACAAACCTCTTATTACAAATTCATGGATTTCATGATAGTATTGGAGAACTGACAAGCATTTTGAGTTTTTTGTTTTGTTTTGACACGGAAGACTTGTGTAAACTGATGAGCAATATCATTCCGCTCACCTCTGTGCTAAATGCCTAGATCCTGGCACCCCTTCTGCTTCCTCTATAAGAGTCTCTCCCTGTCCCAGTGAGCTTTTCTTCAGATAAGATGCAGGAGAAGAAGCACACAGAGGAAAGAAGCAGTGGCCCTTGCTTTGGGTGCCACGTAGAAATGGTATCTTTTGTTTATGCTGTAGATCATCTCTGTAAACTCAACTTTGTTGGGAAATTTAAGATAAGCAACAGATTCAGTTCATGTTTGGTGTATATTTATCCATCCTTAAATAATGTGTCTGCTATGTGACAGATTCCATGAACATACAGTGTCTCCAGAGTCTGTTCCTACAACTATAATGTAGTATATCATTTTATTATTGTCACTGCATACTGTGGATGATGGGACTACACAGTGTGTCATTTGTCAATAGAGTAGAAACTGTTAGTGACTTACCCATCCGTGTATTGTACTGCATTATCTATCTACCTCCCTTATAGTTCTGATCACATGACTAAGTTAATGGAAAAGGAATGACACATGCCTCTTCTAGGCATAGCCTTACAAGTCTCTGCATCACACATGATCTTTTCCAGTATAGAATTCTCAAGGCATCCCTTGAAAGCTGACTGTAATGATGACAACATGTATAACAAAGTATACAAAGTGCTCAAACTTTTTTCAATGTTCCTAACATCTAATAGTCACTGCTTCTTTACTAAAAAGAGACATAGCTAGTGAAAAATGTACTAATGTTACTTCTCCAGTGCTCTCAGAAAGCTGTGTGTGTGTGTGTGTGTGTGTGCCTATTGTTGAAATCTTTACTTAGTATAGAGTTGGTCTTCTGTGTATAAAGTTAATTGAAAATGAATCTTAATGGAGAATGGGACTGGGAATGGGAGAGAGAGAGAAAGAGGTGGGGTAGGAGTATGGGTGGAAGGGCGGGTATGGTGGGAAGAATCACTATATTCCTAAAGTTATCCTTATGAAATTTGTACTCCTCAAAAAGTTTCTTTGGGAAAAAATAAAATGTTTAAAAACTCTGAAAACAGTCCTTAACAGAGTAAATAAGTAAATTTTTCCAGAAAGAAACAAAAGAAAACTTAAACCTGGGAATCGGTTTACATATTTATGGGATGGTAAGTGCAAAGGAACAGGAACAATTATAGAAAAATAGATGTTGAAAAGAAATGCTAAATGATGTAACAAAGTAACAATAGTGGCAACTGGTATTTATGAAGTAAAGAGATTAACAAACAAACCAGATAGTTGTTTAAAGACAGAATACAAGGAAACTTCAAAATGTTCATGGGAAATGGAATTAAAAGACATTTGTTTTGGTATCAAAATGTTTTGAAATCCATGAGAAGTTTTTCATAATACGTATTTTCTGTGAACTTTTTGATGACACTTGGAGTTGAGATTGAAGCACAATACGTATTTTCCATAAACTTTTTGAAGAAACCTGTGTAACAGTCACTGGATATTGATTACTTAACTACTGATACCAGTTTCCTCAATTTAAATGGAAGAAAAAATGAGCAGTAATCAGGTAAATGCAAGCTAAAACTATAACATATGTGATCAAATATGTGCTGATGTTCAGAGAATAAAAGCCTGAGATTACTAAGTGCTGGCTAAGATCCCAAGCGGTGGAGACTCTCATACTTATGAGTGAGAATGCAAGGAGGTAATACTGCTCTAGAGAATAGTTTGAGAGCAGCTTAGTAATGTATGTCATTGGATGCAGTGACTCCACCTCTAGCTTTGTGTTCCACAGAAATGTTAGTGCACAGCAGAAATATACAGACATGTAATAATAAACAATACACAACAAGGAAAAATTCATCCCAAAGATCCATAATCCAGAGAATGGAAAAACTTGGTAAAATACATTTGCATACTAAATGAAACAATTAAAATACATGAATTGGAAAAAACATGGATATAGTTCAAAATCGCTGTTTTAAGAAAAAAGGTGAAATGTGCAAGGATACATTCAGTATGATAAATGTAAAGTCTGGAGCTTAAAATATGTAACTTTAAATCTGTATGGGTATAATTTTTATTTTATTTGAATGTCAGAGAGACAAATAGAGAGGGAGGAAACAATGAAGTTGAGAGAGGAAGAGGGTTGAGGGAAAGGGAGAGGGAGACAGAGAAGGAGAGGGAGAGGGAGAGAGAATCTTTCATCTGCTAGTTCACTTCCCATGTGGCCACAATAGCCAAAGCTAGACCAGGCCACAGTCAGGAGCCTGGAACTCCATCTGGGTCTCCTGTGTGGATGACCAACAGGTTGAGTTATACCTGCAGCCTCCCAAGGTGTGCATTAGCAGGAAAATGGATCAGAAACAGAACCAGAACTTGAAATCTGGAGGCCTGACATGAGCTGTGGGCTGCAAGCAAACTGCTGCACTAAACTTGTGCCCCTGTAGCAATGCATTCTTATATGGTAACAGTATAAATCATACATTTAATCAAACAATTTTGTATTTCTCATGTTAACATTATAAACTAACTCATTGAAAGTTTCCTCTACAGAAACAGTAAAGAAAAGAAATGAAATCTAGAATGGATGTACACAGACTTACAATGGTGGCTCTAACCGTGCTTCTTTTGTTTCTACTGAAATAAAATATGAGGAAGCTAGAACTTGGCCGTTAAGTGGTAGATACAAGTGTGCATTTTATTATTCTCCATACTTCTCTGTGTTCTACCATATCATAATTGGAAAAGGATACTTGGATGCCTGAGGTTATAGTTTCTTCTTAGTGAAGATCTGGGCATAATAATCAGAAGAAGGGAAGCAGAACTCCAGTGTGGACCTAAACACCCATGCAGAGAAAGACAAAGTATGCAGTTGTCATTTGCACAGTGAGGTCACAATGTCTCCCACAAACCCTATTAACAACTAACATTTTAAGCATTGAACAGATCCTTTGCTGAGTACCTTATGTGGATTACATCAGGTTAGGATAAAAACCCAAGTCAAAATCAATCTCTAAGGAGATTTAAAATGAATTATAATTGTCTGCATTACCAAAAGAGAATTCCAGTTGCAAAAGGCATTTGAAAGATGAATGATGTGCTTGGGGATAAAGTGAGGTCAGAGGGTAGATTCACCATTTTCTACTAGGAGTCAAATTTGTTTTCCATTTTAAACTGATTTAGATGGTGACCTTGTGTAAACAACCAGAAATCTTGAAAGTCATATTTGAATTGTGTTGATCATAGTAAAGGTGAGATGCAGAATTGTGTGAAAATGGACTGATAGGAAAGCAGTAACATATAGAATACTTCTGAAAAATGCTGACCCCCTTCAATGGATGTAGGAAGTCAGTATTGATAACAAGGCTCCTTTGTTGAGCACTTGCTATGTGTCAACCAGTGCTCTCTGGGCTCTGCAAACAGCCTATCCTTTAACTTTCACGGTGACCCTGAGAGATATGTGCTTAAGTTTTCTTCCTTTATGGAAGTGATCATGCAAGCACAAATTTTAAGTCATTTTTCCAGTCTCAAAAGGAACAAGGTTTTTTTTTTTCTTCTTTTTGTTGAATGCTTTACTTAGTGGAGGGTTAAGCTTATGATTATAAAATAAACCAAAAATATGTCATTGTAAAAATTGAAAGATAAAAAAGGAAGGAGGAGGGAGGGTGGGAGAGTGGGCTGGATTTGTTATTTTAAAGAGACAGGAGACCTCCCATCTGCTTGTTTGTTCCCCAAATGAGCAGAAACCAGGAGCCGAGAACTCAACTGAATCTCCCATGTGGGTGACAGAAACAAAGTCTTGTGAGTGATCACTGCTGCTCCCTAAGGTCTGCATTGGCCAGAAACTGGAGTCAGGGGCAATCTGATAATGGGATATGCACTTCTTTTTAAAATGCTTATCTGCTTAATTTCTTCTCTGCCTGCCTGCCTTAAAAATAAAGAATCTTATCTACTGATTCAATCCCCAAAATATCTGTAAAAGCTGGGGCTGGGGAAAGTTGAAACCAGGAAACTTGTAACTCTACCTTGGTAGTCACCTGGATAGCAGAAACTCATCATCTGCTGTCTCCCAGGATGCATTAGCAGGAAACTGAATCAGAAGCAGAGGAGCTTGGACTCTACCCCAAGCACCCCAAGATGGAAAGTGACATTCTAAGCAGTCGGTTAACCAGCCACACAAGGACTGCCCCTGGATATGGGTATCTTAACTACTATCTTAATCATCAGGGAAAATGTCTGCTCCTTGAGAGAAATATCTTCTAGAAACTTCTACCTCATGTTTATACCTTGGATGGTGGGTCCACAATGGAAAAAAGAAAAAAGATCAAGATAGACCAATGCATCCGTCCAAATTAGTACCTCAGAGATAAGCTTAAAAACAGCAAGGTGCTCTGAACAATAGTAGCTTTGACTGCGCATAAATATGCAGTAGCTTTAAAATGTGCAGAGCGTAATCTAATCTAATCTGTGCCTAAGCATCCACCATTGTATGTTTAGAAGCCAATTTTGAACCAGCAAATGGAAGAAATCTCTCTTGCTCTCTCTCTCTCTCTGACTCTAAAATAAATAAATCTTTCGAAAAAGAATTGTATCTATCAATCTATAAATTCATATGAATACATGAAATCTGTTCTGTTAATAAAATATTGAACATATGTCTCTATTTCACCTAACATTAACTCAGTCATGTGTTCATACTTTTGTCTACAGAGTACATTCTGAGATCCTTTCAGAATCATTAGAAGAGAGATGAGCTCCAGCTAAGTAATGGAAAATTGATTGTAATTATGAAATTAATATAGAATAAGACATTTCCCATGTGATTTTGCTTTATTTTGCCATATAAATACAATATGTGGTGCTGCAGACTATAGCAGCCTACTGCCCATGGATGAGTGACACTCTCCTGACACATTCACCTGTTATTCCCATGTGACAAATGAATGGCACATTTTGTGAGGTTTTTCCAGGTAGATAAAGAATTTGGATCCATGAAGAATCTGAATATGTACCCTGTAAAAAAGGATTAAAATCATAACTTTTGTTGTACAGCTCCTTGATCATGTGGTTTTCCTTTAAATAACCTAAGTTAGTGATTGGACAAGATCTTACATTATTTCCCATTAACAGGACACTGCATGACCAAACTTGACTGCCTCTTCAAGTTGCAGAAAGGATCAGAGCCAGGGATGATGCAAGTAAACCCAAATGAGAGCCTCTCAGGTCATCCAGCACATACTGGGCAGGAGGCCATGCCAGAAAGAATGAAGCAGATGTTGACTAGAGCTCTTTTCAATAATTTTCCCTAGGTCTCTGCCATGAGGACTCACTGGTTTCCTGCATCAGGTACAGGCCTTCTGCAGTCTCCAGGAAGGGCTTTCATGGGGTTAGCCTTCCACCGTTTCTGCTGTTGGTGAATATGTTTTTGATTTTAAAATTTCAATCCCTTTCTGTTTCCTAAGGCTTTTATCTAGTTCATTTACATTTCCTAAATTCTAACTTACTTTGTTCTCTCTTATACTGTTTTCCTTCATTCATTCTTCTTGTATTTGTTCTTTTAATACTTGTTAATTGGGAATCTCATATTTGCCGGTTTCTTACTAGTTGCCCAGATTGAGTTCCCACTCCCCGTTTTAGCTGGACACAAAATTGGCTGTTGCAATTATTCCAGGTCTGAATCAATCAATTGGAGATCTCCCTTTGACCCTCTTCTCTCTTTTGCTTTCTCCACAATAAATTAAATATATATATATATATATATATGAGCTGCTTCAAGCATCTGAGGAGTGAGTGGAGGGGAAGTCTGTCTCTTTGCCTAATCCTTGTTCTGTCTGTCAAGTAAATAAGGAAGTGACACAAGATGTTCAAGAGCAACACGCTGTGCTTGTGACATCAGAATTATTTTTTCTTATGTATTTGACAGGTAGAGTTATAGACAGAGAGAGACAGAGAGAAAGGTCTTCCTTCCGTTGGTTCTCTCCCCAAGTGGCCACTACGGTCGGCACTGTGCATATCCGGAGCCAGGAGCTTCTTCTGGGTCGCCCATGTGGGTGTAGGGGCCCAAGGACTTGGGCCATCCTCCACTGCACTCCCGGGCCACAGCAGAGAGCTGGACTGGAAGAGGAGCAACTGGGACTAGAACCCAGTGCCCATATGGGATGCCAGCACTGCAGGCGGAGGATTAACCAAGTGACCCATGGCACCAGCCCCAGCAGCAGAATTATAAAGCTAAGCAGAACGTAGCATAAGGACATGAAAATAGGTGGTCCTAGACTCACCAAGAGAATCAGGAGATTCCGCATCCTAACATGGCTTCATGTTAGATGGTTTGGATTTGGTTGAGAGTGGAGTTTGAAGTTCGAATTCTCCTTTTTTAAACATAATTGAAAACCACAAAAAGACAATTGCATAGGAAACTCTGTTTTATGTGCAAATAGGAGAAAACTGACCTCCAACCCAGAAATCCAACACTTTCAGAAAGTTGAAGTATCAAGCAAGGGTGTTTACACACGAAGAGTGGAGAGGAGAAATCTGGGACTTTTGATCCCAGGATGAGCTAAAACACACTTCTCAAAGAAAGTGAACGCACTGTGGGTTGCAGGAGTAAATCCCATAACCTGATAGGGAGAAACATTGTGTACTGGTACTTTCTTTCCTTTTCTGTACCTGTTATTGTCTGAGGAACTGAAGAGGTCAGGTTTCCTTAGGAATATGGGGAAAACTGCTTTTTTTATTTGAAAACTCCACCAATACAATTCCCTTGGGAAGACTGACGATGCGACAACCATAGCATCAAATCATGTTCTAAAAATGCCCTGCTTAGGGGACGGACATATGTCCCTCCCATCTACCTATGAGTAAATGATCCCATGCAACCTTCCCATTGTTAAAACAAAAACACAAAACAAAGTCTTTATGAGAAAAATAGAGAAAAGGGACAGGGACAACAAATGACTACTAGAAAGGACTCACAATTTTACTCCAGCAAGACAATGAGACCAATATTTTTACTAAATATTTCACCATTGTTTAAAATAATACAGTTTTCATCTTGGAAGGCAGAGTGACAGTGGCACAGGGAGACAGAGAGAGATCTTCTATTCACTAGCTCACTCTCTAATGCCTGAAGCAGGACTGGACCAGGCAAAACCCAAAAGCTTCAATCTCTACTCCAGACTGTGCCAGGAGCTCAGGCACTTGAACCATTATCTGTTGTCACCTAGGATACATTGGCAGAAAGCTGTATTGGAAGCAGTGTAGTCAGGACTCAAGTTGGGATTGGTATGTGATGCAGGCATCCCAAGCATGGCTTACCCCACCTTACACCTCTATCACACTCAGGAGAACATTTAAGGTTTTAAAAAGTGATTGATCTGGCCTGCACCGTGGCTCAATAGGCTAATCCTCTACCTGCGGCACCGGCACACCGGGTTCTAGTCCCGGTCGGGGCGCCGGATTCTGTCCCGGTTGCCCCTCTTCTAGGCCAGCTCTCTGCTGTGGCCCGGGAGTGCAGTGGAGGATGGCCCAAGTGCTTGGGCCCTGCACCTGCATGGGAGACCAGGAGAAGCACCTGGCTCCTGCCTTCAGATCAGTGCTGTGCGCCAGCTGCAGCACACTGGCTGCAGCGGCCATTGGAGGGTGAACCAATGGTAAAAGGAAGACCTTTCTCTCTCTCTCTCTCTGTCCACTCTGCCTGTCAAAAAAAATTGATCATTTGGAAATCTTTTCCTACAATTTATTATATTAATCTATGAAGGAGAAAAACTGGAAAATGTTCAAGAATGACTATCTTTTACTGATAAGTTAGAATTGTTTTTAAAATATTTATTGATTTGAAAGAGCTACAGAGAGAGAGGGACAGACACAGCACACAAAGAGATTTTCCATCCACTCCCCAGATGGCTCCAATAGCCAGTGCTGGACCATGCTATAGTCAGGAGCCAGGAGTTCCATCTGGGACTCCCTTATAGTTGGCAGGGGCCCAAGCACTTTGATCATCTACTGATACCTTTCCCAGGTCATTAGCAGTGAGCTGGATCAGAAGTGGACCAGCTGGAATATGAACTGGCACCCATATTGTAGCTTTACCAACTATGCCACAATGCCATCCCCAGATACGTTAAATCTTATGAAACTAGGTTAACAAATATCTCCATTGTCTTTATAGGAACATTCCAGAAGAAATACTTCAATGTGGCTCATGGAAATGGTGAAGTTTTTCTCATCTCAGTTGCCCAGAAAAAGGATGACTTGATTGGGACCCAACAGGAAATCAAGACATTAATTTAAGACAAGATATAATAGCAAACAGCAGCACATCAACTCATAAGAGAGTTGAATTAAGAAAAAACAATTTAACAATGTAAGCTCAAACTGTATAACAAAACTAATATCAAAAAGGGAAATTGTTCAAGAAAGAAACCTGATGTGTATTTCACAATGCACATCTCCATAGTTGCACCTGATGAGAGGCAGCCTTTACATAAAAATTCATATCTTAGTAAGCATCAGCAAACCCACACAGGAGATAAACTCTATGGGTCTAATGAATATGAGGAATCTCGTGTACAAATCAGATCTTGCAGGAAATCAAAGAACACAGGCAAGGGAAAAAATACTTCCATAAACTCATTGGAAATCTTCCAGCTGTAAATCCTGCCATTCATCACAAAACTCACAAGGGAAAAACCCCATGTGTATGAATGTGGAAGAAGCACTTAAATGAAACAGACCTTATTAAAAATCAAAGAATTCATACAGCAGAAACTTCATGAATGTAACAAATGTGGAAAAGTTTTTTGCACTATATCAATCCTCAATACTACATGGAAAATTCACATGGGGAGAAATCTTATGGATATAGTGAATATGGAAAAGCCTTTTGGCATAGGTAAATCCTCATTACACATTAGAGAATTTCTTGAGAAGCAATGTAATGAATATGGAAAATCATTTTCCTGAAATCCAAGCCTCAAGAAGCATAGAACACACAAAGAAGAGAAACCTTTTCTATGCAGTCAATGTGAAAAAAACAAATCTTTTGCCAGAAGTTAGACTTCAGTAGATAACAGAGAAGGCACACAAAGTGTAATAAAAACCTTATCTATGAAAAAAGAATGTGAAAAATATGTTTGCCTGAAGTCAATCTTCAGCACACAATAAGGGAATAAAGGGATGAGAAAACATGCACATATATGAGAACCTTCTACCCTAAGACATCTCTCACTACTGGAGAAGTGAGCAATGAAAAACCCTTTAAATGTAGTGGAAGTAGAGAAACCTTTATTATAAGGCAAACTTCAAAAATGTCAGCAAAATTGCAGAGAGTAAACACAGAAAATGTAATGTGGGTGGGAAAATCCTTTGCTGAAATCACATCCCAGCAACTGGTGGGAAACAGTTGACAGACATTGGCTGTATGTTCTTCAAAATCTGCATTTTCTCTTTGACAAACAATCTGCATTTTACTTCCCATTATTTTGAGTGGGACCACGTAGATGTGCTCTGTTTCCACAAATTTTCTTAACTATTCAATCTACAACACTTATTTGAAATACCGTATTCCTTGATTGCCATGCTACTTGGAGGAGTAGTTTTGATGTGTGCCCATGACTCCTTTCCCGACTTATTTTAGTAATAGCCATTGGCATGACCACAGACATGCCACTTAACTCATACATCAGCCATAATGCTCTGCCCCAAGAAATCTGAAAGCCCTTCCACAGAATTTCAAAACTCTACTATAAATCCTTTTACATAGTTTTTAAAAACTCCTTTGAACTGCTAATCATTTTCGAATTTATGTGGCTTGTAAGATAGTGGATTTTCATGGTATGTTGCACCCAAAATGAGAAAAGGTACAAAATGGTGAAGGAAAAAAATTGCAGTTTCAAGTTTAGCAAAGATAAAAATTTATAAATTTAAGAAGCTCAGAAGATCCCACACAGAATCAGCTAAAATAAAACCATGCTTTGCACATTAGAATCAAATTACTGCAGTCAGACATAGAGAAATTCCAGAAATCACTGACAGAAAAATGAAAAGGCACATATAGATGCTCAATATGGAATGAAAAGACTAGTCATCAGAAAACATGGAGCTCAAAAGACAGTGTAATATCTGTATTCTGTAGAAAGCAAAATATTATCTGAAACACTTTCCTATATTCAAAAAACTATTTCAAGAGTGAAGTTGAGATATAGACACTTTCAGATAAAAGACAATTAGACAATCTCTTGGCACCAGAGCTTTACTACAGAAAATGGTAAATTTCTGTAATAAAAGAGCATTGCAGGGAAAATCAAATTTTTAGGTATGCATGAATAACATTAGATACTTTACGTAAATTATAACTGAATAACTTGAAAAATTCCAAGGTTATTTAAACTTCTAAAGGCAGGCATTTTCCATGACTGAAACTGAAGCAGGCAGAGAAGGCTGTTCCTCCTCACAGGAAAACTAGATTCTCACCTCATTCAGGCAGTTCCTCTGGTCATTGAAAACTGCTCATAAAATTTGCCTGGCTACAAATATTTGCTGGGAAATACCTTTTGTGGGCAACCCCTTTTTCCACTGAAAAGCCTGTTTTGTATGCTCTAGAGTGGATGGAAAGGACACAGTCACTTAGAATCTGTGATATTCTGATCACTGCTATGAACACTGTGGCTAAGGCACCACAAATTCAGAATCTAATCTGATCCACCTGAAAGCTGTTCTCCCCAACAGCATAGAAAAAAATGAGCAGACACATATGGATCTCTTAAAAGCTTCCTATCCTCAAGCTCAATTCAATCCCAACAAAGTCCTTGTATTGGATGTAACAGGAGTAGATCTTGTCCCCTAAAGGGAGTATTACAGGAGTAAACAGTGGACTGGAACGTGAATAGTATATGACAGTACTAATAACAGCGTTCAATTTCTGGGTGAGGAACGTATGGTGGTTATACAAGAATCTATCTTGACTTTTACAAATATCTGGGTATTCAAGGAGAAAGGGGCACAGTGCAGGTAACTGCCTTCAGAAAGACGCACACACAGACACATAGGAAATGTTGCTGATGTTCTTTGTGATAATTTGTAGGGGAATACTTTGTGGGCCATCCTTCTTTTTGGTTAGACTGATGGACCTTTGAAGGAAATGATGCCATCTCTCCTTGAACTCGGAAGAGAATGTGGCCTCAAAATTCAACATGTGCCATCCCAAGAGAAAGGAGCACTTGGAATGGGTGTTGCCTTCCCCCACATTGTCTACAACACATTCCATCCCAGGGCACTCAGGGCTATAGCTGATCTCAAAAGTCATCTTCTGTGGAATTAGGTACAAGCAACGTATTGCTTTAAAGAAATGCCTGGTGTTCTTTGTCCTCCAGCCACTCTGTTTCACTGGGCAATGGATCAAGAGTGGATGCTGGACATGCTGCAGTGATGTGGGTTTTTCCTTTTATTTTGCCTGTCAGTCTCATGAGCTTAGCTGCCACCCACAGGGCACTCAGTGCTTTTTCAAATTTGATCTTCAAAGTTCTCTTATATTTGGAATTGGATATGAGTAAAACTGGACCATAGAGGAATTGCTGGTGCTCGTTGGCCTCTAGCCACTTTGAGTTTGACTGGGAAATGGCTCACATCTTGCCTGTCTCCTGAGCTCAACTGTCCCTGGTATTTGATTCTTAAGACAAACTATACAGAAAGGATAGGATGAAGTCTCTGTCTCTTGTTTCCTGTTATTCACTGGTGAGTCATCTGATGATGGAATAGAAAGGTGATTGCTGTCTCCCTGTTTTTGCCTTCCCATTTGGGTGGGCTTCTCTAATGACACTGGGGAAAAGCTCTCAAAGTCCAAGTGTGTTTCAGTGTTTTCAGGACTTGATATCTGATCTCAATGAGTTCAACTGGAACAAGTTTTCACTTCCTTATCTTGCTACTTAACATTCTCCATTAAGAGAAGTAGCCATAATCATTTTGGGGGTAGAATGAGTGAAGATCTATATTCTGCATTTTCTTCAAGTTAGCATATGGTGTAGGGCTGTTTGTGGGTATTCTCTTGCTGTCAGTCCTATGGCGTTCAGAGGTGGACTGGGAAAAGATTGTCTCCTGTGGCCCAGAGGACTGGTCACATCATCTAATAGCATAGGCTGGAAGCCATGCCTCATGACCATCTGGAGATGGATAGCATGCGTTTGATATTTTTCACTGCTCTGCCTCTGCTTGCCACCTGCTTCTTCCCACAGTGGGTTGGTGCAAAAAGCTGGAGTCAGACCCACAGCTGGAGCAAAGCCACTGGCAAGCTTGATGCAAACACAGGAGGCCAGTAGCCGAGTCACCATCTCATTTTCACTTTAACACATGCATTAGCCTGGACTGGCTTCCCCTCAGCATATTAAACGCAATTCAACTTTGTTTTCGCTTGTAATGGTATTAAGTAAGTCAACTAACTCTTTAGGAAACAACCTGCTTTTTATGATTGGATATTAAAAAAATTGTGTCAAACATGTACCAGTTTAATTATTTCCTGTCTAGAATGTTATTGACCTTTCTTGGATTTTCTGGGCTTTAGAATTTTGTGAGTTGTCTATGGCATTGTTGGTAAACCATCTTTTTAAAATATTAGCTTTTAATTTTCTTTTGTATTTTTTTGACTCTAATTAAATGTATTATACACTTCAAACAGTGTCCTCATTCACGTTCTTTCACAAGTGTTATTTCTTCATGGTTTGTGTTGATATGAGTAATAACTTCAACTCTGCATTTTAGATCCCTAATCCATTTTTCAATTGTGTCTAATATGTCCACCAATCAATTATTTTATTCTCAGTGATACTTTTCATTTTTGTTAAGGCTTACTTGGTGTTTTTCAATGAATTGGTAATTATAAAAATTATATGTCCTTTTCATATATTTGACACTTCATTTTTTTCTGTCTTTAAACTGAACAACTGTAGTTATATGTTGGATGCTACATCCCACATCCAAGTCTTGCTGAATCTGTTCCCAATATAGTCACTGTGGGAATCACCTTAGCCCCATGCAGAAGCAGCTTGCTTCTTTGTAGCTTTATTTGTGAGAAGCTTTGTGGGCCTGAGATGAAGATCAATTCCTCAGAAGTAATTCTGACTGGCACCTGGCCATGCACTTGGCGCTAGACCGCGGGGGGATTTGTGATCACCCACCTACTACCAAGCCCAGGAGAGTGTGAGAGTGAGTCAGTTTACTGTTCCACATCACTCTGAGTGGGAGGAATGGGTCCATCACCCACTGCAACAAAGTCATAGCCACTAAACTCACCATAAAGAAAGCAGAGCCATTAAGGGCTTATTGTGAGTACTGACTTCCCATCTTGGTCATTCACAAAGGCCATCTGTAGAGCCACTGCATTTCTCTCTGGACTTCCATGCCCAAGTCCTCTGGCCTCATAACTCCTTTTCTTGCCAGTTCATGGATGTCCCTAGCAATGCCAACATTCAGATGGACATACAAACACATGCACATATGTTCACAAGTAGAGGTATGCAAGCATACATACACATGCAAACAATGCAGACACACACATGTGTGCATGCACATACACCCAGAGGAATGCAAAATGTTCATCTGTTTTCAGAACTTTGACCAACCCCTAGTAACTGACCTGCCTTATGACGAAAGTCTGTGGCCTCCAGGTTCATTTACCTATTTTTTTCCTTTCTCTCTGTTTTTAATTAATACCATCTATTTTTTTTTTTTTAGGTCTTCCTTTGCCGTTGTTTCACCCTCCAATGGCCGCTGCAGCCGGCGTGCTGCGGCCGGCGCACCGCGCTGATCCAGTGGCAGGAGCCAGGAGCCAGGTGCTTTTCCTGGTCTCCCATGGGGTGCAGGGCCCAAGCACCTGGGCCATCCTCCACTGCACTCCCTGGCCACAACAGAGAGCTGGCCTGGAAGAGGGGCAACCGGGACAGAATCCGGCGCCCCAACCGGGACTAGAACCCGGTGTGCCGGCGCCGCTAGGCGGAGGATTAGCCTAGTGAGCCGCGCCGGCCCTAATTAATACCATCTATGTTTTATGATTCTTGAAATTCACTTTAAATCTGCCATCATTTAAAAAATGTAATGTCGGGCGGCTGGCACTGTGGCTAACTTGGCTAATCCTCCGCCTATGGCGCTGGCACCCCAGGTTCTAGTCCCGGTTGGGGCACCGGGTACTAGTCCCAGTTGCTCCTCTTCCAGTCCAGCTCTCTGCTATGGCCCAGGAGGGCAGTGGAGGATGGCTCGAGTGCTTGGGTCCCTGCACCCGCATGGGAGACCAGGAGAAGTACCTGGCTCCTGGCTTCAGATCAGTGCAGCACCGGCCATGGCAGCCATTAGGGGAGTGAACCAACAGAAGGAAGACCTTTCTCTCTGTCTCTCTCACTGTCTGTAACTCTCTCTCTGTCTTGCTCTCTCACTGTCTAACTCTGCCTGTCAAAAAATTAAAAAAATTATATAATGTCTCTATTATCCCCTATCTGCCTTCTGCAGGCAGGTGTGCCTGATGGCCTTGGCATGCTGAAGAACTCATGATGCTTCACAAGTGCTCAAGTCTCATGTCAGACTCAATCCCGTCTCATCTCTGTCGCTCCCCCACTTGCGGAGGAATGACACTGGACGCTGTTTTCTTTCCCCAGTCCTTCCCAGATTTGCTGCCACTCCCCCGCCTCTGCGACTCTCTCAGGGGGGCCGCACATGTTGTCTCTCTCCCTCTTTTAAAGTCCTCTCCCACCAATCCATGCTCTGCTGCCCACATGCTGAACACGCCACTTTCTTCCAAACAGGGGTTGGGTCAGGAATCAGCTAATTAACGAAGCAGCTGTGTAAGATTTATTTACTCTCTCTCGGTGCCATATGGTGGGAAATCAGACGCATAGAGTTAGTTTCAGTCCACAGTCTCAGTACTTATTTGTCTCCCAGGCGCCCCGCCATGTTGCGGGAGACTGACTCTGCTCCCCATAATCTCCTCCAGCCAGAAGAGGTAGCAGGAGTGATCAGATAGCAGATCACAGTTCAGGCCACGTGCACTCAACTGCCCTGCCATGGTGAGACTGGAAGTTGCAAGCTGCTTTGCATCCAAGCATCTGATGTCAAAGCTCTCCAGCATAGCAGTGAGTGCTTCCAAGATTCCAAGTCTCCTAGTTTCTATTATATTCTGTGAATCACCCCACATCGTTCTGTTTTAGTCAGTTACTTTTTTGCAGAGAATAAGGATAGGTTAGAGTAAGGAGTTTTTTATGTTTTCAGCAAACATGTTAGAATTGAGGGTATCCATAAATTTTGAAAGTTCCTAGATGAGCAAAATTGGGAAAGGTCATCATTAGCAAAGACATTGAGGTAAGTATAAAATAATCAGACTATGATGTATACAGTGTCTTCTGTGTAGAAAATAGTAAACCTAAATCAAATTTTTCATAGGTCATTTGCAATGTGCTACTTCTGAAGATGGACCCAATGAGAAACATTCTGAGGTCACTACTTGCATTCAGAGACAAGTACATGACAAACATCCTAGCCTCCCCTTTCCACTGGTGATTGTTCATTTGTGTTTTTAAAAATATTTTACTCTTTAGAGAATCAGTTAGATGTATCTCAACATGCTGAAAACTGCAAAATATACTTTACCTAAAGCTAAGCCTTCACTTTTAGTTCTGTTTTCTTGAATGTACTGTTTTGTTTCTTGTTCATGACTATGTAAATGACTTTGTAGAATCTATAGAAATACAAGAAACAGAATATGTAATATCTGTTATCCTGCTAAATGGTCCAATGTATCAACGAGAGTTCATGATAGCATTGGGATAGGGGCAATCACTTCACCACACCAAGTCCTATATATTCATTTGTAATGCAATGACAAGAATGTTGATATTCTCTCTGGCACCTATATCAGTGTAGAGACAAGATGTGCTCAGCCTAAGAGGGAAGGGAACAGACTCAGTGGACTAAGCTGTGGAACCTGGGGGAGGCCTTATTAAGTTAGCCCTGGGAGGAAACAGATCAAGGGAAATGGTCAGGGCTCCTGATGGGATAATCAGTTGAGGAAGAGATAAAGTTGGGTCACTCTAACATCAAACACTCAAATCAAGGATTCAACCTTCAAAATCCTAAGCCAAAAACTCTTGGTATAAAGGATGCATGAGCAACTTTCAAATATTTTGGTGGACAGATTTATTAACCAATAATAAATTATCTGTTGCATAAATTCAACCATGTTGATAGCTTATTGTTTTGCTTCATGACATGGCATGTTAGATTAGACATAGCATTGGGCTGTACCTGATCAGTCTCTGTGTGCGATTCACACAAAAAAGAGTTTGGCACAAACAATGGGAAGAAAATGGGCTAAGCACATGAGCAAATGTTTCACCTAATTAACTCATGATGCAATTGATGTGGTCAGCATCAGCAAAAATGAGGGGAATACTGGAAGAGACACAGTGAAATCTACCACATGAACTGCTCAATGAACAACTTCAAGGGTTAGGATATGAATCAACAGGACTTGTAAGACGTTGTGGGAATATGAACTGTGAAATCCCTCTAAAAAACAATTGGGCCTTATTTGCCGTACCTGAGTTTTCATATACTCAGAAACAGTTCCACGGGGAACAGACCTTGGAAAAACATGTGCACACCCACCAACTCTGACAATAGGAACAGACCCAGGAGAAACCTTGCTCAACAGAAAATGTAAGGCACAGACAAGAGCCAGGCCACACCCCAACCCATGAAAAGCCAGGGATGAGGGCACAGCTTCCTGAATGTGGATGGAAGACTTGGGCATCCCTGATGCTCCACAACATGCCCTAGATTCGGAGAGTGGTTGGGGGTGTGGATGGGAAACACACTGAGCTTCACCTGAAAACACATTCTGTTAGGGAAAACCCAGGCCTGAGTCAACATTGGCTCCAGGACTGCTGAAGGGCTGAGGAGTAAGGAAAGGAAGATCGACATATGGGCAGGCCTAGCCCTGCCTGCCCTGGCATCAGTGGGATACCACCACTTCCAGATCCCTATTGGCCCCCTAAATAATGGTTGCAGCCAGGTTTGGAACAAGATGGCAGCTCTTGTATATTCTTCAGGCCAAGACTTCTATGACTGTCCTAGAGGCTGAGGGAAAATCCAGGAGGAGAGGTGGGAAAGGTGGACATGCTGGGCTCTCAAGCCATTCCCCATCTGTGGATGTCAAGAAGAAAATGAGAGGCCAGCGCTGTGGCTCAGCAGGTTAACGCCCTGGCCTGAAGTGCCGGCATCCTATATGGGTGCCAGTTCTAATCCTGGCTGCTCCTCTTCCGATCCAGTTCTCTGCTATGGCCTGGGAAAGCAGTAGAAGATGGCCCACCCACATCTGCACCCAAGTAGGAGACCCGGAAGAAGCTCCTGGCTCCTGGCTCCTGGCTCTTGGCTTCGGATCAGCGCAGTTCCAGCCGTTTGCAGCCAATTGGGGAGTGAAACATTGGATGGAAGACCTCTCTCTCTGCCTCTCCTCTCTCTGTGTACTCTGACTTTCACATAAATAAATCTTTAAAAAAGAAGAAAATGAAGGCCCTGACTATTGATGGAGAGAATCAAGGCCACCCAGTCCTTGCAGCAATGTCAAGGACGACAAAGACAGGACTCAGTTCTAGCACTTTGGAAACTCCCCATCTCCTGCTTTATGAAGTCTGGGCCTTTCAAGAGCAAGCTGCTGCCCCGGGCCTTCAGGTGAGACTTCAGGCCCAACAAGAGTTCTGGCTGCCATTGGACAAAGCAAATATGATAGCCCCAGATGGCAGGCTCTCAGGCTGAGGGCATGCTGCAAGCTACAAGCGCACAGGGCCTGCTCAAAGCCAATCTCCACCCTGAGCCCTGGTGGCAGGATCAATTGTCAGCAACCTGGAAAAAGGGAACCCAAGGCACATATGCAAGTGTTTGAGATGCATATGTGTAGCACCTGCTTCTCTAAGGGGGGGTGGGGCCCACTCCCTTGGGCTGGTCCTGTGTCCCTATCATGGCCTGAAGTACACATCTTCTGTACATACTGAGTGTACATCCCCTTGCCCAGAGGCCCTAAGACAGCACCATGAAATAAGTGACAACCTGTTCCATCACTCAAGACATGCAGGATAGCTAGAGTGGCACAAACGTGGGGATTCTTTTCCAGGCAGGGCCTGGCTAAAGCCATGTTCTGTCTAGGGCCCTATTGACAGGACCAATGCAACAGCACATGTGCAGTTTGTGTGGCTTGTGCTTGTGCAGTTTCAGTTTCCCTCCAGGGGTGCGGCCAATTCCCTCCAGCTAGACCTGTGGCCTCTTCCTCACAGGAAGAAACCAGAGCCTGTGTCCCCTGTGAGCATCAACATCTCTGGAGGCTCTGGGATAGCTGGACATCCTGTGCCATCAGTCAAGTGTTTCAGGTTAGATAGAGTGGCCAGATGTGTGGTTTCTTTTCCAGGAACACGAATCAGACCACACCTTCTGCACAGAACTTGTCTTGCGGGGAGCGACTAGCTCTCTGCATTGTGCTCTCATGCTTTGCTCTGAGTGCTCAAAACCCAACCAGAGAGGACCGGAAGATGGCGGAATAGAGAGGGAGGGAGCACAGCGAAGTTCCACTAAGGGAAGGTTCAAAGAGGGATGAAAATTTGTAGTTTTTAAGCCCTTCCTGAAACTGGGGTGATAGGGTGGACACGCGAGGAGGACGCGGATGCCTGAGACTCAGGACACCAGCAGGAGCGTGTACGCACCAGCGCTGGAAGCCGAGGTGAGACGGGGCGCTCGCCCAGCACCGCAGCACAGCTGCCGCCGCCCCTCCCCCAACACACCCTGGGACGGACACTGAGACATGCACGACTGAGTGGGGGAGGAAATAGAAAACGGAACAGAGTGAGTGGCACCGGCGGAGAGAGTGCACGATTCAGGGACACTAATTGAGAGACTGAGTAAGCCAGTATCTCTTGGCACCTCCCTGGAGCTCCAGCAGGCGGGAAGCAGCCATTTTGTTTGTTTACATTCGGGCTTAAAGGAGAACTATCTTTGCCTCCACACTAACCTTCGGAGGCGGAGCCCAAAGGTGGAGCTGAGGGTACTCGAGGGAGGGCAGCCCAAAGCCCTGAGACCCGACTACTCAAGTTACTGAATAGCGCCTCCTGGTGGGGAAAAAGCACAGGATCTAGAGCTGCAGTGGGCAGAGAGCAGCCATCCTGTTTACCTGTGGGCTGTGTAGAGCAACCTGGTTACACTGGATATTGGTAGAGACTCACAGCAGCCTATAGTAGAGGGAAATCAACCCGAAAAATCACCCAGACGGAATGCCAAAAAACAAAACCAAAAACCAAAAAAATATAGAAGATAATATAAATTTGCCAATGGAGCAGGCTAACCCAACCATAACAGAGGCAGAAGAAGAAGAAGTTGAAAACATGCCAGAAAAAGAATTCAGAAAATTAATAATCAGAATACTTAGAAATAATGAGAAACAGTGTCAAGAGCTGAGTGAAAAACAAGCCCAAGGATTAGAGATCTTAAAGAGAAGCCAGAATGAGATACTAGAACTGAAAAACTCAATTGACCATATAAAAAACACCGTGGAATCCCTCGGAAATCGAACAGATGAAATAGAAGACCGAATATCAGAATTCGAAGACAAACTTCCAGAAATAATACAGTCAGTTCAATCGCAGGAAGAAGAAATTAAAAAATTAAAAAACACGGTCGGAGACCTACAAGATTCAATCAAATGGTGTAATGTTCAGATAATAGGAGTCCCTGAGGGGGTGGAAAGAGAGAATGGATTAGAAGGTGTCTTCAACGAAATAATATCAGAAAACTTTAAACAAAGGCAGCTGGATAACAACACACAAATACAACAGATAGCCAGGACTCCAAACAGAGTAGACCAGAAGAGAAATTCACCACGACACATTGTGGCAACACTCAGTTCAGTGACACACAAAGAACAAATCCTAAAATGTGCCAGAGAAAAGCGACAAATCACATTCAGGGGTAAGTCAATCAGACTCACCTCAGACTTCTCATCACAAACACTACAGGCAAGGAGACAATGGCATGATATATTTCAAGTTTTAAAAGACAAACAATGCCAACCTAGAATACTATATCCTGCAAAGCTATCATTTATGAATGAAGGGGAAATAAAGATCTTCCACGACAAACAGAAACTGAAAGAATTTGTATCCACGTGTCCAACCCTACAACACTTGCTCAAAGACGTGCTGCACACAGAAATACAAAAAACAAGAACTTCACTGCAAAAAAAAAGCGAATGTAGAGTAACCGACAAACAAAGTTCAAAATACATAAACAGCTCGTTTCAGGAAACATGAAGGGAAAAAGACAGTACTTAACAGTAATCACATTGAATGTGAATGGTCTTAATTCCACGACAAAGAGACACAGACTAGCGGATTGGATAAAACAAGAGGATCCAACTATATGCTGCCTTCAGGAGACACACCTCATCAGCAAAGATGCACGCAGACTGAAAGTGAAAGGATGGAAAAAGATACTCCAAGCTAATGGAAATCAAAAAAGAGCTGGTGTGGCCATCCTAATATCATACAAAATAGACTTTAACATAAAAACTATTAAAAGAGACAGAGAAGGGCACTATATAATGATTAAAGGATCTATCCAACAGGAAGACATTACTATTATAAATGTATACGCACCTAATTACAGGGCGCCTGGCTACCTGAAAGAATTACTAAAGGATTTAAAGGGAGATATAGACTCAAATACAATAGTAACAGGGGACTTCAACACCCCACTCTCACCAATGGACAGATCAACCAGACAGAAATTCAACAAGGAAACAACTGAGCTAATTGACGCCATAGACCAAATAGACCTAATAGATATCTTCAGAACCCTCCACCCCACAGACACAGAGTTCACGTATTTCTCCCCAGTACATGGAACATTCTCTAGGATTGACCATATACTAGGCCATAAAGGGAGCCTCAACAAGTTCAAAAAAATTGAAACTATACCATGCAGCTTCTCAGACCATAGTGCAGTGAAACTTGAAATCAACAACCCAAGAATCTCTACACCATATACAAATATATGGAGAATGGACAACATGATCCTAAATGAACAGTGGGTCATCGAAGAAATTAAAAGAGAAATCAAAAGATTTCTAGAAACAAATGAAAATGATAACACAACCTATCAAAACCTGTGGGACACAGCAAAAGCAGTGCTAAGAGGAAAGTTTATAGCAATTAGTGCCTACATCAAGAAGCTGGAAAGGAACCAAACAAATGAACTCTCCATGCACCTCAAGGAACTAGAAAAACAGCAGCAAATCAAGCCCAAATCCAAAAGGAGGAAAGAAATACTAAAGATCAGAGAAGAAATAAGCAGAATTGAAACCAAAAAAAAAAAAAAAATACAAAAGATCAACAAAACCAGGAGCTGGTTCTTTGAAAAAATAAACAAAATGGACACACCATTGGCCCAACTAACCAAAAAAAGGAGAGAGAAGACCCAAATCTGTAAAATCAAAGATAGTAATAGAAATGTAACAACTGACACAATAGAAATAAAAAGAATCATCAGAAACTACTACAAAGAGATGTATGCTAACAAATTGGGGAACCTGGAAGAAATGGATAGATTCCTGGACAAATACAACCTTCCTAAACTGAGCCGTGAAGATATAGAAAATCTAAACAGACCCATAACCATGGAAGAAATTGAATCAGTAATAAACGCACTACCGAAAAAGAAGAGCCCAGGACCGGATGGCTTCACTGCCGAATTTTACCAGGCATTTAGAGAACAACTAACCCCAGTTCTTCTCAAATTATTCCAAACGATTGAAACAGAGGGAATCCTCCCAAATTCCCTCTACGAAGCCAATATCACCTTAATTCCTAAACCCGGAAAAGACACAGCAGAGAAAGAAAACTACAGACCTATCTCCCTGATGAACATAGATGCAAAAATACTCAATAAAATTCTGGCAAACCGAATCCAACTACACATCAGAAAGATCATTCACCCGGACCAAGTGGGATTTATCCCTGGCATGCAGGGATGGTTCAATATTCGAAAGTCAATCAACGTAATCCAGCACATTAACAAACTGAGAAACAAAAATCATATGGTTATCTCAATAGATGCAGAGAAAGCATTTGGCAAAATACAACACCCCTTCATGATGAAAACCCTAAGCAAATTGGGGTTAGAAGGAACATTCCTCAACACAATTAAGGCAATCTATGATAAACCAAAGGCCAGCATCATATTGAATGGGGAAAAGTTGGAGGCATTTCCATTGAGAACTGGCACCAGACAGGGATGCCCACTCTCACCAATGCTATTCAATATAGTCCTAGAAGTCTTAGCCAGAGCCATCAGGCAAGAAAAAGAAATTAAAGGGATACAAATGGGAAAGGAGGAAGTCAAACTATCCCTGTTTGCAGATGACATGATACTATAAATAGAGGACCCAATAAACTCCTATAAGAGGCTACTGAAACTCATAGAAGAGTTTGGTAAAGTAGCAGGATACAAAGTCAACGCTCAGAAATCAACAGCCTTTGTATACACAGACAATGCCAGGGCCAAGGAAGAACTTCTAAGATCAATCCCATTCACAATAGCCACAAAAACAATAAAGTACCTTGGAATAAATTTAACCAAGGAGGTCAAAGACCTCTATGATGAAAATTACAAAACACTAAAGAAAGAAATAGAAGACGACACAAAAAAATGGAAAAACCTGCCATGCTCATGGATTGGAAGAATCAATATCATCAAAATGTCCATTCTCCCAAAAGCAATTTACAAGTTCAATGCAATACCAATCAAAATACCAAAGTCATTCTTCAAAGACCTAGAAAAAACGATGCTGAAATTCATATGGAGAAACAGGAGACCCAGAATAGCTAAAGCAATCCTTTACAATAAAAACAAGGCCGGAGGCATCACAATTCCAGACTTCAAAGCATACTACAGGGCAGTTATAATCAAAACAGCCTGGTACTGGTACAAAAACAGATGGATAGACCAATGGAACAGAATAGAAACACCGGAGATCAATCCAAACATCTATAACCAACTCATATTTGACAAAGGACCTAAAACCAACCCCTGGAACAAGGACAGCCTCTTCAACAAATGGTGCTGGGAAAACTGGATGTCCACATGCCGCAGTATGAAGCAAGACCCCTACCTTACACCTTATACAAAAATCCACTCAACATGGATCAAAGAACTAGAGATGCACCACGACACCATGAAACTAATTGAGAGCATAGGGGAAACCCTTCAAGATATCAGAATAGGCGAAGAATTCCTGGAGAAGACCCCACAGGCACGGGTAATCAAAGATAAAATAAACAAATGGGATTACCTAAAATTGAAGAGTTTCTTAACAGCAAAGGAAACAGTCAGGAAAGTGAAGAGGCAACCAACAGAATGGGAGATGTGTCGCTCCCCGTCTTCGTGGAGGAACGACACAGGACCCTGCGCTGTTCTTTTGTCTGCTCGGCCCTCCCCGGGTTTGCTGCTGGTTCTTCCCGGGTTGGCTACCGACCCTTCCACCTCCGTGGAAGGGCGGTTCCCCCTGCCACATTCCCCACTTCCGCGGGGGAGCAGCACACTGCCGGCCGGCTCTCTCGGGGGCTGCACAGGTGTTCCTTCAGATGTTCCCCTTAGATGTTCCTGGTGCATGTTGTCTCTCTCCTCCTTTATAGTCCTCTTCCACCAATCCCAACTCTGCTACCCACACGCCGAGTACGCTGCTCTCCTCCAATCAGGAGCAGGATCAGCTCCTGGAGGTCATCACTCAAGTTGGCAAGAGGCAGCTGCGTAGAAGCTGTTTTCTCCTCTCCCAGCGCCATATTGTGGGAGAGCAGATGCATAGAATAAGTCCTAATTCCAGTAACTTAGTCCAGTCCGGATTGCTCCCCACAGAGATGTTATTCGCAAACCACACAACAGATAAAGGATTAACAACTAGAATCTACACAATGATCAAAAAACACCACAGAATCAAAACAAACAACCCAATAAAAAAATGGGCCAAGGACCTTAACAGGCATTTTTCAAAAGAGGAAATCCAAATGGCCAACAGGCACATGAAAAAATGCTCAGGATCCCTAGCCATCAGGGAAATGCAGATCAAAACCACAATGAGATACCACCTCACTCCGGTTAGATTGGCTTACATACAGAAATCAACCAACAACAGATGCTGGCGAGGATGTGGAGAAAAGGGGACACTAATCCACTGTTGGTGGGAATGCAAGCTGGTAAAGCCACTATGGAAGACAGTCTGGAGAGTCCTCAGAAACCTGAATATAGCACTACCACAGGACCCAGCCATCCCACTCCTTGGAATATACCCAAATGGAATTAAAGGGGTGAAAAAAGCCATTTGCACCTCAATATTTGTTGCAGCTCAATTCACAATAGCTAAGACATGGAATCAACCTAAATGTCCATCAACGGATGACTGGATAAAGAAACTATGGGATATGTACTGTATGGAACACTATACAGCGGTAAAAATCAACGAAATCCGGGCATTCACAACAAAATGGAGGAAGCTGGAAAACATCATGCTGAGTGAAATAAGCCAGTCCAAAAGGGATAAATATCACATGTTCTCCCTGATCGATGGCAACTAAACGAGCACCTAAAATGATACCCATTGAAGTGAAATGGACACTATGAGAGACAATGACATGAGCAGCCCTTGTCTAGACTGTTGAGGAAAAACTTACTATTTTGTTCCTTTAGTATTTTTGTTGTTGTTGTTGTTGCTCGGTATGCTCTACACAAGACCACTGGTTGAACTCTGCAATCAATGCACAACCATTCTTAAGCATTTAAAAATTAATAGGAAATTGATCTCTGTGGAACATGGGAGTGGGAATAAGAGAGGGAGGAGATATATAGGACGGCACATACTCACTCAGACCTACCTCCAATGGTGGAACTGGAAATGTGCCAGAAGATTTCAACTCAATCTTACCAAGGAGGCAGGTACCAATGCCAGCACACTTGGTAAAGAGACAAATATAAATACACAACTGATCCAAAAGATAGGGTAAGTGTCGAAGAGATTACACAAATAAGACCAGTGTAAGCAAATAATGAAAGATAGAATCAAAAGGGTTGAGAATGATCCTGCGGGGAAGCAGGTCACACAGCAGACTCATAGAATGGCAAATGCCCAAAACAGCACTCCTGCCTCAGAATCAACCCTTGGGACATTCGGATCTGACTAAAAGGTCCATGAGAGTCTCGCAGGCATGGAAAGCCATGACACGGTGGCAAAAAACAATCTAAATGAAGGATCCTGGTGATCCTGGATCAGGCCATCAAGGAGAGAGGCGCCTTTCTCTGAAGGGAGGAAGGAACCTCCACTGTGATATGGCCTTGACTAAACAAATTCAGAGTTGGTGAACTCAAGGGGCTTCCATAGCCTAGACAGCTCATAGCAAGAGTCTCGGGTGATTGCTGACGTCATAAATAAGAGTGCCAATTGTTAAATCAACAATGGGAGTCACTGGGTTCATGCTCCCCTCGCAGGATCTCTGTCCTTAATATGTTTATCTATGAAACTCAAAAACAACACTACTAGTCGAACAATACCCTATACCTGGTTCGGTTGTGTGAGTGCAACCTGTTGAAATCCCTGCTTAGTATATACTAAAATGATCTTCGGTATATGAAGGTAACCAAAAATGAAACGTGATGAAGGGGCGGATGGGAGAGGAAGTGGGTGAGGGGAGGGCCACGGGAGGGAGGGAGGTCGGGGGGAAGCCACAACAATACAAAAGATGCATTTTATATTCTACTTAAAACTATTGGTTGAGCTCTGTAATTAATACACAATTACTCTTAGGTGTTTAATCAATGCTATAACTAGTAGCATATAACTCTTAGGTGTTTAATCAATGCTATAACTAGTAGCATATAACTCAAATAGTATTTTACACTTTATGTTTCTGTGTGGGAGCAAAATGTGGTAATCTTTACTTAACATATGCTAATTGATCTTCTGTATATAAACATAATTGAAAATTAATTGTGATGTGAAGGGGAAGGGGAGAGGGAGTGGGAGAGGGGAGCGTTGTGGATGGGAGGGAAGACACGGGGGGGGGGGGAGGCTATTGTGGTCCATAAGCTGTACTTTGGAAATTTATGCTCATTAAATAAATAAAAAAAAACCAACCACAGGTCAGGTTATGTGAAATCCCAGCTATGGACTATACACCACAGCCATAGGGAACCACGGCAGAGAACATGTAAGAGATGCCACATCCAATCCTTTGGATTCTGGCCCAAACTCCACAAGAAGAGTGGGTGCCAGTCTGGCAAAAGGAAAACTGCAGAGCATTGCAGATCTGTCATGAGACCTCAGCTGAGGTCATGGTTTAGCTCCAAGAGACAGGTATGGTGACCACCCCAGAGAGGCTGTGAACCAGGCCCAACCCCAAAACCTATTAAGATCCAGGGTCTGGATTATCTTGATTGTTGAAGAACAATTTCTTTTTTGTTTTTTCTTTTTTTCATACTAATTATTGAACTCTTTACTTAACAAAGAGTTAATCATATGTGTATATAATCAATTGAAAATAGATCTCAGTAAAAAATAAGAATGGGAATAAGAGAGGGAGAAGGAAGTTTATAACTGTAAAGCTGTATAGTTCTGCATACATTCCTCCAGACTTACTTCTAAAGCTACAGTTAAAAAAAAAACTTGCCATGGGACTCCAAATCCCATTAAGCTTGGTGGTAAAATGTCATCTTAGTTGTTAAAGTGATCATATTAAGTGTGAAAGTGAACATATAGATAGGATTAAGTGTTAAAGTGATCATAAAAATAGGATCAATTGCTTGGTAATAGTAATAGATAGAATTAAAAAGGAGAGATTGTTCAACATGGGAAGCAGACCACACATCAGACTCAAAAATGACAATCACGTTAAGTAACACTGACTTCAGAATCAGCCCTTAAGGCTTCCTGTATGGCTGAAAAGTCTGTGAGAGCATTTCAGGCTTGGAAAGCCAAGACACTGTGGCAAAAAAAAAATGTTCTACATGAAGAATCTCTGTGAGTGAGACCCCAATGGAAAGAAGTGGCCATCAAATGATGTACTTTTCTCTGAAGGGAGGAGAGAACTTCCACATTGCTATGGCCTTGTCCAAATACTGAAGTAGTCTAGGTAGCTCATGTCAAGAGTCTCGGTGGTCACTGAGGTCATACATAAGAGTGTTAATTGTTGTCTGGCGCCGCGGCTCACTAGGCTAATCCTCCGCCTGCGGTGCCGGCACTCTGAGTTCTAGTCCCGGCAGGGTGCCGGATTCTGTCCCAGTTGCTCCTCTTCCAGTCCAGCTCTCTGCTGTGGCCCAGGAGGGCAGTGGAGGATGGCCCAAATACTTGGGCCCTGCACCCGTATGCGAGACCAGGAGGAAGCACCTGGCTCCTGGCTTTGGATCAGCACAGCGTGCTGGTCGTAGTGGCCATTTGGGGGGTGAACCAAGGGAAGGAAGACCTTTCTCTCTGTCTCACTCACTGTCTAACTATGCCTGGCAAAAAAAAAAAGAGTGTCAATTGTTAAACTGACAACAGAAGTCACTGTACACTAACTCCCTATGCAGGATCTCTATCCTCAATGAGTTGTATTATGAGAATAGCTGTAAAATTAGTTATCAGTTTGTCTGTGGGTGTGTATGCACATTGTTGAAATCTTTCCAGTTGGTCTTCTGTGTACAAAGTTAATTGAAAATAAATCTTAATGGAGAATGGGATTGGGAAGGGGAGAGGGATGAGGGGGAGGGGTGGGAGTATGGGAGGGAGAGCGGGTATGATGGGAAGAATCTTTATATTCCTAAAGTTATACTTATGAAATCTGTATTCCTTAAAAAATTAAAAAAAGAAAAAGAAAAGCGCTGGGGCCTGAGCCACAACCTCCTGAACTGTAAGAGAAGCCACGGGGGCCTGGGTGTTCAGCACAGTGCCTAGGTTCAGAGAGTGATAGGGGTGGGCAGGAAACACACACCGCAGTGCAACCACAATCATTTAATGCTGAGGATGGCCCAAGACTGAGGCCAGCTGGCAACTCCATGGCTGCTGACTGGCTGTGGAGTAAGGAAAAGCATGTGGACAGGACAGCCAGGCCTAGCCCTACTCAGGTTCTGGCTGCTATTGGACACTGAGAATGCCCAGACCCAGGCTGACCCTGGTGACAGGATCTTGGGCCCCTTGGGGATGCCACATCCCCCCCCTTTAGAATCCAGCCTAAACCCACAAGAATGGTTGCCTGCTAATCTGGCAAACTGAAGAGTGGGGAGCATTGTAGATCTATCAAGAGACCTGGGCCAAGTTCATGGTGCAGCTGCGTGAGACCGATGTGGGTGACCACCCCAGGGAGGCTATGCTGTCAAAGAAGCTATAATGCAGGGCGGGAGCCAGGCCCAACACAAAAGCCTAAAGATCTCACACCAGGGACACAGCCTGCAGAACTGTTCGTGAAGCCCTGGTGTTCCAGAGCTTGTCTTAGGAACAGAGAGTGGTGGGGAAAGGGGCGAGAATCACACATACCAGGCTGCACTGGCAAACACTTTGTGGTGGGGACAGCCCAGGACTGAGGATGCAACACAGCTCCAGGGCTGCTGACTGGCTGCAGAATAAGGAAAATGAGGTGTACTGGACAGCCAGGACTAGCCCAACATGGTGTCTGGCTGCCATTTGGCACTATGAATGTCCAGCCCCGGGCTGACCGTGGTGGCAGATTCACAGACCCAGCACCTTAGGCACTACAGGCTCGCAGTGCTTGGCTAAAAGCTATAACCTGCCATGGGCCCTGCTGGAGTCACCAGCCCCAGAAACTTTGCATAAGAGAACTCCAGGGCACACGTGAACTTGTCTGGTTTGCACAAGTGCTGTATCTGGTTCCCTCTCAGAGGGGGCATTCACCTATGTGCTACTCCTGTGACCCCCTCCTGATCAGAAGTAAACAGCCGTTCACATACCAGGCTTGCAGCACCTTGGCCTGGAGGCTTCTAGGCTACACAATGGGATACACAAACAGCCTGTGCCATCACTCAAGCCTGTCTGGATAGGTAGAGTTGCAGAGTTGTGACTTTTTTTCATGGCAGCAACCAGTTCTCTGTGTTCTACTCTCCTGCTTTGTGTCATGTGTATGAACCTTGAGCCCAGCTCAGGGACCTCATAACCCCAGCCCTAGGGTACACACACAAGCCCCAGGGGAGCTAGGCAGGTGACACCTAAGGGATGCCACATTCCCGCCTTTGGATTCTGGCCCAAACTCCACAAGAATGATTCCATGCCAGTCTGGAAAACTGAAGACCCAGGACAATTATGGGTCTATTGGGAGACCTGGGACAAGTTCACAGTTCAGCTCCATTAACAGGTACAGTGACCACCCCCAAGGAGGCTGTGCTGCCACAGAAGCCATAAGGTAGGGGCAGGATCCAGGCCCAACACCAAGGCCTAAAGATCCGGGGTCTGGGCCACAGTTTCCTGAACTTCTAAGGAAGCACTGGGGACCCGGGGGATGGGGGGAGAAGAGTCTGTCCTAGGTTCAGATAGTGGGGGGAACAGATACTGTCCTAGGTTCGGATAGTGGGGGGAACAGACACTGTCCTGGGTTCGGATAGTGGGGGGAACAGACACTGTCCTAGGTTCAGATAGTGGGGGGAACAGACACTGTCCTAGGTTCAGATAGTGGGAGGAACAGATACTGTCCTAGGTTCAGATAGTGGGGGGAACAGACACTGTCCTAGGTGCAGATAGTGGGGGGAACAGACACTGTCCTAGGTTCAGATAGTGGGAGGAACAGACACTGTCCTAGGTGTAGATAGTGGGGGGAACAGACACTGTCCTGGGTTCTGATAGTGGGGGGAACAGACACTGTCCTAGGTTCAGATAGTGAGGGGAACAAACACTGTCCTGGGTTCAGATAGTGGGAGGAACAGACACTGTCCTGGGTTCAGATAGTGGGGGGAACAGACACTGTCCTAGGTGCAGATAGTGGGGGGAACAGACACTGTCCTAGGTTCAGATAGTGGGGGGAACAGACACTGTCCTAGGTGCAGATAGTGGGGGGAACAGACACTGTCCTGGGTTCTGATAGTGGGGGAAACAGACACTGTCCTAGGTTCAGATAGTGGGAGGAACAGATACTGTCCTAGGTTCAGATAGTGGGGGGAACAGACACTGTCCTAGGTGCAGATAGTGGGAGGAACAGACACTGTCCTAGGTGCAGATAGTGGGGGGAACAGACACTGTCCTAGGTTCAGATAGTGGGAGGAACAGACACTGTCCTAGGTGCAGATAGTGGGGGGAACAGACACTGTCCTAGGTTCAGATAGTGGGAGGAACAGACACTGTCCTAGGTGCAGATAGTGGGGGGAACAGACACTGTCCTAGGTTCAGATAGTGGGAGGAACAGACACTGTCCTAGGTTCAGATAGTGGGAGGAACAGATACTGTCCTAGGTTCAGAAGTGGGGGGAGCATGTCCTAGATTGAGAGAAGGGTGTTGGGGAGCTACCACAACACAGGACCCAGAGCTGCACCCACAAACACTTATGATGGGAACAGTAAAGCCTGAGGCCACACAGCAGCTCCAGGACAAAGAAAAAGCACATGGACAGAACAGCAGGGCCTAGAGAGGCATAGGTTCCAGCTGCCATTGGCACAGTGAAAAGTCCACATCTAGGCTGACTCTGATGTTTGGTCTCAGACACAGAGTGGTGTATACCTCTGGTCAGGTTGGGCTCACGGGATAAGCCCATGGAAGAGGGCCCTACAAATAAGGGAAGCAGATACTATGCAAGGTGGAGGGGAACAAGTGCACCTGTGCGAGAAGTTCCCTCATACAGTTTCTGGATTTGGTCACACAAGCAAAGTCAAAGTGGGTAAGAGTTTTAGCCAGCTCTGGGTCTTATGGCTCCCACCATGCTGGGTCCTAGAGCCTGCCACCAGGGTCAGCCTGTGTCTGGACATTTGCAGTGCTAAAAGGCAGCCAGATCCCATGTTGGACTAGACCTTTCATCCTATCCTCCTATCCAGGTGTTCTTCCTCACTCTGCAGCCAGTCAGCAGCCCCAGAACTGCCCTGCATCTTCAAGCCTGAGCCAACCCTACCCCAAAGTGCTTGCAGGTACAGCAAGGTATGTGGTTTCTACCCCACCCCACCCCCCAATCACCACATTTTGACCCAGCACAGGTTCAGGAGGACCCGAGGCCCCAAGACTTCCCTCCCAGCCCAGGAGGCTCTGGACCAGGCCCTGGATCTTTAGGCTTTGGCCTCTGGCCTTGCTCGAGTGGCTGTCTTGTGGCTTCTCTGTCAGCACAGCCTCCCTGGGGTGGTAGCTTGCACCTGTCTCAAGGACATAAACCATGAACCTGGTCCAAGGTAGCTCAAAGCTTTCAGTATTCCCCGGCCTGCACTTTGCCAGACTGCCAGGGATGATTCTTGTGCAAGTGGGCCAGACTCGAAGGAGGGGGTGTGGCATCCCTGAGGTGTCACCTGCTCTGGTGTAGCCTAGGATTGGCATGTGTAGCCTAGGGCTGCGGTTAGGAGTGCTCTGACACCGCTTGGCCCAGGACTCCCAATAGTCGACACAGACCAAGAGAGAAGAATGTAGGTAACTTGTCATGACAAGCAAATTGAGCCTTCTGGGAATGTGTGTTCTGACCCATGTGTGGCAATAAATAACCTAAAGGAAAGATCTGTGAGTGAGATCTTGGTGGAAAGGAGGGGGCATTAAAGAAAGAGGTACCTTTTTCTGAAGGGAAGAGAGGACTTCCACTTTGATTATGGCTTGGTCTAAATAAGGTTGGAGTTTGTGAACTCAAGAGGGTTCCATAGCCTTGGAAGCTCATGACAAGAGCCTCAGGTGATTACTGACATCATAAATAAGAGTGTCAATTGTTATATCAACAACAGGAGTCACTGTGTACTTGTTCCCCATTTAGGACCTCTGTCCTTAATGTGTTGTACTATAAGAATTAACGGTAAAATTGGTCTTAAAACAGTACTTCATACTTTGTATGTCTGTGTGGGTGCAAACTCTTGAAATCTTTACTTAATATAGAGGTGATCTTCTGTATATAAAGATAATTAAAAATGAATCTTAATCAAGAACAGGATGTGGGAGGGAGTAGGAGGTGGGATGGTTTGTGGGTGGGAGGGCTGGTATGGCAGGAAGAACCACTATAATCCAAAAGCTGTACTTATTAAAATTTATATTTATTTAATAAAAGATTTCTATTAAAAAAAAAACAAAGAATGAGTAAAAATGATTATTTCACTGATTAATTGTGCCAATTTTAAAAGAACTGATACCATGGACCAGCATTTTAACATTCAGAATAAGGCTGACCCTGTGATGTTTACATCCCATGTGGGCGCTGGTTCAAGCCCTGGCTACTTCACTTCCAATCCAAACCTGGAAAAAGCAGCAGAAGATGGCCCAAGTGCTTGGGCCCCCTGATACCCATGTGGGAGACCTGAATGAATCTCCTGGCATTGACTTGGGCCAGCCCTGGTTGTTGAGGTCTCTTGGGGAATGAACCATTGGATGGAAGATCTCTCTTTCTTTTCCTCTATTTCAGTAACTATGACTTTCAAAAAAGTCAATCATTTTTTAAAAAGATGATTTATTTATTTATCTGAAAAACAGATTTACAGAGAGGCTGAGAGAGAGAATGAGAGCAAGAAAGAGAGAGAGATCTTCTACGCACTAGATCACTCCCCAGATGGCCACAATGGCCATAGCTGACCCAAGCAAAAGCCAAGACCCAGGAGTTTTCTCTATGTCTGGCAAGTGGACTCAGGAACTCAAACACCTGGGTCATCCTTCACTGCTGCATTCCCAGGCACATTAGCAGGGAGCTGGATTGTAAATGGAGTAACAGGGACTCGAACTGGCACCCATATGGGGTGCTAGCATTGCAGGCAACCCACTATGCCAAGATGCTGGCACAAAGCAAATGTTTTAAATTAAAAAATTAAAAAAGACAGTGGATTTAAATAAGCAGCTGCTTCTGACATGTTTTGCATAATGTGGGGTTTTCATATACTTTCTTAGTAATCTCATGAAGACACAACTGCATGAATGGGATTTGGAGGAAAAGCAAATTTTGCAAATATATGACAGAGAAATATGATTCAAAATTTCAGAAAGGAGAGAGAGAGAGAGAAATCTTCCACCCACTGATGCACTCTCCAAATGCTTGCAAAAGCCAAGGCTGGGCCAGACTGAAGCCAGATTCCTGGAACTCAATAAAGGTCTTCATGTGGGTGGTAGAAACACAAGTACTTAATACATTATCTTCTGCCTTCTGAGGGTGTGCATTCTCAGGAAGCAGCAATCAGAAGTGGAACCAGGAGTCAAACCAGGAACCTCGACATTGGAGGCAGGAGTCCAGGGGGCATCTGATCTGCTGTGCCACATGCCCACCCTCAAAACATCACTTGCAAATCTGCATTTTACAGATGCAGAAACCAAGGCACACAGAGGCCAAGCCCATGTCCAGGATCACAGAGCACTTGCAAAGCAGAGCTGGGATTGCAATCCATGCAACCTGGCCATGGAGTCCATTCTCTGGACCAGTGATAACAAGACTCTCACCATCTTCTCTGAGATGCCCAAAGTCTCTTGGCTCCCTCCTCACTGAGTTTGTGAGTCTGTGCTCCACCCTGCCAGGGGCATTTGACCCTCAAATCTGGCCAACTTCCACTCTCCGACCAGACTCCAGTCTTCTCTGACTCCCCAAGTCCAGGGTAGATGTCTTCTCTTGGGTGTGTCTGTGTCATCCTTTCCTTCCTTCCCAGGTCATTTGTTTGAGGCAGCCCCACAGGGTGGCCCCAGCACAGCAGGGGTGCTCAGTGCCACTGTTGTTATTTTCATTACCAGAGTGGCCTCATCACCTAATGTGTTTCAGAGGAACACTCAGAGAATTTAATCAAGAAAAATTTCCTTGACTCCCTTTGTAATAGAGACTGCACCACATATAGGTGGGGTTCTAAGAATTTGGTCCTGAGGGTAGCAAGAGTGACTGATTTTATAGCAAACTGTAGTCAATTCTTATAAAATACTATTTTACTAGTGGGATCTTATCTGATGATTCTCTGAGATGTTTCTGTCACCTTCAATGAAGGTCATACATGACGATTTGTCTCTTTAGTACCTCATAATGCAAGTTATCCATTATTACTGTAGGCAATTAAAAGAAAGAATAGTTTAGAAAGAATGTAGCCCAAATTTTTAACCCACAGAGAAACACCATGAGCATCTTGGTATATGCATTCCTGATGTGTTTTCAGGTTTGCCTATCAATCCATCTATCTATTTCTGTTTGCAATTTTTAAATTTTTAAAACAATACACTGTATGTATTGTTTTAAAACTTTTTCTTTTCATTGCTGACTTATTTCCTTCAGCTTAATATCTTCTAGATTCTTTCATGTTGTAGCTTGTTTGAAAATTTTATTCCCTTTAAAGGTGAATAATATCACAATGTATGTGTGTATCAAATTTTGTTGATCTGTGCCTCTGCTTGGTAGACCTCTGAATTGCTTCTGACAATTGGTTGCTTTGCTGCTATGAAGATGGAATTCCAAATAACTCTTCAAGACCCTGCCTTTGTTTCCACGGTATACATGCCCAGGTGTGATATTGCTGGATCACAATGAGGTTATACCTCCAATTTTTAAAATGCATCCCCATACCCTTTTCTATAACAGTGCACTGTTTTGTAATTTCACAGAAGCCCAAAGGTTCCAACTATTTCAAGGGTCATCAACCTATTGTTTTTTTTAAATATAGACATTTTATGTAATAAAAAAAAAAGGTTTACTGATGTATTTGAATAGCAAATTTATAAAGAGGATGGAGAGACAGATCTTTCAGCTACTGGTTCACTCCAACCTAATGTCCACAGGGGCCAGCGATGGTCCAGGTCAAAGCCAGGTGCCAGGAACTCCATCTGGGTCTTCCCCATGGGTTGATCATCTTCCACTGCTTTCCCAGATGTGTTAGCAGGGAACTGGATCAGCAGCAAAGCAGTCAGGACTTGAACTGGCTCTTCAGTGAGGAAAGACAACGTTGCAAGCAGCAACTTAACCCAGTGCACCACCATGTGGCACCTAAACATATTCATTCTAAAGAAGTATAAAATCGTGGGTTTTTCTTTTTTCTTATTTTTATTAATATAAAGAGAACATATTTCATAGATACAGTCCTAAGAAGAGAACCATACTTCCCTCCCTCACCTCTCCTTCCTTCCTACAATATCCCTCCTTCCCCTCTTTTTTTCTTTTCACTAATTCTGACTTGTATTTTCCTCATGATTAGTAATGTTGAACATTTTTTCATTTGCTTATTGGTCATTTGTATATCATCTTTTTTAAAAAGCATTTATTTTATTTCTTTGAAAGGCAGTAAGAGAGAGAGAGAGAGAGAGGTATAGACAGAGACAGAGAGATCTTCCATTCACTGGTTCACTCCCCAAATGGTGGCAATGGCCAGAGCTGGGCTGATCAGAAGCCCGGATCCATGAGCTTCTTCAAGGTCTCTCACTTGAGTGCATGGGCCCAAAGAATGGGGCCATCCTCCACTGCTTTCTGAGGCACATTAGTAGAGAGCTGGATAGGAAGTGGAGCAGCTGGGTCTCTAACCAACAACCATATGGGATGACAGTGCTATAGGCCAGGACTTTAACCCGCTGAGCTATGGTGCCTGCCCCTGTATATGTTCTTTAGATGAATGTTAGTCAAGTCCATTGCTCTCTCTCTCTCCTTTTTTTAATTTGAGAGACAGACAGAGCTCCCATCCCCTGGTTCACTTCTCATCTGCCCTCAATGTCTAGAGCTAAACCAGGCCAAAACCAGGAGCTGGGAACTTAATCCAGGCCCCCAAGTGGGTGGAGGGATGCAGCTACTAGATCCATAACCTCTGCCTTCCAGCGTGCACATTAGCAGGAAGCTAGAATCAGAAGTAGAGCTGGTACTCAAAATCAGAGGCTCTGGGATGGCAAGCAGGATCTCAACCAGCGCCTTAGCCACTTAACCAAATGCCCACCCCTTTGCTCATTTTAAAAAATGTGCTGCAGTGAGCATTTGGTGCAGCAGCTAAGACACCTGCATCCCATATCAGAGTTCCTGAGTTCGAGTCCCAGCTCTGCTTCCAGTCCAGCTTCTTGCTAATGTGCACCCTGAGAGGCAGAAGTTGAAGCCTCAAGTAAGTACTTGGCTCTCAACCACCAATTTGAGAGACATGAATTCAGTTTCTGGCTTGTTTTGGAGTCTTGAAACCTCTTATTAAGAGACGAGTACTCAAACAATATATTTCACTTTGTGTTTCTATGGGGGTGCAAACTGTTGAAATCTTTACTTAATGTATACTAAACTGATCTTCTGTAAAAAAAAAAAAAAGAAAAAAAAAGAAATTATCAATTCCCAACTTGACTCTCACTGGGATTAAACATGACAATAGGTCTGATCTGATTTCATCATCATTTAAAGAAAATCATCTATTATTTTTCACTTTATGTTTCTGTGTGGGAGCAAACTGTTGAAATCCTTACTTAAGGTATACTAAGCTGATCTTCTGTATATTAAGATAATCGAAAATGAATCTTGATGTGAATGGAAGGGGAGAGGGAGTGGGAAAGGGGAGGGTTGTGGGTGGAAGGGACGGTATGGGGGGGAAGCCATTGTAATCCATAAGTCGTACTTTGGAAATTTATATTTATTAAATAAAAGTTTAAAAAAAAAAGAGAATATAAAGGCCGGCGCCGCGGCTCAATAGGCTAATCCTCCACCTTGAGGCACCGGCACACTGGGTTCTAGTCCTGGTCGGGGCACAGATTCTGTCCCGGTTGCCCCTCTTCCAGTCCAGCTCTCTGCTGTGGCCCAGGAAGGCAGTGGAGGATGGCCCAAGTCCTTGGGCCCTGCACCCACGTGGGAGACCAGGAGGAAACACCTGGCTCCTGGCTTCGGATCGGCGTAGCGCACAGGCCATAGCAGCCATTTGGGGGGTGAACCAAGGGAAGGAAGTCCTTTCTCTCTCTCTCTCTCACTGTCTAACTCTGCCTGTCCAAAAAAAAAAGAGAGAGAGAGAGAGAGAGAGAGAGAATATAAAGCTGTGGAAGGCAAAAGATTTTAAATATCCATGCTTAAAATTATAAAATTCATTAATCAACACCAAGCACCTATTTACTCTACACAGTATTTTAAGAAGGCACCTGTAGGATTTTATAAAATGTTTGTCTTTTAGCCTGCGGTCTTTTTAATTAAGACAGCTATTATGACTGATAACAACATGACAAAATCATTAGACTTTCATAATTTTGGATATTTGTATCAGTAATTTTTATATTAGCATAATTTGAAGTTTAGTGCCATTTTTTGAACTATTTTTTATTTTTTTATTTTTTGACAGGCAGAGTGGACAGTGAGAGAGAGAGAGAGAGAGAGAAAGGTCTTCCTTTATCATTGGTTCACCCTCCAGTGGCCGCTGCGGCAGGCGCATCACGCTGATCCAAAGCCAGCAGCCAGGTGCTTCTCCTGGTCTCCCATGCGGGTACAGGGCCCAAGAACTTGGGCCATCCTCCACTGCACTCCCAGGCCACAGCAGAGAGCTGGCCTGGAAGAGGCGCAACCAGGACAGAATCCGGCACCCCGACCGGGACTAGAACCGGGTGTGCCGGCACCGCAGGCAGAGGATTAGCCACCTATTGAGCCACGGCGCCGGCCCAATTTTACATCTTGACAGCACCTTTAAAATAATCTAAATAGCCTAATTAGTTGGTGTCTCTGCTTACACTTGTTAGTCTCCCTCTGGGTCATGTGGAAGATCTCACTTTCAGATGTTGAGGAACCATCATGCTATTCTCCATAATGGCTTTCCTAATGTGCATTCCCCTGAACCGTGTATAAGACCCTCTTTCAGTCAATCCTCACCTGCATTTTCTCTTTCTACTTTTGGTCTTTTCAAAGAGCCTTTATGACTAGAGTGAGATGTCACCACACTGTGGAACTGATTTCCCTGAAGGCTGTGACACTGAGAATTTTTCATGGATTTGTTGACAACTTGTATTGCTTCTTATTCTTATTTTTATTCAAAATACCACTTTAGCTGGCGCCGCGGCTCAACAGGCTAATCCTCTGCCTGCGGCGCCGGCACACCGGGTTCTAGTCCCTATCAGGGCGCCAGATTCTGTCCTGGTTGCTCCTCTTCCAGGCCAGCTCTCTGCTATGGCCCGGGAGTGCGGTGGAGGATGGCCCAAGTACGTGGGCCCTGCACCCGCATGGGAGACCAGGAGAAGCACCTGGCTCTTGGCTTTGGATCAGCGCGGTGCACTGGCTGCAGCGCACTGGCTGCAGCGGCCATTGGGGGGTGAACCAACGAAGACCTTTCTCTCTGTCTCTCTCTCTCTCTCACTGTCCACTCTGCCTATCAAAAAAATAAATAAATAAAAAGAAAAAAAATAAAATAAAATACCACTTTATTCTCATTCTAAACAAAAAGGAATGGGAACAAAAGTAACAAACATGATTTTACCACTGAATACTGTGCAGTGAGTGACTGTAGCATTATATTTGAAATTTGAGAAGAAAAAAATGCATTCCAAAACAGCTCAATATGCAGGTCCAAAAGAAGGTATTTTTTCTACAGCCACATTCATGCGGAAGCCATACCTCTTCTTCAGTGTCCCACAGATGGAGCACACCCTCTGCTGAGCTAGATACAAAGAGTGGCACACACATGCACTGGGAATATGGGAATATCACAGGACAGTTCCATATGAACCTACGCTTCTGATTCCTGCCTCTGGCTGCACTTACCCGTTGTCACCTCAAGCAGTTGTCTGAGCAATGGCTAAGTTGTGCTTACACTGCACGGACAGTGCGGGTTCACAACCACCTCTGGTGGGGCTAGAGTAGACATGGCAACAAACTCCAAGTTAGGGTCTCCAGTGAACTTTCTAACCAGCCAGGGAAAGGGATTCTCCAAGTTGTACTTATTTTTGGCAGAAATGTCACAGTCCTGGAGATTGTATCTTCGGTGGAAGACAATACATTGGCCATCACTTCCAGTCCATAATACATACATTGTTGCCACACAACAAGTAGCAGTGCTTTTGCAGCCTCTTACCTCTTAACCATGGATGTTAGAACAAACATTATAATGGCACAGTGGGCTTGGTGTAGTACCCAGCCAGCAGGCCGTTGCATCAATTAAACTGAAACTGAAAGTAACTTCGGTTTACATAGATATTTTATTTTGTCATAACTTACTGATTTATAGAGGGCTTAACATATGATAGAGTTGCTTCACAGTACAGTCCACATCACGATATAACTTACATGATTCAATACAATCAGAAAATCACACAAATAATAAAAATCAGGAATAAAGTAATTTCATGTTGAATTCCTAAGCTGTGGGAATTGGCTGTGTGACAAAGGTAATCCCACCAACTGGCGACCAGAAAGGCAAAGATGCAGAGCATGTGACCCAAAGTGGGCAGAATGACAGAGGGTGAGTGAGCAAATAAAATGAAAATATTACAGGGCCCTGTTGTGGCATCGCTGATTAAGCCAACCGCTGCAAAGCCGGCGATGCTTATGAACACCGATTTAACACCCAGCTACTCCACTTGCAATCCAGCTCCCTGCTAATGTGCCTGGGAAAGGAGCAGAAGATGGTCCAAGGCGTATATTTCAGTCTGTAGCCAAGTCAGGACCTGAGCAGAAAAGAACATGAGCAGAGGCACCCATCCCTGGGACTCCCTTTCCGTCCCCTAGATCCATCCTAAAGAAACACATGCTTCTATCAAAATCTCTGCATTTTAAACATAATTGTCATTGAGTTGCTAAGTCATTTGCTATTTGCTGAAAACTCAGATTCCAGACGACTGGAAAAACCATAGCAATAGGAGATAAGAACGTGAACTCCATTTTGCTGCAGGCCACCACCCTGTGCACAATTTCTTGTTTAAGAGGGAAAGGGATTGCCTTCGAGCCCTTCATAGCTGTGTGTTGCTGGCATCCTGGGGCAACAGTTTTTACAGTGTTTGGTGAAAAGAGGTCGTGATCAAAGTTCTTGAATAAAATAAGGCTTCCATGAATCAAATCAAATAATTTTCATGGTCACCACACAGTTGTGGCTTTTAATAGTGTTTCTGGGATTTTACAAAGCTTTAGACTCAGAAATATCAATCTGCTAAGTATCACTCTGTATGACTGCATCCTCAACTGTTTCAGTTCTGTGTGAAAACCACACTCAACGCTGGCAAAATTCTGAGCTACTGGCAGTGTCTTTTTCACTCTTCTGCCACAGAATTTCTGCAAACCACAGGGATCAGAAGCACCAGTTCTCACTGATTCTCCCAAACTTCATGCTCCTGCTGGTACTACCTACAGCTGTCTTCCTTACTCCCAGATGCTACATCCACTCTCAACCCACACCAGAGAGGACATCTGGACTATCTTTATCTTGTTCATATTCATTTTAGCATTTCTGGAATTGTTCTAGAAACTCTTGACATGAAATATGGTCAAACAGTAATTAATTCCAGGTATGCCATGTCACTTTCAGAATCCATGCACCAGTGAGTAAAACATTTCCCTATAATTTGTAATCCTAGAAACAGAAAAAACTCATCTACCTCCATGGCCAGGGGATAGTCAAGTATCGAGCTGGCTGTTTGAGAAATCGACCTGATAATTTTCTAAACTATTTCTGGCACTCAGTATTATAACCCTTCACTACAAGAAAAAACAACATGACAGTTATTGGAACAATCATATTTTGGAAGCACAAAATGAAATTACATGAAAATATACATGGCAATATCTTTGTACAATACATGAAGAAATCTTCAGATTGGAAGAATAGAGGCACAGAATCATGGACAACTAAGCAGAAGGGGATGAGGGTAAATAGTCTTTATAAAATCTGACCCTGAGGTTACAGAGAAAGCCTGAATAGAATGCCAGCTCCCCAAATGGCAGTTTAATGGCTTACCCACAACTCCTGCCCTCCTCAGGAAGCTTTGCCCGTATGTTTCCCCCTGACATTTATTGTTTTAACTCTCGTATTTGGGTATTTGCTCCATTTTTAGTTAATTTTTAAAAATAATATAAAGCAACCCCTCATTCCTTTGCTGTGGATTATCCAGTGTTCCAGCAGCCGTTGCAGAAAAGGCTGGCCTTTCCCCAGTGGGAGCTGTTGGAGCCCTTGCTGGACATCAGTGCACTGTGTGAGTAAAGGCTCATTGCTGGGCCTCTCCTCTATTCTGCTGAGTCAGTCCTCCTGCCAGCTCCTCCCTGTTTTGATTGAGACAGTTTTTAGTATGTGATGAAATCGGTAAGGATGAGTTTTCTCAATGTGGTCTGTTCAACTATGAATCTGGGCTATTCAGCTACCCAGTGGTTTGTAACTGAACAGATCGTAGTGTCTCACTGTGGCTGCACTGCTTTTCTCATGTATCAGTGTGTCACATACACTCCCATTAGTGACTGGGGACAGCGATCACAATTTTATGCACTCATAATTTACTTAAGTGCGTGAAGTCAAAGTGCTAGTCAGTTATTGATTATTTGACTGGTTTGGAGAGGCAGAAAGAGCTGGAGACAGACAGGCAGAGAGCTCCCATTTGCTGATCCACCCTCCATGTGCTTTCCACACCCAGGGTTGGACCAGACTCAAGCCAGGAGCTGAGGACTCAATCTGGGTCTCCCACATGGACAGAAGAGACATAATCTGCTTGAGCCATCATCTGCTGCCTCCCAGGTGCACACAGAAGGAGACTGAAGAAGGAGACAGAGCTGGGAATTGAACCCAGACACTATGATATATGATGAGGGTATCCCAAGCATCATCTTAACTTCTATGCCAAATGCCCACCACCTACTGCCAGGCTTTTTAACTGCAATCTCTGTTCATTTTCACTTCCTTTTTGTGTCTGCTTCCCCTCCTTTTTCCTCCTTTGGCTTGTAAACACGCCCCAGCATCACACGGCTCTTGTAAATCTCTCCAAGTTCATGTGGTCAACACGCTCATGCACACTGATAAAATCACACAAACGATGCACCGCAGCTGAACAGGCACAGAGTCCCAGCCCTCTTCTGTCTGAGCTGGAGCTGTCAGCCAGGATGGGCTGATCTGTACCCATGTCGCCTATCCACTGTTATTTTTGGAGACTCCTGCATGGAGATGGATGGCTAAGTTTCTTGTTTATTTTCATGGCTCCTTTTTTTCTCATTTCCTGTTTTGCCACAAAACACAAAGTCTGCAATAATTAATCGTAAGATTTTGCTCTATCATGCCATTTTTTGAATGTGGATGCCCAATTTCTGAGTCATAGATTTTCTTTAAAGATTTGTTTCATTTATTTGAGTGGCAGAGAGTAGGATAGAGAGACAGAAAGAGAGAGAGATCTTCCATTCCCTGGTTTACTCCACAAATGACTGCAACTATGCAAAAAACGAGTACATATCACAAGGAATAATCACCACATTTCTCGTCCACGATTACTTTAAATGTCTTCTGATAGGCAGGCTCCCATAGTGTCCTGCCTACATTTCTTTTCCGTGTAAATTTTTTACTTGGATTATCTCAATATATAATGTACCCTCTTGATGCTTCAGCCTACATCTTCCTATAGTGTCCTTTACAAACCTTATACTGCCCTCTTATATATGTGCTGGTTTCTTTTTTTAAAGACTTATTTATTTGAGAGAGAGAGAATATATTCCATTGTCTGGTTCACTCCCCAGATGGCCACAATGGCCAGAGCTGGGTCAATAAGGAACCAAGTGCGAAGAACTTCTTCCAGGTCTCCCACCTGGGTGCAGGGGACTAACAACCTGGCCCTTGGCCCATCTTCCACTGCTTTCCCAGCAAATATTAGCAGGGAGCTTGTCAGAAGTGGAGCAACAAGGTCTCAATCTGGCGCCCACATGGGATGCTGGCACTGAAGGCAGCGGCTTTGCCCACCATGTCTCAGTGGCCCTAGGTGTTGGTTTCTAAAGTAAATGTTTGGGGCGGAGCCAAGATGGCAGAATAGTGAGGGCCCGCACCAATAGTCCGAGAAAATTTACTTTAATAAAAGTGCAGTTACGATAGCCTCAGAAAAAGGATCAGGAAAAAATTGCAGAGGAAACTCTTCTGGATTTAGTGGCTGTGATTCGGAGGACCTACTGGGAGAACAAGGTCGCCCACTGCGCGGAAGCCGAGCCGCGGCAGCTGCAGGGTCTGCGCGCCAGTGCAGGAAGGGGAGTGGATGTCACAGACACCAGCGGGGAGAGTTGGGACGCCCAGGGCTCCAAGTCCACACATCGGCGCTGGAAGGGGAGGTGATCTCAGTAACCCGAGACATTGGCGGGGAAACGGCGGACAGAATCTAGAGGGGAGCGGGAAAGTGCACCAGACTGATTACAGGAGAGAAGGAAAAAAGGTGGGGGGTTTCTCTCTCTGCCAACCTTGCAAAGGTTGCAAGGCTGCAAGGTTTGCAAGAGTTTGCAAGGTTTTCAAGAGACAAAGAGCAGGCCCCCACTCTGGATTTACATAACAACAGGGGAAAGCTAAGGAACTGAGTCACTACAATTCAGTAGCCTAGGCAACCCAGTGGGAGTCCAGAGGAGAAACAGAGCCTGCACAGACTCTTGGGGTAGAAGCCAGAGATCAGAAGCTAAATACCATCAATTCTGCACAGCCGTGCGGTGCGGTATTACTTACCTCCTGAATAAATAAATTAAATAAATAAATAAATAAATAGAGAGAGAGAGAGATTTACCATGCATAACCTGAGGGTGTCACCTTTGCACACCCATAACCCAGAAGACCCAAGCAGAGCTCTCAGGCCACACCCATCTCAAGCCTCCAAGGCTCCTCCAACAGCAGGCAGTCCACTTACAACAGACATAGTATAAAATAAAAAATGAAAAAAAAAAACACACACAGTGACGAAAGAAGAATTAACTATGCCAAGCAACAAACACAGAAATCGAGGGAACAAGATCAACGATGACACTATGATGCCTCCAAATAAACAAAACACCCCAAGCCAAGATTATGAAGACGATGAGATAGAAGAAATGCAAGATACAGATTTCAAAAAATTTATGATAAGATCATTTAGAAGTTTTCAAAAGCAAATCCTTGAACTACAGAAATCCTTATTGGACAGGATTGAAAATCTCTCTCGTGAAAATGAAATTTTAAGGAAGAATCAAAATGAAACGCAGAAACTAGTAGAACAGGAAAGTGTGATAGTGAAGAGAAATCAAAATGAAATGAAGAGCTCAATAGATCAAATGACAAACACACAAGAAAGCCTTAAAAACAGAATGGGTGAAGCAGAAGAGAGAATATCGGACTTAGAAGACAGAGCACAGGAAAACATACAGTCAAACCAAAGAAAAGAAGAGGAAATTAGAAATCTAAAAAATATTGTTGGGAATCTACAGGATACTATTAAAAAAACCAACATTCGAGTTCTAGGAGTTCCTGAAGGCATGGAGAGAGAGAAAGGATTAGAAGGCCTTTTTAGTGAGATACTAGCAGAGAACTTTCCAGGTTTGGAGAAGGACAGAGATATCCTAGTACAGGAAGCTCATAGAACCCCCAATAAACATGACCAAAAGAGATCTTCACCACGACACGTGGTAATTAAACTTACCACAGTGAAATATAAAGAAAAGATCCTAAAATGTGCAAGAGAGAAACGTCAGATTACTCTCAGAGGATCTCCAATCAGACTCACAGCAGACTTCTCATCAGAAACACTACAGGCTAGGAGGGAATGGCGACATAGCACAGGTGCTAAGAGAGAAAAATTGCCAGCCCAGAATATTATATCCTGCCAAGCTCTCATTTGTGAATGAAGGTGAAATAAAGACCTTTCATAGCAAACAGAAATTGAAAGACTTTGTGGCCACTCGTCCGGCCCTGCAAAAGATACTTAAAGATGTGCTACACTCAGAAACACAGAAACACGGCCATCAATATGAAAGAAGGGAAAGGAAGAAAACCTACCAGTAAAAGAGCATGGGAAGCTCAAAGCATATACTAGAAAATATCCGGGAAAATGGCAGGACAAAGTCACTACGTATCAATAGTCACATTAAACATTAATGCTCTTAACTCTTCAGTTAAAAGACACCGATTGGCTGATTCGCTCAAAGAACACAACCCAACTATTTGTTGCCTACAAGAAACACATCTCTCTAACAAAGAGGCATGCAGACTGAAAGTGAAAGGTTGGAAAAAGATATTCCATGCCAACAGAAACCAAAAAAAAGCAGGTGTAGCCATATTAATATCAGACAAAATAAACTTTAATACAAAAACTGTTAAGAGAGACAAAGAGGGACACTATATAATGATTAAGGGTTCAGTTCAACAGGAAGATGTAACTATTATAAATGTATATGCACCTAATTACAGGGCACCGGTCTATTTAAAAGATATGTTAAGGGACTTAAAGGGAGACTTAGATTCCAATACAATAGTACTGGGGGACTTCAATACTCCACTCTCAGAAATAGACAGGTCATCCGAACAGAAGATCAACAAGGAAACAGCAGATTTAATTGACACTATTGCCCAAATGGATCTAACAGATATCTACAGAACTTTCAACCCTACATCTACAGACTTCACATTCTTCTCAGCAGTGCATGGAACCTTCTCTAGGATTGATCACATACTAGGCCATAAAGCAACTCTCAGCAAATTTAAAAGAATTAGAATCATAGCATGCAGCTTCTCAGACCACAGCGGAATGAAGCTGGAAATTGGTAACTCAGGAAACCCTAGAAAGTATGCAAACACATGGAGACTGAACAACATGCTCCTGAATGAACACTGGGTCATTCAAGAAATCAAAAGAGAAATCAAAAACTTTCTGGAAGTAAATGAAGATAACAACACAACATATCAAAACTTATGGGATACAGAAAAAGCAGTACTGAGAGGCAAGTTTATAGCAATAGGTGCCTATATCAAGAAATTGGAAAGGCACCAAATAGATGAGCTTTCAGCGCATCTCAAGGACCTAGAAAAACTGCAGCAAACCAAACCCAAATCTAGTAAGAGAAGAGAAATAATTAAAATCAGAGAAGAAATTAACAGGATTGAATCCAAAAAAAAAAAATTACAAAAAATCAGCCAAGCAAGAATCTGTTTTTTTGAAAAAATAAACAAAATTGACACCCCATTGGCACAACTAACTAAAAAAAGAAGAGAAAAGACCCAAATCAATAAAATCAGAGATGAAAAAGGAAATGTAACAACAGACACCACAGAAATAAAAAGAATCATCAGAAATTACTACAAGGACTTGTATGCCAGCAAACAGGAAAATCTATCAGAAATGGACAGATTCCTGGACACATGCAATCTACCAAAATTGAACCATGAAGACATAGAAAAACTAAATAGACCCATAACTGAGACAGAAATTGAAACCGTAATAAAGGCCCTCCCAACAAAGAAAAGCCCAGGACCAGATGGATTCACTGCTGAATTCTACCAGACATTTAAAGAAGAACTGACTCCAATTCTTCTCAAACTATTCAGAACAATCGAAAAAGAGGGAATCTGTGGGGAGCAGCCCGGACTAGACTAAGTTACTGGAATTAAGACTTATTCTATGCAGCTGCTCTCCCACAATATGGCGCTGGGAGAGAAGTAAACAGCTTCCGCACAGCTGCCTCCAGTTCAACCAATAAACTGTAGGACTTGCTCCTCATTGGAGAGCAGCGTACTCGGCGTGTGGGCAGCCGAGTTGGGACTGGCGGAGGAGGACTATAAAGGAGGAGAGAGACAGCATGCACCAGGAACATCTATGGGGAACATCTAAGGGGAACATCTGAGGGAACACCCGTGCAGCCCCCGAGAAAGCCGGCCGGCGGTGTGCCGCTCCCCTGCGGAAGTGGGGAATGCGGCCAGGGGGAACTGCCCTTCCACGGAGGTGGAAGGGATAGTAGCCAACCCGGGAAGAAACAGCAGCAAACCCGGGGAGGGCCGAGCAGACGAAAAGAACAGCGCAGGGTCCTGTGTCGTTCCTCCACGAAGAGGGGGAGCGACAGGAATCCTCCCAAATTCTTTCTATGAAGCCAGCATCACCTTAATCCCTAAGCCAGAGAAAGATGCAGCACTGAAAGAAAATTACAGACCAATATCCCTGATGATCATAGACGCAAAAATCCTCAACAAAATTCTCGCCAATAGAATACAACAACACATCAGGAAAATCATCCACTCAGACCAAGTGGGATTCATCCCTGGTATGCAGGGATTGTTCAACATTCGCAAATCAATCAATGTGATTCACCACATTAACAGACTGCAAAAGAAAAACCATATGATTATCTCAATAGATGCAGAGAAAGCATTCGATAAAATTCAACACCCGTTCATGATGAAAACTCTAAGCAAATTGGGTATAGAAGGAACATTCCTCAATATAATCAAAGCAATTTATGAAAAACCCACAGCCAGCATCCTATTGAATGGGGAAAAGTTGGAAGCGTTTCCACTGAGATCTGGCACCAGGCAGGGATGTCCACTCTCACCACTGCTATTTAACATAGTTCTGGAAGTTTTAGCCAGAGCCATCAGACAAGAAAAAGAAATCAAAGGAATACAAATCAAGAAGGAAGAAGTCAAACTATCCCTCTTTGCAACGATATGATTCTTTACTTAGAGGATCCAAAGAACTCTACTAAGAGACTACTGGAACTCATAGAGGAGTTTGGCAAAGTGGCAGGATATAAAATCAATGCACAAAAATCAACAGCCTTTGTATACACAAGCAATGCCACGGCTGAGGAAAAACTGCTAAGATCAACTCATTCACAATAGCTACAAAAACAAATACCTTGGAATAAACTTAACCAAGGACGTTAAAGATCTCTACGATGAGAATTACAAAATCTTAAAGAAAGAAATAGAAGAGGATACCAAAAAATGGAAAAATCTTCCATGCTCATGGATTGGAAGAATCAACATCATCAAAATGTCCATTCTCCCAAAAGCAATTTATAGATTCAATGCAATCCCAATCAAGATACCAAAGACATTCTTCGCAGATGTAGAAAAAATGATGCCGAAATTCATATGGAGGCAAAAGAGACCTCGAATAGCTAAAGCAATCTTGTACAACAAAAACAAAGCCGGAGGCATCACAATACCAGATTTCAAGACATACTACAGGGAAGTTGTAATCAAAACAGCATGGTACTGGTACAGAAACAGATGGATAGACCAATGGAACAGAATTGAAACACCAGAAATCAACCCAAACATCTACAGCCAACTTATCTTTGATCAAGGATCTAAAACCAATTCCTGGAGCAAGGACAGGCTATTCAATAAATGGTGCTGGGAAAACTGGATTTCCACGTGCAGAAGCATGAAGCAAGACCCCTACCTTCCACCTTACACAAAAATCCACTCAACATGGATTAAAGACCTAAATTCTACGACCTGACACCATCAAGTTACTAGAGAACATTGGAGAAACCCTTCAAGATATTGGCACAGGCAAAGAGTTTCTGGAAAAGACCTGGGAGGCACAGGCAGTCAAAGCCAAAATCAACTATTGGGATTGCATCAAATTGAGAAGTTTCTGTACTGCAAAAGAAACAGTCAGGAGAGTTGAAGAGACAACCGACAGAATGGGAAAAAATATTTGCAAACTATGCAACAGATAAAGGGTTAATAACCAGAATCTACAAAGAGATCAAGAAACTCCACAAAAACAAAACCAACAACCCAATTAAGAGATGGGCCAAGGACCTCAATAGACATTTTTCAAAAGAGGAAATCCAAATGGCCAACAGGCACATGAAAAAAATGTTCAAGGTCGCTAGCAATCAGGGAAATGCAAATCAAAACCACAATGAGGTTCCACCTCACCCCGGTTAGAATGGCTCACATACAGAAATCTACCAACAACAGATGCTTGCGAGGATGTGGGGAAAAAGGGACACTAACCCACTGTTGGTGGGAATGCAAACTGGTCAAGCCACTATGGAAGTCAGTCTGGAGATTCCTCAGAAACCTGAAGATAACCCTACCGTTCGACCCAGCCATCCCACTCCTTGGAATTTACCCAAAGGAGTTTAAATTGACAAACAAAAAAGCGGTCTGCACCCTAATGTTTATTGCAGCTCAATTCACAATAGCCAAGACCTGGAACCAACCTAAATGCCCATCAATGGTAGACTGGATAAAGAAATTATGGGATATGTACTCTTTAGAATACTATACCGCAGTAAGAAACAATGAAATCCAGTCATTTGCAACAAAATGGAGGAATCTGGAACACATCATGCTGAGTGAAGTAAGCCAGTCCCAAAGGGACAAATACCATATGTTCTCCCTGATCGGTGACAACTGACTGAACACCAAAAAGGAAACCTCCTGAAGTGAAATGGACACTATGAGAAATGGTGACTTGATCAGCATAGCCCTGACTGTTAATGAACAACTTAATACATTATCCCTCTTAGTATTTTTTTGTCTGTTCTACTTAATATGACTGGTTTAATTCTGTAATTATCACAGTTATTCTTAAGTGTTGAAAATTAACTGAAATGTGATCCCTGTTAAACATAAGAGTGGGAATAAGAGAGGGAAGAGATGTATAATTTGGGGCATGCTCGGGCTGACTTGCCCCAAATGGTAGAGTTGGAAACATACCAGGGGATTCCAATTCAATCCCATCAAGGTGGCATGTGCCAATGCCATCTCACTATTCCAAGTGATCAATTTCAGTTCACAATTGATCATATTGAAAGGACTAAGAGTCAAAGGGAGCACATAAACAAGTCTAGTATCTGCTAACACTAACCGATAGAATAAATAAAGGGGAGAGTGATCCAACATGGGAAGTGAGATACTCAGCAGATTCATAGAATGGCAGATGTCCTAAATAGCACTCTGGCCTCAGAATCAGCCCTAAAGGCACTCGGATCTGGCTGAAAAGCCCATGAGAGTATTTCAGGCATGGAAAGCCAAGACACTCTGGCAAAAAGATCTCTGTGAGTGAGATCCCAGTGGAAAGAACAGGTCTTCAAAGAGGGAGGTGCCTTTCTCTGAAGGGAGGAGAGAACCTCCACTTTGACTATGACCTTGTCTAAACAAGATAAGAGTCGGAGAACTCAAGGGGCTTCCATAGCCTTGGAAACTCATGACTGGAGCATAGGGAGATTACTGATGCCATAAACAGGAGTGTCAATTGGTAAAGTCAACAACAGGAGTCACTGTGCACTTACTCCTCATGTAGGATCTCTGTCCTTAATGTGCTGTACACTGAGGCTTAATGCTATAACTGGTACTCAAACAGTATATTTCACTTTGTGTTTCTATGGGGGTGCAAACGATTGAAATCTTTACTTAATGTACACTAAACTGATCTTCTGTAAAAAAAAAAAAAAATTATCAATTCCCAACTTGACTCTCACTGGGATTAAACATGACAATAGGTCTGATCTGATTTCATCATCATTTAAAAAAAAATCATCTATTATTTTTCACTTTATGTTTCTGTGTGGGAGCAAACTGTTGAAATCCTTACTTAAGGTATACTAAGCTGATCTTCTGTATATTAAGATAATCGAAAATGAATCTTGATGTGAATGGAAGGGGAGAGGGAGTGGGAAAGGGGAGGGTTGTGGGTGGGAGGGACGGTATGGGGGGGGAAGCGATTGTAACCCATGAGTCGTACTTTGGAAATTTATATTCATTAAATAAAAGATAAAAAAAAAAAGAAGGAAAGTAACTGCGCAGTAGCGCACAGCTTGAAAGAAAAGTAGAGTGGTAACCACCCTAGCTGGTAAGATTTGAAAACGGAGGGCCTAACTAGATGGCCTAACCACAAACTGTCGACTGGGGGGGTCTGAAAGTGGGCGGGGCTAGCCTCTAGAAACTGTATATAAGGGGACCCTCAGACACTGTAAACCAGAGGTTGCTCAGCCTCTCTCCCTGGTCCATAGTGCTTAGTGCCTGTGGGGAGAAGCTCCTGGTCCATAATGCCTAGTGCCTGCAGGAGTAGGCTTGAGTAATCTCTCCTCCTAGTCGCCTAGAGTATCAATAAAGTGTGTTTAGCTTGACCTTCAAAAAAAAAAGAAATTATGGGATATGTACTCTTTAGAATACTATACCGCAGTAAGAAACAATGAAATCCAGTCATTTGCAACAAAATGGAGGAATCTGGAACACATCATGCTGAGTGAAGTAAGCCAGTCCCAAAGGGACAAATACCATATGTTCTCCCTGATTGGTGACAACTGACTGAACACCAAAAAGGAAACCTCCTGAAGTGAAATGGACACTATGAGAAACGGTGACTTGATCAGCATAGCCCTGACTGTTAATGAACAACTTAATACATTATCCCTCTTAGTAGTTTTTTTTGTCTGTACTACTTAATATGACTAGTTTAATTCTGTAATTAATACACAGCTATTCTTAAGTGTTGAAATTTAACTGAAATGTGATCCCTGTTAAACATAAGAGTGGGAATAAGAGAGAGAAGAGATGTACAATTTGGGACATGCTCAAGCTGACTTGCCCCAAATGGTAGAGTTAAAAACATACCAGGGGACTCCAATTCAATCCCATCAAGGTGGCATGTACCAATGCCATCTCACTAGTCCAAGAGATCAATTTCAGTTCACAATTGATCATAATGAAAGGACTAAGAGTCAAAGGGAGCACATAAACAAGTCTAGTACCTGCTAATACTAACCGATAGAATAAATAAAGGGGAGAGTGATCCAACATGGGAAGTGAGATACTTAGCAGATTCATAGAATGGCAGATGTCCTAAATAGCACTCTGGCCTCAGAATCAGCCCTAAAGGCATTCCAATCTGGCTAAAAAGCCCATGAGAGTATTTCAGGCATGGAAAGCCAAGACACTCTGGCAAAAAAAAAAAAAAAGACCTAAATGAAAGATCTCTGTGAGTGAGATCCCAGTGGAAAGAACAGGTCTTCAAAGAAGGAGGTACCTTTCTCTGAAGGGAGGAGAGAACCTCCACTTTGACTATGACCTTGTCAAAACAAGGTAAGAGTCGGAGAACTCAGAGGGCTTCCATAGCCTTGGAAACTCATGACTGGAGCATAGGGAGATTACTGATGCCATAGACAGGAGTGTCAATTTGCAAAGTCAACAACAGGAGTCATTGTGCACTTACTCCTCATGTAGGATCTCTGTCCTTAATGTGCTGTACATTGAGATTTAATGCTATAACGAGTGCTCAAACAGTATATTTCACTTTGTGTTTCTATGGGGGTGCAAACTGTTGAAATCTTTACTTAATGTATACTAAACTGATCTTCTGTAAAAAAAAAAAAAAGAAATTATCAATTCCCAACTTGACTCTCACTGGGATTAAACATGACAATAGGTCTGATCTGATTTCATCATCATTTTAAAAATCATCTATTATTTTTCACTTTATGTTTCTGTGTGGGAGCAAACTGTTGAAATCTTTACTTAATATATGCTAAACTGATCTTCTGTATATTAAGAGAATCGAAAATGAATCTTGATGTGAATGGAAGGGGAGAGGGAGTGGGAAAGGGGAGGGTTGCGGGTGGGAGGGACGTTATGTGGGGGAAGCCATTGTAATCCATAAATCGTACTTTGGAAATTTATATTCATTAAATAAAAGTTTAAAAAAAGATAAAAAATAAAGTACATGTTTGGGGGAAAGTTGAGGGAAAGCTGCTGTGGGAGGACCTGTGGAAGCAGAGGAAATGGCCTGGACCTGGAAGGTGCAGATGCATAGCAACAAGCACAGGCAAAACAAAGGACCCTGCAGCCCAGAGCACCTGCTCTGGAGAGCAAGGTGCAGTCAGAACACACGAGCCCATGCCGAGTTGATACAGCTGGAGGAAGAGCCTAGTGGACTACACTGTCCTTGAGTCCAGCCCAGAACCCTGAGGGAAACAGGGCAACTGCTCACTCAGAAGGCGAAATAAAAGCAGCACCTCTCTCTCTCTCTCTCCCCATCTCCTACCTGCACATCAGCACCCTGTGGCCAGCTGTGGGTGTGCTGGTGCTACTTGGACATAAACAAGTAGCAGCCGCTCCAGCTCTTGGGTGCACACCCAGTAACTAGTGAGGACAATCTCCATCCTGTCGGCAGGGCAACCACATCAGCTGGAGTGAGGTAGGTGGGGATGGTCTCCACCTTGTCAGCTGGGCAACAGCCACAGCTCTACTGCACACATCAGGCAACATGTGGGGAGGGGGAGCCATCCTGATGCAGGAACACTTGCAGGCACCCATCACAACTGTGAACAAGTGTGTGGGGAGCAACTCGGACTAGACTAAGTTACTGGAATTAAGACTTATTCTATGCATCTGCTCTCCCACAATATGGCGCTGGGAGAGGAGTAAACAACTTCTACACAGCTGCCTCCAGTTCGACCAATAACCTGCAGGAGCTGATCCTGCTCCTGATTGGAGGAGAGCAGCGTACTCGGCGTGTGGGTAGCAGAGTTGGGATTGGTGGAAGAGGACTATAAAGGAGGAGAGAGACAACATGCACCAGGAACATCTAAGGGAAACATCCAGATAACATCTGAGCAGCCCCCGAGAGAGCCGGCCGGTGGTGTGCCGCTCCCCCACAGAAGTGGGGAAAGTGGCAGGGGGAGCCGCCCTTCCACGGAGGTGGAAGGATCGGCAGCCAACCCGGGAAGGACCAGCAGAAAACCCGGGGAGGGCCGAGCAGACAAAAGAACAGCGCAGGGTTTAGTGTCGTTCCTCCGCGAAGAGGGGGAGCGACATAATGGTGCCGTGACTCAGATATGAAAGCTAGGAGCGACAAAGTGGGGCTGTGGATGGTGGGTACTGTGCACACCTGCGATCCAGGGATTTTACCAGAGGGAAAAATCCATATTCCCCACTGACTTTGAGGCTGGCGGGGAGGATCAGGCTCAGTCCACAGGAGCAGAACACACATGGGCAGCAGCTCTGAGAACACCTCAGTCTCTGTAGATGGGACAGACTAGTGGGGCAGAGTGGATCCTCTTGCACTTCTTGACTGTGCTAGCCTGGGTGCTGAGACTAGGGAAACACTTTGATGGAGTGAGAGAGTGCAGGGTGTGGCTGGGTCTCTGGGCAATCAATGTTAAGTGACTCACATTCACAGAGCTCCCTGATTGCCTAGGGTTGTTCACTTCAACAGGATCTGGGCTTACACTGAGGACTGTACAGATCCTTGGTGCAGTCCATGCTAAATATGGATGAATACTACACCCACTGAGGGCTAACATCCAGGCACTAATTACCCTGAAAGAGAGAAGGTGAGGTATGGTGAAGCCAAAGAGATGACCATACCCCCTCTTCTATTAGCAAGAGATCTACCACAACTTACTTGGGTGTCACCCTCCATACTTACCCCACCCTGGAGCACTGACCAGAGCTCCCTGGCCACACCCAGAACACACCTCTGGGTATTGACTGTAAGAGCACACATTCCACAAAACAACACAGGCATAGTTCAAAGATACAAACCAACAGAGGAAAAAGTATACAAGCATCTTCTCAAATGCCCAAAATAAATACAGAAACTCAAGCAACAAGATTAAGGAAAACAACATGAAACCTTCAAGAAACACAACACTTCAACATTAGAATGCAAAGATGAAGACATTGGTGAAATTCCCGAAACTAAGTTCAAAAAATTAATATTATGATCACTCTGGAGTTACCAGAAGCAAATTCATGAGTTAAAAAAACATACATGACATGAATGAAAATCTTTTCCCATAAAATTGAGATTTTAAAGAGAATTCAAGCTGAATTATTAGAAATGAAGAACTCAATAGATCAAATCAAAAGTTGGAAAGCCTTAAAAACAGAATCAGTGAGGCAGAGAATGAATATCTGAGCTAAAATACAAATCTTTAGAAATTTTTCAGTCAGTCCAAAAAAAAGAAGAAATTAGAAAAATTAAAAATACTATTTAGAGATTTCTGGAATGCTATCAAATGATCCAACACAGGGGTCTTAGGAGTTCCTGAAGGTGTGGAAAGAGGGAATGGATTAGAAGGCCTATTTAGTGAAATAATCACAGCAAACTTACCCAATTTGGAGAAAGAGACATTCAAGTACAGGAAACACATAGAACTCCTAATAGACATGAACAGGAAAGATCTTCACCATGACACACTGTAGTCAAACTCTCCACAATAAAACATAAAAAAATGATTCTAAAATGTGCACAAGAAAAAAGCCATATTACTTTCAAATGATTCCCAATTAGAATCACAGCTGACTTCCCATCAGAAACTCTATAGGCTAGGAGAGAATGGCGAGATATATTCCAAGTCTAAGGGAAAAAACTGGGGTTGGGGCTGTGGTACAGCAATTTAAAGACCTGGCCTGAAGTGCCAGCATCCCATATGGGTGCCAGTTCTATTCCTGGCCACTCCTCTTCTGATCCTGCTCTCTGCTATGACCTGGGATAGCAGTAGAAGATGGCCCAACTCCTTAGGCCCCTGTACCCATGAGAGAGACCCGGAAGAAGCTCCTGGCTCATGGCTTCAGATCGGCTCAGCTCCAGCCATTGCAGCCATATGGGGAGTGAACCAGTGGATGAAAGACCTCTCTCTCTGTAACTCTGTCTTTCAAATAAATAAAATAAATCTTTAACAAAAGAGAAAAAAACTGTCAACCTTGAACACTACCCTGCAAAGCTCTCATTCACAAAGGAAGGTGAAATAAAGACCTTCCATAACAAACAGAAATTGAATTTGTCACCACTTGTCCAGCCTTACACACCTAAGGACGTGCTACAGACAGAGACACAGAAACATGGTCATCACTATGAAAGTAGACAAAGGCAGAAAATACTTCAGTAAAAGTACTAAGGAAATCCAAAATAAACAATAGGAATATTTATGGCAAAATGACAGGGTCGAATCACGACATATCAATACTCACCTTCAATGTGAAGGGCCTCAACTCTCCAGTTAAAAGATACAGACTGGCTGAAAGGATTAAAAAAAAAATCTAAACCCATTTATTTTCTGCCTACAATAAAGATACATACAGACTGAAAGTGAAAAGATGGAAAAAGATATTCCATGTGAACAGAAAGCACAAAAGAGCTGGCATAGCTATCCTAAAATCAGACAAAATATACTTTAACACAAAAACTGTTAAAGGAGACTGGGAACGGCACTATAGAATGGTTAAGGGATCAATTCAACAGGAAGAGATGACTATAATAAATGTATATGCACACAATTACAGGGCATTTGGCTATTTAAAAGAAATGTTAACAGACCTAAAGAGAGACAAAAATTCCAATAAAATAATAATGGGAGAATTCAACACCCCACTTTCATCAATGGATAATTCAAACAGAAAGAAAAAAACAAACATCAGGGCTAATCAAAACTATATACCAAATGGACCTAACAGGTATCTACAGAACTTTTCACCCCACAGTTGCAACCTACACATTCTTCTCATCAATGCATGGAACTTTCTCTAAGATAAACCACATGCTAGGCTATAAAGAAAGTCCCCAGAAAATTCAAAATAATCAAAATCATACCATGCATCTTCTCTGACCACAACGGAATAAAGCTGGAAATCAGGAATCTCGAGATCATATGCAAACACATTGAGACTGAACAACATGCTCCTGAATAAACAGTAAGTAATGGAAAAAAATCAAAAGAGAAATCAAAAAAATTCTGGAAACAAATGAAGATGTCAACACAGCATATCAAAAATTATGGGACCCCAGGTTCTAGTCCCAGTCGGGGCGCCGGATTCTGTCCCGGTTACTCCTCTTCCAGTCCAGGTCTCTGCTGTGGCCTGGGAGTGCAGTGGAGGATGGCCCAAGTGCTTGGGCCTGCAACCTGCTTGTGAGACCAGGAGAAGCACCTGGCTCCTGGCTTCAGATCAGTGTGGTGTGCTGGCCACAGCAGCCACTGGGGGGTGAACAAAAGGAAAAGGAAGACCTTTCTCTCTGTATCTCTCACTGTCCACTCTGCCTGTCAAAAAAAAATCAATAGCCAGGGCCAGCACTGAGGTGTAGCAGGTAAAACTGACACCTGCAGTGCCAGCATCCCATATGGGTACTGCTTTGAGTCCCAGCTGCACTACTTCTTATCCAGCTCTCTGCTGTGGCCTGGGAAAGCAGTGGAAGATGGCACAAGTCCTTGGGCCCCTTCACTCACGTGGGAGACCTAGAAGAAGCTCCTAGTTTCTGGCGTGGATCACCACAGTTCCGGCCATTGCGACCATCTAGGGAGTGAACCAGTGCATGGAAGATCTCTTTCTCTCTCTGCCTCTCCTTCACGCTCTGTGCAACTCTGACTTTCAAATAAATAAGTAAATCTTCTTATAAAAAAAATTAATGACCTGGGACAGAATGGTGGAGTAGCAGATGAAGCTGCTGCCTGCAGTGCCAGCATCCAATATGGGCGCCGGTTCAAGTCCCGGCTGCTCCACGTCTGATCCAGCTCTCTGCTGTAGCCTGGAAAAGCAGTAAAGGTGGCCCAAGTCCTGGGGCACATTTACCCAAATGGCAGACTGGAAAGAAGTTCCTGCCTCCTGTCGTTGGATCAGTAAAACTACATCAAGAGAATGAACCATTTAAAAAATTCAATTTAACACACCTGGAAATATAAAACTACTAGAAGAAGGGTTCATGACATTCATTGATCAGGGCAATGAGTTTTTAATATGGCCCCAAAAGCACAGGAAGAAAAATATGAAAAGAAAAGTGGGATTTACCTCAAGCTAAAAATAATATAAAATAGCTAAGAAAACAGTCAACACATGGAACAAACAATAAATGGATTGGGAAAAATATGTGTAAATCATCTCTCAAATAAGAGTAAATATCCACAATATATAAGGACCTGAAACCAATTCAATAGCAAAAACCAATTAACCTGGTTAAAAACTAGACAAAGGACCTGAATAGACATTTCTCCAAACAAACAAACAAACAAACAAAAAAGACATGCATATGGTCAAGAGATATGTGAACAAATGCCCAACATCACTTCTCATCATAATGCAAATTAAAACCACAGTGAGGGGCCTGTGTCTCTGGTGTAGAGGGTAAAGCTGTCACCTGAAGTGCCGGCATCCCTTATGGGTGCCACTTTGAGTCCCGGCTGCTCCACTTCCCATGCAGTTCTCTGCTATGGCCTAAAGAGCAGTACAAGATGGCCCAGGTCCTAGGACCCCTGCACCCCTGTGGGAGACCCAGAAGAAGCTCCTGGCTCCTGCCTTGGGATCAGCGCAGCTCCAGCCATTGCAACTAACTGGGGAGTGAATCAGTGGATGGAAGACCTCTCTCTTTCCCTCTTTCCTTCTTTCCTTCTTTCCCTCTTTCCCTCTTTCCCCCTCCCTCTCCCTCTCCCGCTCCCTCTTTCCCCTCTCCCTCTCCCTCTCCATCTGTGTAACTCATTCAAATAAATAAATAAATCTTGAAAACACACATACACACACAATGAAATAGTGCCACACTCATGTTAGAACGGCCAGTTTGCAAACCAAGACAAAAAGGAACAAGTACTGGTGAGGATGTAGAGAGAAGGGAACACTCCCTCCCTGTTGGTGGGAATGCAAATTCGTATAATGATTATGGAAAGCAGTATGGACGGTCCTCAAAAAATTTAAAGTAGATCTACCGTACGACCCAGGAACCCTCCTACTGAAGTCTGTCTGCTGTGGTGTGAGTATGGTTTGTCCTAACCAAAACCAGGCAGAGGCTGAATCTCTCCATGAGGCAGTATTAGTAATAGGTGGAGCCCAATGCAAGGTGTTCAGATTCCGGCGCTGGAGGCCTCATGAGTAGTAGATCAGTGCTCTCCTGGGAGCCAGTTCTCACCCTGGCAGGATTCCTTTCCAAAAGACAGGGCTGGTCCTGTTGTTCCCGCCTCCCTTACACATGTACTCCTCTTCTTCTGCAGCTGTTTCTTCTTTCTGCTTCTCCACCATGAACTGATGCAGCATGTGGTCCTCACCAGAGGGGACAAGGGATCTCAGACTTTCCACCTTCCACCACTTGAGCCCCAGGCTGCGGATATTCTCCAGAGCTACAGACATTGGGTCAGCCCTCGCCCACAGCAGCTCTGGCAATTCTCTCAGAGGGAAACCAAGGTGATCTCAGACAGCCAGGCCAGGACCCCTGGGCAGACCTCCCCTCTGATCCTCCTGGGTGGCCCTGCATCCATCTTGGGTGGTGTGGAGGGGGTAGTTTGGGGAGGTAGTGGCCCATGGGAAGGGACGGGGGGTGGGATGGGGACCTGGTGGTCCCATGACAACCGCAGGAGGGTGGGGGCAGAACATCAGGGCCAGGATTACAACCACCCTCCTTGTCTCACCCCAGAATGACAGTGACATTGCCACACCCCTGGAGGACACCAGCAGAGTGGGGACCATGGTGGCAGGCAGGCTGGAGGGGGAGCCCTCGCCAAGAGCAGCTGATTCAGCTCCAGTGGAGCCGGCCCCAGCCGAGATGGCAGCAGCTAAGATGGGGCCAGGACCAATCCTGGAACCTGAGGAACCAGCAACAGTGGAACCTGTGCCATCCCCGTCACCTGCCAGCAGCGTGGGGACCCAGGAGGCAGGCAAGGTGGAGAAGCTGGTGAGTCAGCTGGTGCCTGCCCAGCAGAGAGGGGACCGCTTCATCGTCCCTGCATTCCTGCTCATCTATCACAAGTTCACCACCACCCAGCAGGTGCTGCATCTGCTGTTCCAAAGGTGAGGGCTTGCACCTGCAGGCGCAGGGGGGACGCGCCACCCTTGGCTGGAACTTGGTGACACCCTGCTCCCCTTCAGGGCCTCAGTGTGTTCTTGCACCATCTTGGTGATCAGGGGAGTGTCTCTGAGGGTGATAATAGGCTGCCCAGCAGGTCTGATTTAGAGATTTCCTCCCATGGCTCATGAAACAGCCTTGGACCTAAGGCTTCATCTCTCATAGCCGTAGGCAAAGCTGCTTTGCTGTTCACAAAGAACCGTCCAGATCCCTCTGGGGGTCCCTGTCCTGATCATGGCCTGAATAGGACCCCTAGGGGCTGGTAGAGGGGACTCAGACCTCTAGACACCGTAGAAGGAGCTCAATTCACCCACAGAGCAAACATAAGAAAGCACCCACTGTGTGCAGGCACATACCCAGGAACTTAGCAAGAGACAGCCCACAGCACAGACCACCCTATCTGCCCTGCTTTGCTTCCCCTGTAGTCAGGGTGTCAGCCCCTCCCCCAGTCCTCCTGGCAGGTGGCACCCAGGACACCACAGGTGACACCTCCTGTCCTCCTCTAGGTATGCATCCTTTCAGCCTCACTGCGAAGAGGACGACCGCACTAAGGAGTGAGTGGGCTTTGGGTCAGGAGGGAGGTTTCTAATATCCACAGCAGGGACATGGGGTGCAACTGGGGGACTGACCTTGACCCAGGATTGCACCCTTCCTGTGTTTTCCACTTGAAGTCTGAGGTCAGGGGTGTTACCTGAAGAACCTGAGAGACACACGAGGTTCCTAGGCATCCTGAGAGCAGTGGGAATCTGTCCCTACCACAACCCTTCTCAGAAGGGCTGGCCCAATCCTTCCCATCTCAAGAACCCGAGAGGAGGTGGGAGCATCGGGCTACACATGACCCCTCTCTGTCCACCTGCACAAGGGCTGAGCATCCTCTGCCCAGATCTCAGAGTCACAGGGGCGAGGGTGGGTGTGGACAGGAGACGTCTGACTCTGCTGCCCGCCTGCCTGTCCCCAGTGCCCTGTGCTCCCTCCTGGGAACCTGGCTGGACCGTTATCCCGAGCACTTCTGTCAGCCTCAGGACCTGACCTGTCTGCATCAGCTGCTGGCCTACGTCCAGCTCCATATGCCCTTCTCGGACCTGGCACTCCGTGCCCAACGGCTCCTGACCCAGCTGGAGGACCCCGAGCCCAAGGAGGCTGAGGCTGAGCCCAAAGGTGAGGAGGGCTTGGGTACGTGGGTGATTGGGAGGGCACTGGGGCAGAGCTACACTGGGACGAGGCTCCAAGCCTGGCGTTGTCTGGGAGCAAAGACCAGGCTCAGAGCCCTCAGGGCTCACCACATCTGGGCAGGGTCCTGTTGTGGGCAGGGCTGGGGCTTCCCTGGAAGGCAGGGAAACTCCTGGTTGACCACAAGGAGCAGGAAAGGCTGTGGTGTTGATATTTTCCCCTCTGCATTTGCTCCTGCATTTCTGTGCTTAGATATAGCGCCAACCACAGCAGCAGCACCCCAACCAGAGTCGGCTGAACCACCGCTGCCCCGGGCAGTCCATCTTTCAGCTGCAGAGGCGCTGGAGGCCCCTGAGGGTCCAGCAGCTGAACCAAGGGCAGGACCCCACCAGGAACAAGACGTGGGAACGGTGCCCTCCTTGTCGGCTGCCAGCAGGGTCGGGACCCTGGACACAGGCATGGTGGAGAAGCTGGTGAATCAGCTGGTGCCTGCCCAGCAGAGAGGGGACCCCTTCTTCGTCCCCACATTCCTGAACATCTATCAAAGGTTCACCACCACCCAACAGGTGCTGCACCTGCTGTTCCAAAGGTGAGGGCCGGAACCTACAAGAATGGGATGACTCAGTACCTCTCGACTGGGTCTTGGTGATGTCCCAGACCCTGCCTGTGGTATAAATTATTCACACAGAGTTTTGGTGCTCAGAGGAAAAGCCCCTTGGTGATTTCGGGACCAATGGGATGAGCTCCAGAAAGTGCTTCCCTGAGGAGTGGGCTGCCAAGGACAGGGGTCTCATTTAGCATTATGTTCACCCACCAATGAGGCTCTGCGCCCTCAGGCCTCACCACCCATGGCCTCAGGCAAAGCAGCCTTCCTATTCACAAAGAACCTTCCAGATCCTATGTGTGGTTCTCTGTCCTGGTAGTGACCCAAACTGAGACACCAGAGGGTGATAAAGGGGCCCAGGCCCACGTAGACCCTGGGGACAAGCAGGCTGACTTCACAAGCTCACACTGCAAACACTATGAAGTGCCCACTGTGTGCAGCCACATGTCCAGGAGCTTAATAAAATTCAGTGCACAACACAGACCACTGTCTCTACCCTGCTTTGCTTCCCCTGTAGTCAGGAAGTCAGCCCCTCCCCCAGACCTCCTGGCAGGTGGCACCCAGGACACCACAGGTGACACCTCCTGTCCTCCTCTAGGTATGCATCCTTTCAGCCTCACTGCGAAGAGGACGACCGCACTAAGGAGTGAGTGGGCTTTGGGTCAGGAGGGAGGTTCCATTCTCCCCAGCAGGGACACGGGGGTGCCTGCCACTAGGGGACTGACCGTGATCCCATCTCCTACATTTCTGTGATTAATGCTATAGGGCTGAGGTCCATGACGTTGCCTACAGCAGGGAACAGAATTGTCTGGGTTCCTGGGCATCTGGGGAACGGTGAGAATTCATCCACAGCACAACTCAAGCCAGGCTGGCCCACCCCTTCCCATTTCAGGGGCCTGCCTGGAGGCAGGCAGCAGCCGGCTCACACATGCGCCACCACTCAATGCCCACCTGCAAACAAGGCCGTGTATCCTCAGCCCAGAACCCAGAGTCACAGGGGTGAGGGAGGCTGTGGGCAGAAGGTGTCTGACTCTGCTGACCTCCTGCTACCCCTAGTGCCCTCTGCTCCTTCCTCGGTACCTGGCGGGACCGCTACCCGGAGCACTTCTGTCAGCCTCAGGACCTGGCCAGCCTGAATCAGCTGCTGGCCTACGTCCAGCTCCAGATGCCCAGCTCAGACCTGGCATGCCGAGCCCAGCTGCTCCTGATGCAGCTGGAGGATCCAGAGCCCCAGGAGGCTGAGGCTGAAGCGGAGCCCGAGGGTGAGGACGACTGGGGTGTGTGCGTGGGAGCCTGAGAGGGTCTCGGGGCTGCCCCACACTGGGAGGAGGCTCCAAGGCTGATTTTGGCTGGAGTGAAGACCAGGCTCAGAGTCCCAGGGCTGCAGCACGTTCCGCCCAGGGCTCTGCTGTGGGCACAGGGCTGGGGCTCTTCTGGAAGCCAGGGACATCTCCCTCTTGGCAAGGACAGCAGGAAGGGGCAGTGGTGTTCATGACATGTTCTCCTCCTGTAGCTCCAGCACCAGGAGGAGACCTGGAGGCGCCTCTCCCAGCGGCTGCTGCACTTCTGGGGTCAGATTTGGTGGCAACCCCGGCATCTGCTCCCCAGCCAGAGCCACCTGAAGCCTGTCTGTCCCTGGCAACTGTGCCAGCTGTGGAGGCCCTGGAGCCCCCTGCATCTCCAGAAGCCAAACCAGAGCCAGAGCATCCCCAGCCCTGGTTCACGAAGCGGCGCTGGCCCTGGGGCCGCCGGCGTGGGCAGCGCACAATCTCCAATCAGGACCGTCCCCACCGTCGTTCACCCAGCTGGGTGCGCACCCTTCTAAGCTGTTTGCCCATCCACTCGTCGGGGCCCCGCTCTGGCCCCAGCCACGAGTGAAACAACTGTGGTGGCAGCAAACCCGGCTCTGCACAGCTCAGCTCCTGGGTCCTCCCAGGGCCACCTCCAGTCAGAGCCATTGTTCCCCTCACCATCAGTTTACTTATAGCTCCCTCTCCTGCTCTCTCAGACAGTTTATTTAAGTCCCCCTCTGTATGTAGTCCAATATAGCTCTCTTCATGCTCCTGTGTGGATGCCAGTGCATTGAGTCCCCACCTGTGCTGTGCAGCCACCTTCTCCCTGCTGCACAAGGGAGCCCCACGCCGAGCACACGGGGACCTGGGGGGCACCCGCCGCTGTCCTGGGGCAGGGAGGAGGAAGCCCCTGTGTGTCCAGGGTTCACTGACTGCCCAGAGAGTGAGAAATCCAGGGGAACCATGGGCGCGACCATGGGCTGGGTCAGTGCTCCCTCATGGCTAGGGACACGGGTTCTGAGGGTAGGCAGAGTGGCTGGTGTCCTCACTGGAGCCTCAGTGTTCTCATCTGTGACATGGGCTCACAGCCCTCCCCACAGGGCCCCATGCAGCCAGGTAGAACGAGATTCACTGAGGCTCCCTGCGCACTCCACGAGCTCCCAGCTCCTCAGCTCCTGGCTCCTGGGTGAGGACTCACACAGGTTCCGCATGGACAGGGCGGCCTTTCTCCCAGCCGGGGTAAGCCTCGTCGTCTGGGGAACCACGTCACCATCTGTCACTGTGATCTGAGCTCTGACAGCCCATATCCCCGTGCCCACGGATGGGGCTGTGACAGGAGGAGCCCAGGAGTGTTTGGCCTGGATGGTGCAGGCAGTGGTGTCCACAGCACAGGAGAGACACCAGGCCAGGCCAGGAACCACCCCCACTGACAGACCGCACAGGATCCAGGCCGAGACGCACTGTGGCTGCAAATGGGAGTCTGTGCAGTGTCCCTGACTGGGGGGACGACTCCCTGCATGGACTGCTGCTCTGTGCCTGACACCTGGCCGAGCATTGGGCCCCCCCTCGCCTGAGAGTGGCCGTGGACACCTACACTTTACAGATGTGCAAACAGCTCTGAGAGGAGCCCCTGCCCACCATGGGTCTAGCAACTCAGGGGTGGTTCCCCTCTCCCTGCTGCACTTAGCAAATTGCATGCAAACTCACAGTTCAGAGCCTGAAGGCTCAGGGAGGTCAACGGCCAGGGGTTTTTGTCTTTCTGAAGATGGTGAAAGCTGTGGAGAGGTTCTTCATGGAATCTGAACTTTTCACAAGGCTTCGCAGTGGCCTATGGAGCAAACAGTGGAGACAGTGGGAATTGGGCAGGTGCGTGCTTTGTGGGAGTTCCTGGGCCACACCATGGCGTCCCCACCCACACAGGACTATCTCTGGGAAAAACCAGGGATCTCTTCCCACCCACCCCCCGCCAGGTCCCCAGGCTCTGCCACCTGTGCCCGAGGTCTGGGAGGGTGCACCTGTCTTGGGGACACAGGGCAGCTCCATTTGGCCATTGTAGGGGGCAGGGAGCCCACCCAAAAGATCACCCTGACATCTGGCCCATGCTGTGGAGCACTCAGGATGGTTCATGTCTGCAGACACACAGACAGAACCAGGGATCATTTCCTGCCAAAGAACTAAGGGGTCAGGTTGGAGCAATGGTAGCTCAGGCTAGTGAACCCCCGACTGGGGTGCACATTGGGTCACCCAAGGACCAGAGCAGGTGGAGTGAGTCGGCCTGCACGGTGAGGGGACAGAGTAGACAGTGGCTCATGGTGAAGGCAGCTGCAGGCTGCAGGTGTGAGGTCAGTGTCAACAGCTGGGGGTGTCTGAGTCCCTGCAGGGCCTTCTGTCCTCCCTGTGGTCTCCCACTGCCTCCTCCTGGGCACTCGGGGATGGGATGGCGGGGGTGGTCGTCTCATGGGAGCCGTTTCACACTGCTCTCTGTAAATACCAAGAGCAGCCTTCAGATGTGGGAGGAAAGCTCTGTACTTCCTGGTCCTGCAGTTTGCAGTCCTTGGTGGGACCACCCCATGGGCTGGGGCCTGACGAGGCAGGGGTCGGCACACAGGAGTAGAGGCAGGACCACATTTGCACCCAGGTCACAGGGATCCTGTACCCCTGCAATTTTTACGAGGAGCCTTCTCCTGGGTATGAGCTCCTAATGCCTCTGCCATGGTGACCCTGGACCTCACAAAGTCTACCTCTGGATCATCCACTGGACGAAGCCTCCAGCCTCTTCCCCCTGCACCGTCTGCTACCAAGCCGTTAACACTGGGGTTTGGAGTCTGAGAAACTGGTGTCCAAATGATGGCTGACCACCCGCTGTGCTCAGGAGGAAACTGAGGCTCCCAGAACCTGCTCCCATGTCCCACAGAGTGGCAGAGTTGGATTTTTAACCCAGAGCCTGCCAGATTCTGGCACGCAGGCCTGACAAAGAGGCTGCACCCAGACACACCACGAGGGAGCTCTGCACCCTGCGGTGCTGAGAATCTTTGGTCCCAGAGAGAAACCTCGTCCTGCACACACAGGAGCTGGTCTTGCTACCAGGACAGCCAGGCCTGCACTGGCCCTTCCCCGGCTGCCACACTTCACTCAGCATGAGGGGCAGGCTCTGACCCCAGTTCTCTGAAGGTCAGAGCACGCTGGGACCCCTGACTCTGGAGAGGCCTCTCTGGGGGAAGTCAAGTAGGACAGAGCCCAGGCTGGAAGTCAGAGACGAGGGTCCTTGTCTTACTAATCGCTTTGTAGCTATGACCGCAGATAAGCTCTGGGCCTCAGTTCCCATCCAGGGAACAAGAAAGATGCAGACCTGCCTGGTGGGTTGTCAGAAGACCTCCCTGAGATGGGGCTGATGGGATCCTCTCCCTGAAGTGGGGCCCCTTAGGGGCTGCCTGCTGGCAGGGCACAGGGTCTGGGAAGCACCTCGCATGTGGCTGCTCCTGCAGCCTGGCCACCAGGCCGTCAGCATCACTGAGGAGCAGTGAAGCAGGTCGAGAGCCACAGTCTGTCCCAGGTCAGGGGGCTCAGCAGGACAGGCAGACGTGCTCTGTGCCTCTGGGCAGGGCCTGTACAGGGACCCCAGACCTCCACCCACCAGGAAAGGAGCACGGCTTGCTTCACTCATTCACTCACTGAGCCAGTGTCCCCCAGTCCTTGCTGTGTGTCCCTCTCCTGCCTTCATCGGGGACGGCCCCTCGGAATCCACGGGAGCCCTACACAGTCAGGTCAGCCCTTAGGAGGCTGCGGACTGCAGTGTCGGTCGGAAGGGGGGATTCTTCCTGGAGTCCTTCAGACTTGAGTCTACAGTCAGTGCCTCCTAGTCAGAGTCTCCTCTAGTTCCCCAGCACATATCTCAGAGGTCCCCGCGTCCCACTGCCTCTGCTTCCTGGGAAAACCAGACTACCATATCAATTATAAAGAACAAACGACAATCATAAAGATGTGCTAAACGGGCTTATAATTTATAAAGATGCAATGTCAATCAAAATGACAGCACCAAGTAGGAGAAGGAATATGAGTTGTACAGGAACCATGTTTTTGTTTGTTATTATATATTTTATATATTTTACGTAATATTATGTGTTATTAATCCAAACTAGATTGTTAGAAAGTTATTAGTGCTAATATGCAAGACAATCATTAACAAACACTACTTATACTGAAAGAGGCAACATGAAAATTAAAATCATAAAATACCTATTTAGTGCAAAAAAATAAGAATAGATGAAGAGAGGGGAAAAAGCACCAGACCAGATCTCACAGTCCAGGCTTCAAACATACCTCAGCATCAGCCCAGCACCCACAGACAGACGTCAGCCCAGCACTCACACACCAGACATCAGCCTAGGACCACACAGCAGACATCAGCCCAGACCCAATGGTCCAGACATCATCCCAGCTCCCACAAACCAGACATCAGCACAGCATTAACAGATCAGATATCAGCCCAGCACCCACAGAGCAGACATCAGCCCTGCCCCACAGACCAGACATCAGCCCAGCTCCCACAAACCAGACATCAGAACAGCACCCACACACCGGACATCAGCCCAGCACCCACAGGAGCAGCCTCCCGGCCTGCCCTGTAACCCCAACCTCCAGGCTGACCCAAGGTCCCATGCTCAAGAGACCAAGGGTGTGTGCCTGCTTCAAGAGAACCTAGATAGAAGACCTCCTAGTAGAACCCTTCCTCCAACCTGCTGCACTCAGGCTCCAGGACACTCCACCCCATATGCATTCTGCTTCTACACAGTTCCTCAAAGCCCCAAGGTTTAAACCCACTCTCATGGGCCCAGCCTCCAAAATGACCCCTGTGGATCCAGGATCCGGGCCTCTCCCCATTTCCCCAGATTGCAGATCACCCCTCGTGGCCCAGGCAGCCGGCCACACCTGTGACCACAGACCTTACACTGGTTAGCACAAGCTCAAGCTCCATGCCTGCCCCAGCACCTGTGACCACAGTTGCCAGTAACCTATGTCCACGTCTGGTCTTACAGACCCAGGACCCAGGGCCAGCACGGAAGATTTTAGTGCTGAGTCAGTCACTACGCACCAGTGCTCCAGGGCCCAACCCTGCGTACACAAGTTCTAGGCCACAATCAATAACAGAAGGAATACTGGAAAACGCACAACAGGGAAATAAAGGTAACTGACCCTGAACAATCAGTGAGTCAAAGACAAAAGAAATGGTGATTTTAAAATGTCTTCAGACGAATAAGAATGCACACACCACTGAACCACAAGTAAGGGGACTGAATCACTAATAAATTCCACTGTCAAAGAAAAGTGCAAGATGTGATGATTTCATTGTAGAATTCTGTCAACCATTTGAAAACTGATACAGATTTTTCCCAAATTCTTCCAAAAATTTGAGGAAGGAACAGCACTCCAAAACTCAGTTTACATGGTCAACATCACTCTGATTCTTTTTTTTTTAATTTGACAGGTAGTTATAGACAGAGAAAGAGCTAAATTTCTTCCTTCCATTGGTTCACTCCCCAAACAGCTGTTACTGCCGGCGCTGTGCCGAACTGAAGCCAGGAGCCAGGAGTTTCTTCCTGGTCTCCTGTGGGAGTGCAGGGCCCAAGCACTTGTGCTATTCTCCACTACCCTCCCGGGCCATGGCAGAGAGCTGGACTGGAAGAGGAGTAACCAGGACTAGAACCCAGCACCCATATTTGATGCCAGAGCTGCAGGCGGAGGGTTAACCAAATGAGCCATGGCGCCTTCCCCTACTCTGATTCTAAAACTAGACAAGGATGCCAAAGAAAAGATTACAGGTCAATATTCATACTGAGCATAGATTAAAAAATCCTTAAAAAATATCATCCAGCAAAATTCAACAGCATACCTATGACTCAACATATGAAAAGTCAATAAATACAATTCATCCACCACATTAACAGAATGAAAATTGGCATGTGGAAAATAAATGTGGTATACAACACTACCAGACTTAAGGTCAAAAACCATATGCTCTCCTCAAAGGACCCATAGAAAGTATTTTACAATTTTACAAAAGCCAGTACGCTTTCATAAGAAAATCTCAACAAACTAGACAAGGAAAATCCCTCAAAACAATGCAGGTTATATAACGATCCCACACCTAACATAACATTCAGTGAAAAGCTGAAAGCTTTTACTCTAAGATCAGGAACAAGAAAAGGATGAACCCTTCTAACACTTGTATTCAATCCAGCACTAAATGTCCCAGTAAGAGCAATGAGGCAAGAGAAAGAAAAAAAGATATGCACATTAATTTAATGATTATGGAAAGCAGTATGGACGGTCCTCAAAAAATTTAAAGTAGATCTACCGTACGACCCAGGAACCCTCCTACTGAAGTCTGTCTGCTGTGGTGTGAGTATGGTTTGTCCTAACCAAAACCAGGCAGAGGCTGAATCTCTCCATGAGGCAGTATTAGTAATAGGTGGAGCCCAATGCAAGGTGTTCAGATTCCGGCGCTGGAGGCCTCATGAGTAGTAGATCAGTGCTCTCCTGGGAGCCAGTTCTCACCCTGGCAGGATTCCTTTCCAAAAGACAGGGCTGGTCCTGTTGTTCCCGCCTCCCTTACACATGTACTCCTCTTCTTCTGCAGCTGTTTCTTCTTTCTGCTTCTCCACCATGAACTGATGCAGCATGTGGTCCTCACCAGAGGGGACAAGGGATCTCAGACTTTCCACCTTCCACCACTTGAGCCAAAATAACTCCCTTTTCTTTAGACAGTGCAGTCTGGGGGGATTTTGTTACAGCAATACAAAATGGCCTAAGACAACATCCAAGCAAATTAGAACATTATGCCAAGGAGGTATCTGCACTCTGATGTAGCAGCAGTATCACAACAGCCAAGAAACGGAAACAACCTAGGCATCCTTTGATGGATCAATGCTTAAAGAAAATATGGCAGGAAAAGATCTCTGCGAGTGAGATCCCAGTGGAAAGAACAGGTCTTCAAAGAAGGAGGTACCTTTCTCTGAAGGGAGGAGAGAACCTCCACTTTGACTATGACCTTGTCTAAACAAGATAAGAATCGGAGAACTCAGAGGGCTTCCATAGCCTTGGAAACTCATGACTGGAGCATAGGGAGACTACTGATGCCATAGACAGGAGTGTCAATTGGTAAAGTCAACAGCAGGAGTCACTGTGCACTTGCTCCTCATGTAGGATCTCTGTCCTTAATGTGCTGTGTATTGAGATTTAATGCTATAACGAGTACTCAAACAATATATTTCACTTTGTGTTTCGATGGGGGTGCAAACTGTTGAAATCTTTACTTAATGTATACTAAACTGATCCTCTGCAAAAAAAAAAAAAAAAGAAAAGAAATTATCAACTCCCAACTTGATTCTCACTGGGATTAAACATGACAATAGGTCTGATCTGATTTCATCATCATTTAAAAAAAATCATCTATTATTTTTCACTTTATGTTTCTGTGTGGGAGCAAACTGTTGAAATCTTTACTTAATGTATACTAAGCTGATCTTCTGTATATTAAGATAATCGAAAATGAATCTTGATGTGAATGGAGGGGGAGAGGGAGTGGGAGAAGGGAGGGTAGTGGGTGGGAGGGGCGGTATGTGGGGGAAGCCATTGTAATCCATAAATCGTACTTTGGAAATTTATATTCATTAAATAAAAGTTAAAAAAAAAAATATGGCAGGGGCTAGCATTTTGGTCTAGCGGTCAAAGCTGACACCTGCAACGCCGGCATCCCATATGGGCTCTGGCTCGATCCCTAGTGGTCCACTTCCAGTGCAGCTCCCTGCCAATGTGCCTGGGAAAGCAGCAGAAGACAGCCCAAGTGCTTGGGCTCCTGTACCCATGTGGGAGACCCAGAAGAAACCCCTGGATCCTGGCTTCGAACTGGCCCAGCTCTGGCCATTGTGACCATTTGGGGAGTAAACCAGTGGGTTAAATATGTCTCTGTCTCTCTGTCTCTCTCTGTCTCTCTCTCTCTCTGTAAATCTGCCTTTCAAATAAATAAATAAATATTTTTAAAAAGAAGTTGAACTCACAGAAGTAGAGTAGAATGGTGTGCACATGGGGAGGGGAAGCAGCTGCTGAGATTTTGGTCAAAGGATACAAAATTTCCATTAAATACAAGGAAAAGTCTCAAGAGATCATTATACAGCCTAGTGGCTACAGTTTACAACATACTGTATTCTTGAAAATCAGTAAGAATATACTTAAATGTTATCCAAAAAATATAAGTACTTAAGTTATACATGTCTACTAGCTTGACTTCACCATAACAAAATTTAAACATATTTCAAAACATCATGTTTACGTAACAGCTAAAAACACTGTCATTTGTCAACTTAAAATTGACTGGTTATGGGGCAGGCATTTGACAAAGCAGGTAAGCCACTTCTTAGGACATCTGCATTCCATACTGGAGTGCCTAGGTACAAGTTCCTGCTCCACTCTCTATTCCAGCTTCCTGCAAACGGGTACCCTGAGAGGCAGCAGTTGAAGGCTCAAGTACTTGACTCCCTTATGTGGAAGACCTAAATGAAGTTCCTGACTCCTGGCTGTTATAGGCATTGGGGTAGTGAACCAGCAGATAGGAGATTCATTCTCATATTCTCTCTCTCTCTCTCTCCCCCCCCTCTCTTTCCCTTCCCCCCTCCCTCCCTCCCCCCATCTATTTCTCTATCTCTATCTCTCCCTTCAAAGAAAATAATAAAATTAATTATATAATTTTATTAGAAATAAGTAATGCAAAGTATCATATAATATCAAGAACCTTCTGTCACTTGTAATCCAAATATGCAGGTACTTCAAAAAGTCCATGGGAAATGGATTAAAAATAAGTTTACTGGGCAGGTGTTTGGTCTAGCAGTTAAGATGCCCACATCCCACATCAGGGTTAAATTCTCAACTCCATTTAACAATTGGAGCTTCCTGCTAATGGGCACCCCAGGAGGCAGTAGGTGATAGCTCAAGTGGCTGAGTTCCTGCTGCACACTTGGGAGACCTGGATTGAGTTCCCAGATTGCAATTCCAGCCCAGTTCAGCTCCAGCCATCACAGGCACCAGTGAGTGGAAACTCTCCTTGTTAATTATTTCTGTAACTTTGCCTGCCTCTTAAATAAATATTTCAAAAATTTTATTTTGATTTAAAAATGTTTTAAATGCACATGCATGAAAGGTCTTCAAAAAGTTCATGAAAATGTATATTATGAAAAAACTATGTATGTATTTCAATATTTTTGCACCAAAACAAGCATATCTATTAATTCAATTTTTTGAAGATTTATTTATTTATTTGAAAAGCAGAGTTACAGAGAGGCAGAGGCAGAGAGAGAGTCTTCCATCTACTGGTTCACTCCCCAGATGGCCTCAACAGCTGGAGCTGGGCTGATCCAAAGCCAGGAGATAGAAGCTTCTTCTGCGTCTCCCATGTGCACACAGGGGCCCCAGGACTTGGGCCATCTTCTACTGGTTTCCCAGATCACAGTAGAGAGCTGGATCAGAAGTGGAGCAGCTGGGACTCGAACCAGCACCCATATGGAATGCTGGCACTGCAGGCAGCAGCTTTATCTGCTATGCCACAGCACTGGCCCCTTAATTTAAACTTCCATATTGGTTAATATGTATTTATATAGTTAAAATGTGGAGTGGCAGAGACACACACACTTAGAGAATGTTTTGAAGTACCCTCTTGATGTGATCTGCCTATTTGTAAGGACAGTTATGTTTGATAAAGAACATAGCAATCAGTCATACATCTTTTAAAAAAAAAAAAAAGTGAAGGCAGGCCGGTGCTGCAGCTCACTAGGCTAATCCTCTGCCTTGCGGCGCCACACACCGGGTTCTAGTCCCAGTCGGGGCGCTGGATTCTGTCCCCGTTGCCCCTCTTCCAGGCCAGCTCTCTGCTGTGGCCAGGGAGTGCAGTGGAGGATGGCCCAAGTGCTTGGGCCCTGCACCCCATGGGAGACCAGAAGAAGTATCTGGCTCCTGCCATCGGATCAGCGCGGTGCGCTGGCCGCAGCGCACCAGCCACGGCGGCCATTGGAGGGTGAACCAACGGCAAAGGAAGACCTTTCTCTCTGTCTCTCTCTCTCTCACTGTCCACTCTGCCTGCCAAAAAAAAAAAAAAAGTGAAGGCATCAACCCAAGGATCAATCTAAAGAATAAAATGAACAGTGGTTATAGTAATACAACTCCAGGCCTTTAAAATAATCTTCACTAAAGATACTTCTATCATTGCTTGCAATTTAATTAGATAGTTGAAGTATAGGGAAGGCAGGGTAGAGAGTTTTTTTTAAGATTTTATTTATTTATTTGAGATGTAGAATTACAGACAGGGGTCCAGCACTGTGGTGGTAGGAGATTAAGCCTCCACCTGCAGCACTGGCATCCTATATGGGCACCAGTTTGTTTCCCAGCTGCTCCACTTCAGATCCAGCTCTCTGCTAATGGCCTGGGAGAGAAGCAGAAGATGGCCCAAGTGCTTGGACCCCTTCACCCACATGGGAGACCTGGAAGAAGCTCCTGGATCCTGGCTTTGGCCTGGCCTAGCCCTGGATATTGTGGCCAGTTAGGGAATGAACCAGTAGATGGAAACTAGCTTTCTCTCTCTCTCTCTCTCTCTCTCTCTCTCAAATAAATAAATAAATCTTAAAAAAAGGGGGGAGGGGGTGGCACTGTGGCATAGCAGGTAAAGCCACTGCCTGCAGTGCCCTAGCTTTCTCTCTCTCTCTCTCTCTCTCTCTCTCTCTGTCTCTCAAATAAATAAATAAATCTTAAAAAAAGGGGGTGGGGGACGGCACTGTGGCATAGCAGGTAAAGCCACTGCCTGCAGTGCCAGCATCCTATATGGGTGCCAGTTCGAGACCCAACTGCTCCACTTCCAATCCAGCTCTCTGCTATGGCCTTGGAAAGCAGTAGAAGATGGCCCAAGTGCTTGGGCCCCTGCATCCGCGTGGGAGAACAGGAAGAAGCTCCTGGCTCCTGCTTTGGATCAGTGCAGCTCCGGCCATTGTGGCCAACTGGGGAGTGAACCAGAGGATAGAAGACCTCTCTCTCTTCCTTCCTCCCTTCCTCCCTTCCTCCCTCTCTACCTCTCCTTCTCTCATTGTATAACTATGATTTTCAAGTAAAATAAATAAATCTTTAAAAACAAAAAAGTTATAGACAGAGAGAAGGAGAGACAGCGAGATAAGTTTTCCATCTACCGGTTCACTCCCCAGATGGTTGCAATGGCCGGAACTGGGTTGATTTGAAGCCAGGAGCCAGGACTTTCTTCCAGGTCTTCATTATGGGGGAAGGGGCCTAAGCACTTGGGCCTTCCTCCACTGCTTTCACAAGCCATAGCAGAGAGCAGGACCAGAAGAGGAACAGCCAGGACACCCATGTAGGATGCTGGCACCCGCAGGCAGAGGCTTAGCCTACTAGGCTACAGCGGCAGCCCCCAGGGTACAGAGATTATGCACACATACTAAAACTCTGTGGGCACGTAAGCTTGAGAGATGATTATCAGCGTGTCTTAATCCTTGGGTAACACTGTTGGGGGACTGCTATTAACCTAGATGTGTTCTGGCCTCTTTGTGAACCACTTAGTATCTTCTAATTTTCACCTCTGACTTCAAAACCTATCTGGAAACTTATTCTGTATTTGTCACAGATCTCTAAGATTCGTGCTCTCAAAAACCTGTCATCGGAATCGGAGGGTGATATATGTAGACTGGTAATGCTGGAGATGGCAGAGTAGGATTATGGAATGGATACTTCTTGGAGGAGAGCACACTGAAGCTGTGCCTCAAGACTGCCCATGGCCAGACTAGTGACTAAGAAAACCAGCCTCTGTATTTTGTTCTCCCTCACTCACCCATGCATAACAAGGAGAAGACTAAAATGAGAAGAAGAAAGCAAGGCATTTTCATCCTATTTCTGGAGAAATTACCCCCAGGAAATCTTTGGTTAGCAATTTCAATAAATCATTGTGAATCCTGTGAATCCCAACTTTCAGAGGAAACCCCATTATTTACATTTTCAAGTCTACATGGTGTTCCATCCAGGCCAGTTTCAATGGACAGTCCCTGTCTTCATCTGTTTTCTATTGTTATAACCGAATACCACAGGCCAGCACTGTGGGAGGGCAGGTAAAGCCACCTTCTACAATGCTAGCATCCCAAATAGGTGCTGTTTTGAGATCCAGCTGCTCCACTTCTGATCCAGCTCTCTGCTATGGCCTGGCAGTGGAAGATGGCCCAAGTCCTGGGGCCCCTACACCCACATGGGAAACCCAGAAGAAGCCCCAGGCTCTGACTTCAGATCAGCTCAGCACTGGCTGTTGCTGCCATTTGGGGAATGAACCAGCAGATGGAAGATCTCTCTCCCTCTCTCTCTGCCTCTGCCTCTGCCTCTCTGTAACTCCACCTTTCAAATAAATAAATCTTAAAAAAAAAATTAAGCAAATGCCAGAGGCTGGGAACTTCATAAATAAAAGATGTTTTCTGAAAAATTATTTACTTTTAAAATTTAAGTAAATTGTATCTTCCATCCACTGTTTTACTTCCTATATACCGGCAATAGCCAGGGCTGGACCAGACCAAAGTCAGGAGCCTAGAACTCAATCCAGGGCTTCCATGTGGATGGCAGGAACTCAAGTACTTGAGCTGTCACCTGTTGCTTGGGGGGGTGGGGGGTGGCGTGAGCAATAGCAGGAAGCTTAAGTGAAACAAAGAGTCAAACTCAGGCACTCCAAAACAGGATGCAGACTTCTTACCCCTGCAGCAAATATCCACCCCAATTTAGCTTCACAGTTTTAGAGATTCCAAAGCAAGGTGCCAGGATCTGGTCATCTCTGATGAGAGATGGCATCACGATGGCAGAATCACATGCAGAAGAGGTGAGCAGTGCACGCAGAAGAGGGATTCAGGGGAGGTACCAGGATTGCCTATAGCAACTGAGAGGAGATCCAGATCCATGAGACAGGAACTACTCACACAAGACAGCATTAGTCCACTTATGAGGATGGAGTCCCCGTGACTTAAGCACCTACCACTATGCCCCACTGCTTACAGGTCCCACTATCTCACCCGGGTCATACTGGTAACCAAACTTCTAGCACACAACGAATGAACCACATTCAATGTGCAAACCACATCCAAACCACAGCAGTCCCAGTCCCAAGGTCCCCAAGTATTGTGTTTAGGGTGTTTGCAGTTCCATTGCCTCTGAGAACACTCCAGTATCTATATCTTGTACAGATCTTCAAAAAAAAAAAAAACTGTCCATGGGGCCGGCGCTGTGGCACAATAGGTTAATACTCCACCTGTGGTGCCAGCATCCCATATGGGCGCCAGTTCTAGCCCAGGCTGCTCCACTTCCAGTCCAGCTCTCTGCTATGGTCTGGGAAAGCAGCGGAAGATGGCCCAAGTCCTTGGGCCCCTGCACCTACACAGGAGACCGGGAAGAAGCGCCTGGCTCCTGGCTTCGGATTGGTGCAGCTCCAGCTGTTGCAGCCATTTGGAGAATGAACCAATGGAAGGAAGACCTTTTTCTCTGTCTCTCCCTCTCACTGTCTGTAACTCTAACTCTCAAATAAAATAAAATAAAATAAAAATTTTTTTAAAAAATGTCCAAGGGTAAATTCCTAGCAATGGGAACGATTGGCCAAAAGATGGACATGAATTCTTTTCAAAGGAAATTGCAACAATTTATACTTCTTGAGCCAGAATGCAAGTGCTTATTTTCCTACATAGTCACCTTGTCTGGCTCTCAAACATTTAATGTTTGCTTACACCACATGTGAAAATGGTATATTATTATACCCTGAATTTGTCTTTCTTAAAATATGACTGTGATTAACCACATTTCAGATATTCATTAGTTGTATTTATTTTCCTATCCTCTGGCCAAGCTGTTAGGAATTAAGAGATGATGTCACTTTGAGTATCAGTATACACACACACACACACCCTTGTATATACGATATACTTCAAAAAGTTGATAAAAATGGGCCGGCACCGCGGCTCACTAGGCTAATCCTCTGCCTTGCGGCGCCGGCACACCGGGTTCTAGTCCCGGTCGGGGCACCGGATTCTGTCCTGGTTGCCCCTCTTCCAGGCCAGCTCTCTGCTGTGGCCAGGGAGTGCAGTGGAGGATGGCCCAAGTCCTTGGGCCCTGCACCCCATGGGAAACCAGGATGAGTACCTGGCTCCTGCCATTGGCTCAGCGCAGTGCACCGGCCGCAGCGCGCCAGTCGCGGCAGCCATTGGAGGGTGAACCAACAGCAAAGGAAGACCTTTCTCTCTATCTCTCTCTCTCACTGTCCACTCAGCCTGTCAAAAAAAAAAAAAAAGTTGATAAAAATGGAATTAAAAATAAATTTAATTTAGGTGCAAAAGCCCATAAATATGGCTTTTCAAAACTTTATATCAAATTAAGCTTGTTTTTAATTCTATTTCCATGAACTTTCTGAAGTACCCTCATGTATGATATTTAAAGCCTCAAAAAGTGAATGAGATTCCCAAGGGAGTAAGCATAGTGAGGCAGACCTGGGACACCCCAAAATCAGAAAATCAGAGGGAGGAGGAACCAGCAGAGACCATGAATATCAGCCAGTGAGCAAGGAAGAAAATTAAGAAAGGGTGATATTCCAAAAGCCAAGTAAAGAAAGTACATCTAGGAGAAAAGAATGACAAGTTGGACTGATCACTGCTTTAAAACAGTGAGATGAAGCCAGAGAACAGCTGTTGGATTGCACAGAGGAGGTCCCTGGTGGCTTGACAGATGTCGTTTTAGTGGAATGATGTGAGTAAAAGGCTGATTAGAGCAGATTCAACAGATGGGAAAATGCTGAAAATGCAAGAGTGAAGTGAAGAATTGCTGAAAAGAGCTCGCAAAGTAAGAGTGGGAATCCAGTGAACAGCAGAAAACGCTGGCCACAGAAAGTAATAGAGGGGGGCCAGCGCTGTGGCTCAGTGGGTTAATGCCTTGGGCTGAAGCACCGGCATCCCATATGGGCGCCGGTTCAAGACTAGCTGCTCCACTTCCGATCCGGCTCTCTGATATGGCCTAGGAAAGCAGTAGAAGATGGCCCAAGTACTTAGGCCCCTGTACCTGCATGGGAGACCCAGAGGAAGCTCCTGGCTCCTGGCTTCAGATCGACTCAGCTCCGGTCGTTGCAGCCAATTGGGGAGTGAACCAGCAGATGGAAGACCTCTCTCTCTCTCTCTCTCTCTCTCTCTCTCTCTCTCTCCTCTCTCTGTGTAACTTTGACTTTCAAATAAATAAAATCTTAAAAAAAAAAAGAAGTAATAGAGGAAGTTCATTTAAGAATACAAAGCAGGTGAATTAGTGACTGACTGATAGTTACTGGGCAGATATGGGAACCTGAAATACTCTTCTGGTTATTTCCAGCTCATCCCTATCCACCTAGTAATGTCTCAGACAATGTTAAACTCGAGGGAAAAATTCTGAAGGTCATGGAATTGTACTGAACTTACACAAACAGGAAGGTAGGAAGGGCAGGGAGAGACTTTCCCTAAGGTAGGCAAGGATAGGCTCAGTGTTGCTATCAGCATCCTGAAGCAATGGTGCAGTTCTGCAGAGTGCAGAGTTCAGAGAAGCAAGTGCTACCGTTTAGTCTCCATTTTATTTGTTCTTGGATCAACTACACATCTTTCACTTAGACTTTACTTCCCAAAAATGTAAAGATCTCCTGTAACTACTAGTAACTGTCAAGACAACTAGTTTAACTACTTAGTAACTAGTTTAACTACTATAGTTCCATCTATAATGAGGAATCTGGTCACAGGAAAACTCATTAGTCCACAAAAACTACCAGTAGCATCGGAAACCTTAAAACACTTACATTTAGGAAACATTAAGGCTGCTAGGATGTACCCCATCTGGCTGTGATAGCCCTTTAAGTAGAAGAGCGGACGGGTCATGAAATGCCATTAGACGTATTGTCACAAAGGGAAACATGTCAAATAACTCAACCCACTAATAGGATTGCTGATATATTCGTCTGTACCTCATTTAAGCTAAGATTTGTGCCTAAATCAATACATTCTATGTACACATCAGAAAAAAAGACACTGCTCCAATCTATAAGCTTCATGCCTATAAGCAGATTTATGCTAAATTTTTTCTGACATTCCAGGTAACTAAAAATAAGCAACTCCAAATAATGCCTCCCCAATTTGCCTGATTGCTAATCCAAATGGCCATAATTGGTGGCCTGAGATTTATTTAGCTCACAGTTTTGCAGGTTCAAAGTCCAAACAGCATAGAGCAGGCTCAACAGCCACCAAATGGCTGTATCATCTCATGGCAAATCACAGATGGCAATGAAATGAGTGTGGGAAATTACATCTCCAACCAGGAGCAAACAGAGTTAAGTTGGAGCCAGACTTCATGCTTTCATAAACACCCTACTGCAAGAGCTCCAGAGGAGTCGCATGAGAACCACCTTATCCTAAGGCCCTCCCAACAGGCTCCACCTTCCAAAGGTTCAGCACCACCCTGAGGATCATGTGTCACAGTGGAGTCCTGGGCACCACCCAAACCATAGCACCAAAGTAGCAATATGTCAATCATGATTCTGCTGCATGACAGAAATACAAGGTAGTCTGCCATTACAGAAGAAAGCTCTACTAACAGAGAAAGAAGCCAGCTGAGGGGACGACATTGTGGTGTAGTGGGATAGGCCACCATCGGCAACACCACCATCCCATATGAGCACTGGTTCTGGTCCCAGCTGCTCCACTTCCAACCCAGCTCTCTGCTAATATGCCTGGGAAAGCAGTGTACCATATACTTGGTACATGCGATGTACCATGTACTTGGGCCCCTGCTATCCACATGGGAGACCTGGATGGAGTTCCTGGCTCCTGGCTTTGACCTGGCCCAACTCCAGCTGTTGCAGCCATTTGGAGAGTGAACCAGCAGAAGTTTGCACTTGCTCTCCTTCCAACTCTTTTAAATAAATAATATAACATAAACCTCTTATAATATAAAACTCTTTTAAGTAAATAAATAAATAACTTTTTAAAAAAAGCCCAGAGGCTGACACTGTGGCACAGTGGGTAAAGCTGCCACATGCAGTGCCAGCATCCCATATGGGCACCAGTTCAAGTCCCAGCTGCTCCACTTCTGATCAAGCTCTCTGCTGTGTCCTGAGAAAGCAGTAGAAGATGGCCCAACTCCTTGGGCCCCTGCACCTGCGTGGGAGACCTGGAAGAATTTCCTAGCTCTTGGCTTCAGATGGGCACAGCTCCAGATGTTGCCACCATGTAGGGAGTGAACCAGCAGATGGAAGACCTCTCTCTCTCTCGCTTTCTCTCTCTCTCTCTCTCTCTCTCTCTCTGCCTTTCAAACAATAAATAAATCTTTTTTTAAAAAAAAGCCCTATTGTTAATCATATGCCTCAAGGGTTGGCAAATATTTTCTGTAAAGGTCTAGATAACAAATACTGTAATCTTTTGTGGTCACACTCACTTGTAACCACTCAAGCCTCCCACTGTACTGTAAAAGCAGCAAGACAGCACAGACATAAATGACTATGTTGTGTTCCAGTTGTTAAAGAAAAACCTGAGCTGAGTTAATTTGGGCTAATTTGTTTGGGCAAGGAAAAGGTTCTAGGATCAGGCAGCATTCCAGACAAAAGCTGGTTCAGAATGCACCATCGCACCTCGTGTGCAAGCTGTTCTCGGCCATGGACAGGGAAGTAACCTATAGAAACCACTGATAGGCTGCAGTCCGACTTTCCTGTCGCGTTTCATTGGCTAAGTTGCTTGGCTACAATTTATTCACACACCCAGCTAGGACTCAGTTCCCATGGAGCTGGGAGGCCACTTTGGGACAGAAGCCACTACCACACACACAGTTTTAGGCCACATTGGACACAATAAAACTGGAGACCAACATTTGAATTTCATATAATTTTTGTATGTCACAAAATGCTTTTTTTAATCAGCCATTCAATAATGTACTGTAGCTCATAGCTCCACAAAATCAGGTGACAAGCCCAAACTGGCCTGTGATACATCATTTCCTGTCACCGATGATAACCAGGTAGCTAAATCTCAGTAAAGTTACCCACTAAAGCAGCACATTAGTTTCAAGATCCGCATTCCAAACCCTACTCACGCCGGGAGGGGAAAGAGGGACTATAGCCAGCTGCGGGAAGCGGCTAAACGGGAAGAATAAACCACTTCCGCCACCAGCCACTGCGGGACAGATGCCCGCCTCGCGCGCTTCCCTACCCAGACCCGGGAGTCTCGCGACACCTACCGGTTCCCAGACGTTCGGGTGTGAGACATCTCGCGGGATTCCCGGTGAGACTCCGGCGCGCCCGCGGGGACTCTCGAGCGGCGCACGACAGTCAGGTGACCTCAGGGGTCGGCCCACATCGCCCAGACCGGGCCGCCGCTTCACGCATGCGCGGGCGGCTGCTGTGGCCGCGGCGAGTTGGCGCTTTGGTGTTCTGTGGCGGCCGGCGGTATGGGGCTGAGTCGCGTGCAGGCCGTTTTCTTCGACCTGGACAACACGCTCATCGACACCGCCGGCGCGAGCAGGCTAGGCATGTTGGAGGTAACGTCCCCGGCCCCTCCGGGCGGGCTCCGCGCGCACTCGGGTCCGCTCGGCACCCCGGCCTGTTGGCGCGGGTCGCGTTCCGCGTTCGAGACCCTGCTGCCGTCCTGGAGCTGGAGAGCGTGGCCCAGGGGTGAGCGGGCGAGGGTCGGGGTTTGGGCACGCCGCGTTCCGGGAGGCTCCGCGGAGCGGGGTCAGGGCCCGGAAGAATGTCCGTAAGTGCCACGGCGGCAGGGCGGACGCGGCGGCGGGGGCGGCCGCACGCTCGACCCCCGAGGCACACCGCTGGCCGAGGTGCACCGGGCTGAGCTTTGCCTCGGCGCTTTCTCCGCAGGAGTTGCTCTGGACGCGTGGTGCGGGGCGTTGCTGCGTGCGGGCATCGCTTCGTGCCCAGGCCTTCCTCCTGCTCCTCCAGCTCTGATCCCCCTCTGCTTTCTCCCTCTGCCTTTGGCTTCCAAGAGAGTCAAAGATCAGCACGTGTGAAAAAAACTTTTCAAAACAAAGTCTTTCAACCCTGAGTGTCTTTTTCTCTTCCTGATCTACAGCCTTTTCATCCTGTTCTTTCCTGCATTTCACTCTTGCTGCATGTTCACTCTGCCCCGTGCTTTAAATTTGTATTATTGTATTTGTTGTGGAGAGAGGGAGAGAGCTCCCATCAATTGGGTCACTCCTCAGGTGCCCAGAACAGCTGGGACTGGAACGTAGCAAAGCCAGGAACTGGGAACCCCATCCAGGTCTCCCTCTGCCAGTTGAGCCATCGCCGGCCAGGATGCCCATGAGCAGGATACTAACCAGGAGCAGAACTGGGAGTCAAACCCGGGCACTGATACCAGGTGTCCCAGAGCTGCTGCACCAAATGTCTGCCCCGTCTCATACTTCTAAAACATTGTATTAATTATTTTTTAAAAAGATTTATTTGTTTATTTGAAAAGCGGAATTCACAGAGCAAGAGATAGAGGTCTTCGACTGATTCACTCCCCAAATAACCACAGTGGCCGGGGCTGGGCCAGGAGGAGCCAGGAGCTTCTTGTGGCGTCCCCTGCGTGGATGCAGGGGCTCAGGTATTTGGGCCGTCTTGTGCTGCTCTCCCAGGCACATTAGCAGAAAGCTGGAGTAGAAGTAGAGCAGCAGGGTCTCAAACCAGAGCTGATGTGGGATGCCAGTGCCCTAGGCTGTGACTTAACCGCTATCCCACAAGCCAGCCCCTAAAAGCATTTTAAAATAACATCTTCCTGGGATCTTCCTGCTGTAGATAATACCTTTCTTTGTGGAAAAGAAATCCTTACCATTACCTCCTTTATTCCTAAACTCATTGCAGTGTTGCTTCCTAGAATGAAATAAATTTGCCTGGTCAGCCCGTCCCTTCCAAAGTACCCGAGTCAGTGGACATTTTCAGTCTGTCTGAATGTCTACTGAGGTGCACCTTCCATCTTCTTACTCTGGACCTTGGCATTGGGCACTGCCCTGTGCTGAAGTACATATTTGCCTTGTTAACGGGGTTAATGATTATATGAATGTCAGGCTATGATGAAGTAGAGGTGATTAGTTTTAGAAATGTGGATGATGGAGTGATGAAGAGGTTTATTAGCAAGATAACCTCAGTGTGTTGCAATTAAAGTTTTTTAGGCCAATTCTTAACCATAACCATAGACCAAGAGTTCAGGTTTCTTTTAAATTATCAGGTTGAAAGGCAGTTACAGAGAGGGAGAGACAGAAAGGGAGATCTTCCATCCTCTGGTTTACCCCACAGATGGCCATAGTGGCTGGTGCTGGGCTAGGCCAAAGCCAGGAGCTTCATCTGGGTCTCCTGTGTGGGTGCACGGCCCAAGGATTTGGGTCATAATCTGCTGCTTTCCCTGGTGTATCAACAGGGAATTGGATTGGAAGTGGAACAGCCAGGACTCCAACCAGCGCTCATGTGCCACCCATGTAGGAGACCTAAGGTGAAGCCCTTGGCTTCATTGTGGCCGTCTGGGGAGTGGACCAGTGGATGGAAGATTTCCATCTGTCCCTCTCTGTTACTCTTTCAAAATAAACAAATACATCTTTAAAAAAAAAAAAAGATGAAGTAGCATTAGTTTCTCTGAGAAGAACCTAAGTAATGATTGTCAGAAATTTACAGTTATATTGAGTGTAAGCACAAATTTTACTAAATGGAGTGGTTACTGAGTATGCCAAATAAATGAAGAATGGGGCCAGTGCTGCGGCTCAATAGGCTAATCCTCCACCTGCAGTGCCGGCACACCGGGTTCTAGTCCCAGTCGGGGTGCCGGATTCTGTCCCGGTCGCTCCTCTTCCTGTCCAGCTCTCTGCTGTGGCCTGGGAGTGCAGTGGAGGATGGCCCAAGTGCTTGGGCCCTGCAGCCGCATGGGAGACCAAGAGAAGCACCTGGCTTCATATCAGTATGGTGCGCTGGCTGCAGCGGCCATTGGGGGAGGTGAACCAATGGAAAAAGGAAGACCTTTCTCTCTGTCTCTCTCTCTCACTGTCCACTCTGCCTGTCAAATAAATAAATAATAAAAAATAAATAAATGAAGAGTGGTTACTGAGTATGAATGAAGAATCTTCTTAGGAGAGAAATTGGTTAAAAAAAAATACCCACACACACACATAAATTAGTCATCTAGAGCGAATGGAAGATCTTGATTTTGGTGTCTCTCAGAATACCACCAAATCCCACCAAAAAGGGCATGGGGGTGGCCCAGCTCTAGGACGGAAGAGTGGAGCTAGACTCCCTCAGCCACCTGCAGGAGCACAGCTCCTCCAGAGCGTGGCTACCCAAGGTGCGAAGTGTTAATGGGTCTATTCTCCTTTATTTAGGTGATAAAGCTCTTACAATCAAAATACCAGTATGAAGAAGAAGCTGAAATCATCTGTGATAAAGTTCAAGTTAAACTCAGCAAGGAGTGTTTTCATCCGTACAATACATGCATTACTGACCTGAGGACGTCACATTGGGAAGAAGCAATCCGGGAAACAAAAGGTGGTACGGACAATAGGAAATTGGCTGAAGAATGTTATTTCCTGTGGAAGTCTACCCGTTTACAGCACATGACACTAGCAGAAGACGTCAAGGCCATGCTTACTGAACTTCGAAAGGAGGTCCGCCTGCTCTTACTGACAAACGGTGACAGGCAGACCCAGAGGGAGAAGATTGAGGCTTGTGCCTGTCAGTCCTACTTTGATGCCATCGTTATAGGTGGAGAGCACAAAGAGGAGAAACCGGCACCTTCAATATTTTACCACTGCTGTGACCTCCTCGGAGTCCAGCCTGGAGACTGCGTGATGGTGGGTGACACGTTAGAAACCGACATACAAGGAGGCCTCAACGCAGGGCTGAAAGCCACCGTCTGGATAAATAAAAATGGAATAGTGCCGATGAAGTCATCCCCTGTCCCCCATTACATGGTTTCATCGGTGCTGGAGTTGCCTGCTCTCTTGCCGAGTATAGACTGTAAACTCAGTAAGTCGGCCTGAGGCGCACACAGGCCACAGTTGTGAATCCCTAGCACTGGAACTAAGTGCTGAGGCGTTCCGTTACTGTGGTGCAGTTCTAAGAGTAGTTTCACTTGCGATACAATGGCCGTTATTGTGAGTGTCTTTCCAATCCTGCTGCTTTGGACAGCCAACTGTTGCCTGGTGTTGGTATCTGGAAATCCAGATTGCATTAACACAAGTTACTATTAGTGTAGCTCAGGAAACTTGAGGAAATATTATTATTTGTTAGTCTGTGACTTTAAATTTTTGAGAATTAATTTATTAATCTTTTAGTATCTTGATTCCGTGATACTAAGCAGGGTAACTTACACATGATTGCATAGGTATAGGTTTTATGGTTTAAAATTGATATTAAAAAAAGATATTCTAGGTTGTATGTAAATAGAGAATCACCAAAACAACAACTGAATATGGCTGATACGAAATAAGTAGTAAGTCATCCAGGCATTTCATAGTGAAACTATTTTGAATATTTCCCTTTTAAATGTGTAAAGTTTTTACCTACTTTGGGTGGATAGTATTTTGAATCTATTTCTGCATGACCTTTTCTGGTGGTCAGTTTATCAATGCTGTGTACATGACTGATACATTCCTCCATGGGAAAGTGTTATAATCAATCAACTTGTGGTGCTCCTTTTCCACACCTTTCCAGAGGGAGCTGGTAACTTCCTTGTAGCCTTTACTTTTTGAGGAGATATTTTTACTTCTTTCCCAGGCACACAGTAGGGTTCAGCAAGCTGGGCTATTTTGCTGGGGATAAATGCAAGCCATGGCACCAGAAGTTATTTTCCCTGTATGGATCCATAAGAGGATAATTTACCCTATGTGGCCTAACCGGGCAGGCTCATCTCTCCCATTGGCTGAATGGTTTCACCCCATCATGAAACTAACAGAAGATTAGGCTTTGCTATGAATCATTTCCCGAGTGCTATTTTAATACTTCAGTGACTCTTCCTGGAGTTCCGTTCTGCCTTAACTCTTTTGTGAATACATCACTTCACAAATTTCTATATCCAATTCAGGGTTCATGTTGAGCTTAATAATTAACAGCTCTGTAAAATTTGCCCTAAACTGTCTGTGATTCTACTCACCAAACTTGGAGTAAAGTGGTTAAAAAATAAAGGGAAAAAGTGGTTATTAAAGTAGGAAACATGATTTCACTTGGGTGAGTGGGTTTTTGTGTGTTTTTTGTTGTTGTGGTTGTTTTTGGAGGGTGTAGATTTTTAAGACTTATTTGAGACAAGTGCTAATTTAAAGTATTTTGGGATATGCCTAAGTGTGGCTCCAAGATTGATATTCAGAATCAAATTCTAGATGATGCCCGTCTGAGAACCTATTTCTTTAGCCAGTTGTTCCCTCTCTTGTACCATGAACAAAATTCTCTTTCTTATACAAATGCCCTTTTGTGTTTATTTGTCTCAATTTTTAAAAATATGATTGTATCCTTGCCTGGGTGCTATTGCTGTAAAACTGAATGTCTGAACAGAGTATGTTTATAGTTCCAGCTCTGGTGTCCATGTGACCTTGGTTGTCCTTTAACTATTTAAAAATCATTCGGTTGGAAGATTTGGGCAAAGATTGAGCATGATTTCTCTGATGTGTGATGCTGAGTGCTTGTCCTTTCAGCTACAGGGTGGGTGCAGGCCGCATCACCTTTGTTACACTAACTCTTACATCATGGTGACAGACCTCAACAAGATAGCTCCTAGGGTGAGCTGTTCTTCAGCAACAGTGATTGGGGGGAGAATAGGGAATAATTGACTTTCCCTGTCTTCACAGTTTATATTCTGTATAGTACAGTAATGCAATCTTACATTCCATTTGCACCTTCCTTCAGGAAGAACTTTGTGGTTTTCTACCTTCTGAGTGGAATGTTACAGAAGATATTTTAAAATATTTGAGATAGATTTGTGATTTTATTAATAATGTTTTGGCTTAGAATCTTATTCCTTAAAATTAAAAAAGTATGTAACTGCAGTGTTTTGTCATCTGTATTTTTTCATAGCTTCCTCCATAGTGGCTGGTACAGAGCCAGCAATCCTCTCCCAAGCATCACTCTTCTAGAAGACCTAGAGTGGGCATAGGGAGCACTGTGTGGGAAACTGATGGAGATGGATGTGTCCTGGTTCCATGTCCACGCACCGGCACACGGATGACCTAGATCTGGCGGTGCTCGCTGCTGTGGGAAAGCAGGGTGTTGGGCTCACAGGAGTTTACTGCTTTTCGGACTTCTTTGCAATCCGCAAAAAGATACATTTTCCAACATAACCCCTTAAATGCACTTACAGAACATTAATATGTGTATATTAGATATGGTTTGTATAGATAACATAAAACCTACCGTGCTTTGTGTGATGCTTAGATATTTTTTCATTCTTTTTATCTAATTAAGGAATATATTAATTTCCGAACCAGTAGTACTTGTAGTACACAAATCAAATAAAACAACAAATGGCAGAAAGTCCGTCTCCTTATCTCTCCCCGGACCCACAGCCTGGCTAAAGACTATGCTGTTATCAGCGTAGCCTCATATGAATCTGCATACTGAAGTATGTGTGACTACGGAGAAGGCCTTGAATTCAGGCAGATTACGGCTGCATTTCAGTGTTAGGGAATAATGTTCCTAAGGAGTCGTGAAGCTTCTGTTTAGGCCAATTCGTGTTAGGAATATTTTTATGATCTCAGCTAAATACAGAGCCTTCTTGGGTCTCATTGAAAAGGTACTGGTTCTGTTGATACTCTGCCTTTCAGCTCACCTGAGGAGAGGGGAGCACAGCTGTGGAGACCTGGCCCTTGTGTCAGCCTTGGGGAGCCGCCCACTGCCTGGTGCCTGTCACCTCTTGTCTCTTAGGTTGGATTCCTTGTGTTCTGTATCTTGTATATTCCTGGTTTTAATTCATTCCTTTTGGTGACATGCCTCCTCACTATCCATGTGTGTGAGAGATGAAATTTGGGGGATGTTACATGTTTGAAAATGTCTTCATTCTCCCATCATTGATCGTTTTCATTTGAATTCCAAGTCTCTGGTCTTATAGGAACCATTTATATGAAGTCAGAAACATCATAGAAAATGAGTATTGTGAAAAAAACTGCACAGTTTTCCTTTTTTTTTCCTTTTGCACCAAAATAATTTTTTTTTAATTCCATTTCCACAAACTTTTCTTTTTAAGATTTTTTATTTATTTATTTGAGAGAGTTACAACAGTGAGAAGGAGACACAGAGAAAGGTCTTCCATCCATTGGTTCATTCCTCAATGGCCTCAACAGCCGGAGCTGAGCCGATCTGAAGTCAGGAGCCAGGAGCTTCTTCCTGGTCTCCCATGCAGGTGTAGGGGCCAAGGACTTGGGCCATCTTCTACTGCTTTCTCAGGCCATAGCAGAGAGCTGGATTGGAAGAGGAGCGGCCAAGACTAGAACCGGCGCCCATATGGGATGCCAGCACTGCAGGCGCCACAATGCTGACCCCAGTTCCCACAACTTTCAAGGAGTCTCCTGCATACCACACTGTGTCACAGCTTTTCCCACTGTAGGTCTTGAATCTGTTATGTCTTTTGCCCATTTTCCACATACTTTCCAGTTCACAAAATGTTACTACACCCACTTTCCCAGTCTCTGTGTGTGTGTATGCAAATTTCTTTACTGCAGTTCTAGTTGGGTTTGGGGTAGAAGCTGTCAGGTGTGTACTTCCATGCATCTTCCACTTTGATGTGGAAAATCTGTCCTGTTTCCTGTTCAGGACCACAGAACTGATCCTTACCCCAGAGTCACTACCCCTAGCTCCAGAAATATTCATTTCTTTTTCTTCTAATTTTGATTTGAATTACCCAACTTCATTTATTTATTTGAGAGGTAAAGGGACAGAGAAAGATCTTCATCCGCTGGCTCACTCCCCAAATGTCCACAATGGCCAGAGCTAGGCACTAGGCTGATCGGAAGCCAGGAGCTTCCTCCAGGTCTCCCACATGAGGATGGCTTGGGCCATTCTCTCCTGCCCTCCCAGGCCATAAGCAGAGAGCTGGATTGGAAGAGGAGCAGCCAGTACACGAACTGGCACCACAGGCAGAGGCCTAGCCTACTATGCCACAACACTGGCCCCATAAAACTTTAACTCTTAGGGTTGATGTTGGTGTTCCTTTTTGTCTTGTATTCTTTTATCAGTAATTTTTAAGGCATTTGTTTAAAAAAGTGACAGAGAGATACATCTGCTTGTTCACTTCCCAAATGGCCACAACCGCTGGGCCAGGCTGAAGCCAGGAGCCAGGAACTCCATCCTGCTATATGAGTGGCAGGAACTGAGCACTTCAGCCATCAACCACTGCTTTCCAGGTGCATTAGCCTGGAGGTGGATTAGAAGCAGAGTAACTAGAACTGGAACCAGCACTTTGATATGGGATACAGGCTTCCCAAGGAGAGGCTTAACCTGCTGCACCACAATGCCTGCCCCTTAAGAAAATTATTTTCATTTTATTTGACAGAAAGATATTCTACCTGCTAGTTCACTCCCCAATTGCCTGCAAGGGCCAGAGCTAGGCTTAAGCTGAAGGCAGGGGCCAGGAACTTAATCTGGGATTCCCACATAGGTGGAAGGCCTTCAAGTACTCGGCTGAGCCCTCATCTGCCTCCCAGGATGAGCATCAGCAGGAACCTGAATTGGAAGCAAAGGTGGGACTCCATGTGGGATGTTACCAAGCAGTGGCTTAGCTGCTGCACCAAATGCCTCCCCTGCCCTGCATTCTTGAATTCTCGGCTTTGGTTCCACACAGATGTGGATTTTGTTTGACATGAACCTGATGGGAGAACAGTGTCTTCAGCCAGCATCAGCAACTGTCCCTATAATCCCTTCTTTTTTAAAAATTATTTATTTATTTATTTATTTGAAACACAGGAACAGAGAGAGGGAACGACATCTATCCACTGGTTCACTCCCCAAATGGCTGACAGGTCCTGGGCCAGGTAGAAGCCAGGAGCTCCATCTGAGTCAACCACGTGGGTGGCAGGGGTACAAGTACTTGGACCATCTTCCATTGCTTTCCCAAGTGCATTAACAGGGAGCTGGATCAGATGTGGAGCAGCCAGGACTAGCTCCAGTATGGGATGCTGGCATCACAGATGGTGATTTAACCCACTGGGCCACAATACTGGCCCCCCTACAGTGACTTCTAACACAGTCATATCTCTTAGATTTATTTATAATCAAAATCCTTCTGACTAGGATATGTCCGATTTATACTTTTAAAAAAAGTATTTCAAAGGGAGTGTCCCAGAGAGCTGGAGAGACAGACCTTCCATTTGCTAAATGGTCACAAAGGCCAGGACTGGGCGAGGCTGAATCTAGGATTCAAAATGGTGTTATAGGTAGAGCTTAGCCCATTGTGCCACAACGCCAGCATCCCATTTATACTTAACTTAACGTGTATATATGTATATGTATAAATAATCTCCAGGGCCAGCAGTGTGGTGCAGTGTTGTGATGCTGGCATCCTATAAAGACACTGGTTCTAGTCCTGGCTGCTCCACTTCTGATCCAGCTCCTGTTAATGTGCCTGGGAAAGCAGGGGAAGATGGCCCAAGTGCTTGGGCCACTTTACTCATGTGGGAGACCCAGAAGAAGCTCCTGGCTCCTGGCTTCAGAACTGCCCAGCTATTGCAGCCATCTGAGGAGTGAATCAGTAGATGGAAGATCCCTCTCTCTCTCTCTCCCTCCCTCCCTCACTCCCCCATAACTCTGCCTTTAAATAAATAAATAAAAATCTTTTTAAAAAATCACTCATAGAGGGGCCAGCACTGTAGTTAACGCCCTGGCCTGAGGCACCAGCATCCCATATGGGCGCTGGTTCGAGACCCGGCTGCTCCACTTCTGATCCAGCTCTCTGATATGGCCTAGGAAAGCAGTAGAAGATGGCCCAAGTACTTGGGCCCCTGCACCTGCATGGGAGACCCGGAAGAAGCTTCTGGCTCCTGGCTTTGGATCGGCGCGGCACCAGCCGTTGCAGCCAATCAGGGGAGTAAACCAGCGGATGGAAGACCTCTCTCTCTCTCTATCTGCCCCTCCTCTCTCTGTAATTCTGACTTTCAAATAAATAAATAAATCTTTAAAAAAATAAGTAAATAAATAAGCATCTTTTTAAAAAATTACTCATAGAAATGGAGCTAAAATTTAGTCAGAATATGATTGTATTTTTTAAACTTATCTTCACATGTATGGCATATAAAATAGTTGTGTCCCCTGGATTTCTAGTGATTTTTCTCATAGGAAGTCAGTCTGACCTTTTACAGATAAAAATCTTCAATTTGAAATTTTTAAAAGTCACAGGAGATTATATGACTAACCAGATAGCTTGGGAAATGTGAGCTTAGTATTCAAAAAGTTCCTGTTTAAAATTGTAGTTGTAATTCCTTTGTTCTTCTAATTTTACTCTCTCCCCCTTCCCTTCCCTCTCCCTCTCCCTCTCCTATTTGAAATAGTCTTTAGAGACTGGGGATCCTGACTCTTAGGACCATTGGAAGGCAGTGGGCTGGGGACCAGGGAGGGGGCAAAGAGACCCTGCTGGGGCAGAGGGAGACAATTGCAGAGCCACAGGTAGGGACGGAAGGGGATGAGGCCAGAGCAGCACGCTGGGGATGCAGAACCCACTTCAGGCCCATTTTATTCTCTCGTTTTCTCCACTGGTGTTCTCTGCAGTCTTGGAGGCCTTTGGTTTTTCCGACTGACAGAACCATGGGGGAGGGCCTTGAGCTATCCATCCTGGGCCTCATCTTACACTTGTCCAGATCAGGCTCCAAGGGACGCCAGTTATCCTCATGGAGCCACTGGGTGTGAGCAGAACAGGAGACACAAACTGGGCCAGTTGACCTCCGAGTGAGAATGGGCACCATTACAGGGGTGCAGCTCTTGGTGTCTTCACATTCCACCGTGCCCATATCCAAGCCTTCTCATCTTCTCACGCTCAGTGAGGAAACCACACGCCCTTCCACCTCATGCAAGGGGGCCCGTGACACTCTGATTTTTCAGGTCCCATCTGTAAGTGGCAGTTCCCTGACCTTCTCCTGAGCTGACGAGAACAACCACAGCACATTCTCCATGGACCTCAAATTCAGCTTTCTTGTGGTCCTTCTGCTGCAGAATTCCGGATACCAGCTTTCTCTGCACACTCCTTCAACTGGTACGAGTTAACTGGCATGCAGTTAAGTGAGATGTGACCCAGTACAGGGCAAGGGACACCTGCTTTCTACCCGGTGACTCAGGGTCCCCGAGATCATCAGCCACAAAAGCATGAGCCACATTAGCAGTGCAGCCATCCTCGTGGACCCCACAGCCAATGTTTTATCAAGTTTCCTTCCCTGAGGATAGATTCCTGGTAACTTCAGAGTTACCTACCAAAATGCTGGTAGGAAAGACAGCAGCTTTCTTTTCTTTCTTGAAGCTCTTCCCCATCTCTTCCATCTGATGGCATCACGTTTCTCACGCAGGCTCAGTCCCTACACACCTGAGCTGGGTGCCTCCCCAAGTACCTGGTCAGCAATGTCGCAGCCCCCCTCCACCTCATCGTTGTCATGACTAGATCCGCAGTGTAGTTTGCTTCTGCTGCTCATCCTCATCCAGCTTCCTGCACCACCCTGCAACCTCTTTTCTCTGAATCACTGTCTGTTCTTCTTCACAGCCGCAGGCAGAGACCAGAGCCCAGCAGTTTTCAGTTCTTAAAGAATAATATTTAGGCTGGCATTACGGCATAGCTGGTAAAGCTGTCGCCTGTGATGTTGGCATTCAATATGGGCGTGGGTTAGTGTTCTGGCTGCTCCACTTCCAATTCAGGTCCCCGCTAATGTCGTGGGCAAAGCAGCAGAGGATGGCCCAAGTGCTTGGGCCCCTGCACCCACATGGGAGACCCGAATGAAGCTCCTGGCTCCTGGCTTACAGCCATCTGGGGAGTGAAGCAGCAGATAGAAGATCTCTCAGTCTCTCCCTCTCTCTGTAACTCTTTCAAATAAATAAATTGTCTCTAAAGAAGAGAGAATGATGTTGATCATTTTATTGAAGCTCAGAGGCTAATGAACCAATTTAGACTCCTAGATACAGCCTCAGTACATTTGGCACCTGGGTTCAGATGTCATAGACATTGCCAACCTAATTCCTCCCAAATCAGACTCCTATCCGCTCTGCCTGCCGTCTTCCACATCTCTGTAATGACGCTTTTTTTTCCTCTCGTAGGAAACATTTCCAATTTTAATTCATCAAATTATGCATCAAAATTGCAAAAGTAAATCTGGAAGCTACAGATGAGTAGCAAAAGCAGGAGGGAAATGAAACGTCACAGGACATCTTAGAAAGTTCTAAAGACGGCTGGCGCCGTGGCTCACTAGGCTAATCCTCCACCTAGTGGCGCCGGCACACTGGGTTCTAGTCCCGGTCGGGGCGCCGGATTCTGTCCCAGTTGCCCCTCTTCCAGGCCAGCTCTCTGCTGTGGACTGGGAGTGCAGTGGAGGATGGCCCAAGTGCTTGGGCCCTGCACCCCATGGGAGACCAGGAGAAGCACCTGGCTCCTGCCTTCGGATCAGCGCGGTGCGCCGGCCGCAGCGCGTCGGCAGCAGCCATTGGAAGGTGAACCAACAGCCAAAGGAAGACCTTTCTCTCTGTCTCTCTCTCTCTCACTGTCCACTCTGCCTGTCAAAAAAAAAAAAAAAAGAAAAGAAAAGAAAGTTCTAAAGACGCAAAGGCGCGGTGAGAGAACTGAAGTTAACGGGTGTTTGCATAACAGGTTACATCTACTCCTGCACTGCATCAGGAAGTTCTCCCTTAGTCTTACCTTCCTCTTTCCTAACTTGTTAATACGGCTTTGCATTCCAGAATAGTCTCCCCATCTGGGGGAGACTCCACATCTGCTCAGGTGAGTACCACTGGGGCACTGTACTCCAGTGGCCTCTTCACACGGCACCTGCTCCATGTGGGGAATGGATTTCCTCCTGTGCACCTGCAGCACCTTTCAATGTGCTGACCTTGAAGTGTCCTCAACCCACCTGAGCCTTGTCGTCCCACATGGCCATGGGGGACGTTGCACTTCTGCCCAGCTCCCTGGAGAGTGGACCACAGGGTCTTCCTGCACATATTCAGAGGGGTTGGCGGGAGCGGGGGCCAAGTGTTGTAGTGGATTTGCGGTTTTTGCTATGGTCTGAGGTCTCAAACGGGCTGAGCTTCATGGTGACCATCTTCTTGGTGCTGGACCTTCACCTTTATCTTTCGTCTCCATGTCAACAGAAACTTGGAATGGTCCTAGCAGGCACTCAACAAATAGTCATTGATTGAAGAAGTAACTGACTATTTCTGTGAGAATTATTGCAAATTAAATGAATTCCTCCCAACAAAGAACAACTCATCTGGTTGGTTTTTCTTAAAATGTTACTTTTTCTCCCTCTCACATGTTGAATTAATGATGATGCCATTTCACTTCCTGTAATAGGCCTGTCTCCATGTACCAGCTAACTCCTGTGCCAATGCTGTCTTGCTCATGCAGAATTGACAGCTGATTGGTCGCAAATTCTCATTTACTTGGCAGATCTATTTAATAAGGAGAAATCTTCTTGAGTACATTTACAAACACCAGCAGGGACTATCCTTGTGGGAAATATTCTTAATACAGCTTGAAACATGCCTTAATTTTAAAGGACTTTTCAGGAAGTAGAGTGCTAAACACATCTGTGACAAGGGAAAGGGGGAAAGTAGCTGGAGTTGGTTGCAGACTAGATGTGACCAATAAAAAAAAATTACTCTTCCAGCAATCTATTGTGAAACACACACACACAAACTTAATGGATTAAAGTAGCAACAATCATTTGTGGCATCAACTAGGTTACTGGGTCTCTGGAATAACCAGAATGGCTCATTCATGGACCTGGCACTTCCTGTTGGCTGCTAGCCCAGGGCTCAGTTTGGTCCGTAGGGAGGGTTGGGACACCTGCACCTCTTGCCACGTAGCCTAGGACCTCTCCATGGGGTTAACCTGGGCTGTTTCTCAACATTCAAGGGGCAAAGCCCAATGCATAAATGCTTATTAAGCCTCAGTAAGCCTCATCCTCTCCAGTACCTCGTTGCATGAGCTAGTCAGATAAGAATCGTACACCTGTGAGCAGGACAGGCTCTGCAAAGTCCTAGCAAGGCCTGAGGGAGGAAGGGAAAGGCAGTGCTTCCTCGGAGGGTAAAGCTGGATCCTGGCACACACTGGGGTGTCCCTGCCTTGCTGCTTTTCCATTCGTATTTAAGACAATCACATGGGCCACTGGACTCAATTTCTTTTTTAATAGAACTGCTATATTCAGTGTATTCCTCCAGTAGCTTTACCGTTTGGATACTTCATTTTTTTATACAGATTAGGGGCCGGTGCTGTGACACCCACATCCCATGTGGGTGCAGTTTTCATTTCTTAAAGAATAAGTTCTACTTCTGATCTGGCTCCCTGCTGGTACACCTGAGAGGGCAGCAGAGGATGGCCCAGGTCTGTGAGACTCTCTCTCTCTGTCTCTATCTCTGCCTCTGGCACACCCTCTCCATAACTCTGAATTTCAAATGAATAAATAGATCTTTAAAAATACATATTTATTTATTTATTTGAAAGTCAGCATTACACAGAAAGAGATCTTCCATCTACTGGTTCACTCCCCAAGTGGCCACATCATCCAAGGCTGAGTCAGGCCGAAGCCAGGAGCCAGGGTCTTCATCCGGGTCTCTCACGTGGGTGGCAGGGATCCAAGTACTTAGGCCATCTTCCACGGATTCCCCCAGGCCGTTATCAGGGAGCTGGATCGAAGTGGAGCAGCTGGGACACAAACTAGCACCCACATGGGATTCATGTGTCACGGGTGGCAAGTTTTTCCACTCTGCCATACGCTGGCCCCAGTTACTTCATTTTTTACATCAGGGTTTCTGTTTGAGTTGCTGGTACTTCGAGAAGTCGAAAAAATGAAGGACTGTCTTCCTTCCACATTTAATTTATTCACACACTCAGAACACTTAATGGGGGTGGGCATTTGGCCTAGCAGTTAAGACACCACTTGGGGCAACTACATCCCATACCAGAGTGCCTGGATTTCAGTGATTGGCTCCATTCCCAATTCCAGGTTCCTGCTAATGTGCACCCTGGAAGTCAGTAGGTAGTGGCTCAAGTAATTGGGTCTGTAACACCCACATGGAAAGCCTAGAGTGAATTTCAGGCACCTGGCTTTATCCTTGGCCCAACCCCAGCCATTGTGGGCATTTTGGGAGTGAACCAGCAGATAGGAGCTCTGTCTGTCCACCTCTTTCTGTGTGTCTCTCTCTCAAGTTAAAAATAAATAAGTTGGGGGCCGGCGCTGTGGTGTAGAGGGTAAAGCCACTGCCTGCAGTGCCGGCATCCCATACGGGTGCCGGTTCAAGTCTCGGATGTTCCACTTCCCATCCGACTCTGCTATGGCCCAGAAAAGCAGTGGAAGATGGCCCAACTCCTTGGGCTCCTACACCCACATGGGTGACCTGGAAGAAGCTCCTGGCTCCTGGTTTCGGATCTGTGTAGCTCCGGCCATTGCAGCCATCTGGGGAGTAAACCAGTGGATGGAAGACCACTCTCTCTCTCTGCCTCTCCTTCTCTCTGTGTAACTCTGACTTTCAAATAAATAAAATAAATCTTTAAAAAATAAATAAGTTATTTTTTAAAGCCTGCATATTATTTCAAGGGTCTACACCCCTCTGCCACACCCATTCACCCAAGACCTCCCCTCTCTGGAATAAAACCCTGGCTTATTTGTTGGTGTCTGCCACTGTTATTACACTTAGTGAGTCTCTCGTAATTCGGGATGTCTATTTAATCCTTTTGTGTATCTCCAAGGTTGATATCTGTGCTTGGAGCATAATAAAGTCAATAAAACTATAGTGAACAAAACATACTTTGAGAACCAAAGACAGGGCTTCATGGGTATCCGGCAGATGTCTCTAAAAACAGCTCTATTTTCACATTTCTCTCAGAATGGCCAGATTTGTGGGAAGTGGTTGAGTTGACTCTGCCCTCAGGAATGAGAGCATGAAGTCAAAGACAGGAACAGCTGGAGCAGGCATTTGGCACAAATGTTAATACGGCAATTGGGACAGCCATATCCCATATCAGAGTGCCTAGGTTCGAGTCCTGGCTCCGCTTCTAATTTCAGCTCCCCACTAATGTGTACTCTAGGAGGCAGCAGGTGATAGCTCCAGTCCTTGGGTCTCTGCCAGGCACTTGGGAGACCTGGATTAGGTTCCGGCTCTTGCATGTGGCCTGGCTCAGCCCTGCCTATAGTGCAAGCATTTGAAGAGTGAACAGTGGATGGAAGATCTCTCTGTTCCTGTCACTATACTTTCCAAATTAAAAAATGAAAATAGGGTGACATGGGGGCCAGTGGGTTAAGCCATAGCCTACAGCAATGACATCGCATACAGGGTGCCAGTTCATGTCTCAGCTGCTCCAGTTCCTATCCAACTCCCTGCTAATGTGCATGGAAAAGAAGTAGAAGATGGCCCAATCCCTGAGCCCCTGCCACCCATTTGGGAGACCCAGAAGAAGCTTGTAGCAACCTGGTTCCGCCTGGCCCAGCCCTGGTTGTTGCAGCCATTTGGGGAGTGAACCACAGGATGGATGCTCTCTTGCTCTCTGTTTCTCTCTCTCTCTCTAACTGTGCCTTACAAATAAATAAATAAATCCTTACAAAAAGTAAAATGACATGGTTTTAAATGAGGACACTAGGCCAGCACCGCGGCTCACTTGGCTATTTCTCCGCCTGCAGCACAGGCACCTCAGGTTCTTGTCCCGGTTGGGGCACCGGATTCTGTCCCTGTTGCTCCTCTTCCAGTCCAGCTCTCTGCTGTGGCCCCAGAAGGCAGTGGAGGATGGCCCAAGTGCTTGGGCCCTGCACCTGCATGGGAGACCAGGAGGAAGCACCTGGCTCCTGGCTTCGGATCAGCGCAGCGCACCGGCCATAGTGGCCATTTGGGGGATGAACCAACAGAAGGAAGACCTTTCTCTCTATCTCTCTCTCTCACTGTCCAACTCTGCCTGTCCAAAAAAAAAAAAAAAAAATGAGGGCACTGGAGATTACCTCAGAGTCCTGTATCTGGCTAATCTGACAGAATTTATAAGACAATTACAACTCAGTGCTCGCTAATGACTCATGGTGAGGACACAGTGCTCTTTACCGTCTCCCCAAAACACTGAGCAGCATGGCAGATATTTCCACCTAAGCAAAATACCTTGGCGGCATTTTGGATTTTCATTTAGCTTTGCCTCTCCCTCCACTATTTAATTCAGAGCTAAATCTTACGACTTCCTCTTATATGCCAGCCACTGTTGCCTCTTTTCCCCAGCAACTACTTCAGGTCTGGTCGCCTCCTGCCTGTTTTTCCAGCAGAGTTTACTTACTGGCGTCTTGGACCCACCATTCCCTTCTTTAAAAAAAATTATTTATTTATTTGAAAGGCAAAGTTACAGAGAGGCAGAGAGAGAGAGAGAGAAGTCTTCCATCCATCCACTGGTTCACTCCCCAGATGGCTGCAACAGGCGGAGCTGTGCCAATCTGAAGCCAGGAGCCAGGAGCTTCTTCCAGGTCTCCCATGCGGGTGCAGGGGCCCAGGGACTTGGGCCATCTTCTACTACTTTCCCAGGCCACAGCAGAGAGCTGGATCAGAAGTAGAGCAGCTGAGACTCAAACCAGTGCCCTTATGGGATGCCGGCACTGCAGGCAGCGGCTTTACCTGCTACACCACAGTGCCGGCCCCATCCCTTCTCTGTCTTCATTATTTCATGCCCCAATCTCTGACCACCACAGATTGGATCCTCCTACGTTTTGGTAGACACTTATGGCCGTCTGAAGTGTGCAGAGCTGTGGTCCCTGTCTGGAGAGAGGGTGGCGATGGATCTTTCACATGGGAAGGAGGCTGAGCTCTGCAGGCAGTCAGGTGAGTAAAATATTCTTAATGACTGTAAGGCTGAAAATAAAGCAAGACCTAAACAGTCTGTACAGTTCTGTTGAAGACTACTTGTCAACGATGTATCCATGTTCTTTTTTTTTTTAAGTTTTTACATATTACTTGAAAGGCAGAGTGGTGAAAGAGAAAGGCAGAGAACCAATAGCCACTGGTTCACTCTACAAATGGCTCCAACAGCCAGCCCTGGGCTAGGCTGATGCCAGAAGTCAAGGATTCCATCAAGGTCTTCCACATGGGTGGCAAGAACTCAAGTACATGAGCCATCAGCTGGTACTTCCCAAACGCATTACCAGGAAGCTGGATCCAAAGTGAAGTGGCTAGGATCGAAAGGACACTCTGATATGGCCTGGAGGGATCCCAAGCAGTGGCTTAACCCACTGTGCCACAATGCCAGCCCCATCCGTTTTCTTTTAGTATTTCTTTCAGTATTCATTTCACTCTGAATAAAGTTCTCTCCTGCTGTCCTTGCCCAAAAGGAGCTCAAAAACTGGTAGAAGAGCAAATTAGTTAAGGAAATGATCAAAGTCGAGAGTGACACAACTCTTGCTAGATGTGAACGTGGGTGTCCTGGGAGCACAGAGGGGGCAGGCGCACACACTGGAAGTGTTACTGTGTTCACCAAGAGAGTGGCAAAGCCTTGGAGGAAGGAGACCTGGAGAACCCCTAGAGGACTCCTAAGGCCTGATGGCTGGGTGGGAGAGGCAGCAGGGCCAGGTCTGGAAGAAGGCCCCGGGCGAACCATTTCAGCAGGAGCCCTGGGAGGGCTTTCAGGCAGCAGAGGGTTGACGCAGATGTGTACTTTAGAAGCTGTACCTGGCTGCTTGCACGGGGTGAGGGGAGAGTACTGAGGCTGGCATCTTTCATGCTTGAACAATCTTCCTGTGGTGGCTTCAGGACTGTACGAGGGCTAGGCCTAAGGGGGTGACGGTGGGCTCTGAGAGAGAAGACTGGATTCTGCACAGCTTGGCAGCCTATTAAATGTGAGTCGAGGGAAAGGCAGTGACCTCCACTCTGTACATGGAGAAACAGGCGCTTGAGAGGAAAGACATGATTCTGTTCGAGACTTGTTGACCACTTGAGTTGGAACCTCCGTGTGGAAGCAGAAGCAGAGTACCCTGTGGGCAGTGGGAACCAGAGTGAGAGCAGGGCTAGAAATGCTGACCAAGGCACAATCAGCGCATGGGTGGTGACTTCAGAGAGAACAGATGGAAGCGCCCAGAAGACCCCATCACTGAGAGAGAGGGAGAGGGGGAGGGAGAGAGCACCAAGTCTGGGTCCCTGTGGGTGGAAATACTGAAGGAAGGGAAAAGACAGAAGAAACAGACAGGAAGGTGCAGCAGCCGGGAGCCCCGCTAGGGGTGCTCATGATGATGAGGAACGCAGATCAGATGCTAGATTTAGTAACCAGGAGGGCTAAGGGGTCGCCGGACCACTGTGCGGCAGTTTCCCTGAGGTGTGGGAGACAGAAAGGAAGCTGACCCAGGTGGGGAGTGAGGACGTGGCAGCCTTGGAGAGTAAGCAGCAGACTGTGAGGACCAAGAGGCCACGGATCAGAGGATGGCACCATGAGGGTGGGCTGGTAAGGGTCTGAGACACAAGCAGATGACTCTAACGACCTCCATGATACCGAACGTGGAAAGCCAGGGAAGGGGACACCTCAGGACTGAGTTCCAGGGCCTGCCGGCACCAGCACCAGTTCTGGGAGCTGTGTGGATCCCAGCAGATTACTCAACCTCCTAAGGTTCATTTTCCTCCTTTGTGCAATGTCAACAGTGCCAACTATGACCTGGCCTTGTCGCAAGGCTCAGGATGTCATTCAGGGCCTGTGCTGCGGTGCAGGTTAAGCTTCCACCTGCAGTGCTGGCATCCCACCCATTCTGGTGCCAGTTCAAGTCCAGGCTGCCCCATTTCTGATTCAGCTCCCTTGCTAATGCACCTGGAAAAGCAATGGAAGAGGGCCCAAGTGTTTGGACCCCTGTACCCTCGTGGGAGACCCACAGGAATCTCCTGGATCTGGCCTGGCCCAGCCTGGACATTTTGCGGCCATATGGGGGATGAACCAGAGAATGGAAGATCTCTCTGTGACATCTCTCTCTAATTCTGCCTTTCAAGTAGTGTAAAAAAAAAAAAATGAGGTCATCCATAGAAAGAACCCAGCACACAGTCAGGAAATGTCCCTTGGGCCAAAAGCTCAAGAGTCACCCTTGACTGCTCTGCGTCACCCATCAGGCACCAACAATGTGGAGGTTCCGCCCCTCAAATACCACACACATAGCCGGAATCCAAAGGGGTCTCACCCCAGCATGCTGGTCCAGGCCACTCCAGCCTCTGGGGACAGTGTCCAGACTCCCTTCACCTTTCCCTCCCAGCGGCCAGAGTGGAAGGCGGGTCCTCCGCACGCGGCACTCTCACCTGCATGGGGAGCCTGCCAGAGCCACAGGCTCTGCCTGTCGCCCACCTCCCCTCGCAGGTGGCCTTCTCCGCTCCGCGCCGGCCAGACGCCCGCGCTCCTCAGCGGCCCCCCAGACCTCTGTTCTCAGCAATGTGTACCCAGCCATGTTAGTATTTTACTTAAGCTTTAACCGAGTTTGCCTGCGTGTGAACGCCTCGCCTCGGCTGGCAGGGAATTTTTGTTTTCCTCCGTTGTCACTGCTGTGTTCTCAGTCCCAGGACAGTGAGTATGTATTGACTGACTGCGTGATGGAAAATCGAGTGTGCACTGACTGCGTGACACAGACGTGTGTGTGTACTGACTGCATGACAGACATGCATGTGCACTGTGATGGAGACACGCGTGTGTACTGACTGCCTGATGGAGACACACACATGCACTGACTGCCTGACAGAGACGCGTGTATACTGTGTGACAAAGACCCACGTGAGTACTGACTGCATGGACGACCCGCGGGTCTCTGATGGAGACCCGCGTGTGTATGGACTACGTGAAGGAGACCCACATGTGCACTGACTGCATGACAGAGACGCGCGTGTGTACGGACTGCATGACAGAGACCCATGTGTGTACCGACTGCGTGACAGGGACCCGCGTGTGTACGGACTATGATGGAGAAGCGCGTGTGCACTGACTGCGTGACAGACGCGAGTGTGTACGGACTGCATGATGGAGACCCGCGTGTGCACTGACTGCTTGACGGAGAGCCGCGTGTGTACGAACTGTGACGGAGACGCGCGTGTGCACCGACTGCGTGATGGAGACGCGCGTGTGTACCGACTGCGTGACAGAGACCCGCGTGTGTACGGACTGCGTAATGGAGACCTAAGTTTACTGTCCCCCAGTTTCCGTCACTGCGGATTGGAGGATTACATAGCCCCACAGCTGAGGAACCCCACCCGACACGGAGCGACGCGACCCCGCCGCCCACCCTCCGCACCTCACCCCCGCCCCCCGCCGCCGTCGCCCCGCCCCCGGCCTCGCCGCCCGCCCACTCCGGGCCCGGCGCTGCCGGGACCAGGGGAGGCGCCCGCAGCCGACACAAAGAGCGGGCTGGGCGCCGCGTCCCGGCCCGGTGCGCCGGCGGAGAAGAGAGCCGCCCACGCCGCAGGTGAGCCGGGCCGGGACGCGGGCGTGCGCGGAGCTCCGCCCCCCTGGGTGTGGCGGGCAGGGTGCGGGAGGCCCTCCCCGGAGGGGCCGGAGCAGCGTGGAGCCGGGAGCGGCGTGGCGGACTCGCGGCACTGTGGCGGGAGGCGGGGTGTCCGGGGCCGAGCGTGGACGGACGGGCCGCGAGGTTCCCGGGTCCCTGGGCGCACGCGGCCTCGCCCGCCGCTCCTGGCTGCGTGAGGAGTTAGCCGCCCGGGACAGGCTTGGCCCTGGTTCCTAAGAGGCACCGGAGCCCCCGGGTGGGATCCCCGCAGCCCCTCTCCTGTTCACCCTCCTGGGTGAACTGGGTCTGCCCACGGCATGTTTTAGTTCCTTCCTGTTAGCCTGTTCCGTGTTGTGCATCCTATGAACACTTGGCCCCAAGTATTCAGGCCGGCCCGTTCACGGTGCTTGACTTCGGGCGCTGGTTGGTGGCTGTTTTTTCAGACAGCATGGCACAGCTCCTTCTGAGCGCCGTCTGCCCACCTTCGGTTCTTACCTTGAGCAGGTAGTTGCCAGGTACTGCTCTTCCTCCCTGGCTCCGGAGACAAAAACAGGAGCAGTGTTCTGGCCTCGCACCCAACCTGGAAGTTGGGGGGCGGGGGTGCAGAGACAGGGCTGTGGTGGCGCTGTGGTGGGGCTGCGTGGCCGGAGGAGAGTGGCCTCTCCCATCTGGGGGGCCCTCTCTGTTGTCTGCTTCCTCAGTTTTTTCCCAAGGAGTTAGTGGCAGAGGCTGCAACTGGACCCTAGGTCTGGCCTGGGCTGTAAGTATAAGTTAGGAATTCGGGCTCAAGTCCAGAGATTTGGTTAATCACAAGCAAAAGGCCATAACTCTGCATCATGCTCCCCCTGGAGCTATTTGGGGGGTGGCCGTGGTGGGAGGCTTTGAGCCTCCTGGATCCTGATGGGTCTTCTGTGGGACAGAGGAGCCCTTTGGTGTGAGTTGGGACTTGAGCGAAAGTCATTTCTCAGGGAAGCCAGTGCCCTCCAGGTAGCTCCGACGCTGTAAAACTTGATTTGAGAAGCCCTGGTGTGCACAAAGTTGGGGCCTTTGTTTGTTGCTTTGTATCTCATGAGAGGAAACTGGCAGTTTTATTTTATCTTTTGTGATGTGACACATTGTCTTATAACCCAGTTGCCTATATTTTGGGATCTGCTTTGCTGAATAGTAATGATTTTGGTGTCTTGGAGTGTCTCACTTAGGTCATTGTGTGCTGTTGTTAAAGGTATGAGAGGACGTGGTTCTGCAAAGTCTGCAGGGTTTTAGGGCTGCAGTAAAGAATTTCACATTCGGAGATAGATAGTGTTGGAGTATTTCAGCTGCCGGTGATGGAAAACCCGACTCAGTCTGGCTTAAGCAGAGGCCACAGTAAAAAGTACCCCTAGGGCTTCAGGATGGACAGGCTGCTGTGTGGCTGAGCCAGCCACTGGGGACTCAGGGCACCCAGGTCACTCTTCTGAGCAGTGTCAGACTGGCTGCAATGCCAGGGAGAGGGAGGCCAGTCCCCTGGCTGTCTTTAGGAATGAGAAACGACACACCCGATGCCTCTGTCCAGGCCTGGTGGAGTCAATGCCATTTGAACCCATTGCAGGCTGGGGATGGCTTCCCAGCAGAGAGGCCTGGGGCTGGGTGAGTCCAGGCTGTGGGGGCCTGGTCACAGTGGGCTTGTGTGAGCCTCACCTCCCAGGTACTTGCCCACTCCACCGGGGCCCAGAAGCTCGCAGAATGGAGCCCAGCTCTCCTGATGTTTTCTTTTTAAATTTTGGATGAGGATTCACTATGTACCAAGCACTGTTTTCAATGCTTTTGGTGCATTCTTTCACGGAGCACTCACAGCAGTCCACGGGCTAGGGCGTGCTGTGCACTATCTCCCACAGTCAGGGAGTTCAAGGGTCAGAGGTTAATAATTGCTCAAGGTCAGGTGGAGTTCGGGATGCTTGGCTCTGGATAGACTCCCTGCAAATTCCACCTCCCCCACTGTGCTACACCGTGTTGTCTCCCAGCTTGATGGGGTTCCCACCATCCCTCACCGCCTCAGAGTGACTGGATTTCTGTACCTTAAAAGGAAGATTGTGTTTTCAGTGTTGATGAAAAGCTGTGACTTGGAACTCCTGCCTCCAAGTGCCAGGTAGGGGGCCACGTGGGAACTCAAATTAACGACCTTGTGAATTGTGCTTTGCTTTTTGTGTTTTCCCGGAAATGACATTTTACAAATAGTCTAACACTGGGATTGGGACTGGAACAAACCCTGAGCCGCCAGCAGCCAGGCACACAGGGATGGGGGCCTCGCCCTGCGGGCTACACCTCCTCCAGAGCTCCTCCCACACTGGGGCCTCCCAGGGCCTTGGGTTCTCCCTTAGGCTTGCAGATGGTATCAAACAAGAGTGAAACATTCCTGGATTTGGAATTTGAGTCCCAAGGGTACAGGAATTTAGGAAACAGTCACAAATGATTTAGAAACCAACAGGGAGAGTCTGCTCAGCTTAGAAGTTGAGGAGCAGGTTGTCACAACCCCAGGGAGAGCACCTTGTGCCAAACTTCTCCACCTGCCAGAGTGGATGGGGGGAGGCGGGAAGAGGAGCAGACTTTGGATTCAAGGCCTTGGGGCTTCTAGCTGCGTCATAGGAGGAAGTTGGCAAAACCAGGCAGGCAGATCACCAAGTCCCCAAGGAGGGAGAGGTGACAGATCCTGGCACAGGGTGCATGTCCTGAGGGCATGGGGGCTAAAACTGAGGCTCCCCCCCCATGAGAACCAGGACAGCAGAGCCTTCTGCTCCCCGAGTCCCCAGGGCCAGCTCCAGCCACTCCTTGCGTCAACTGATTTACTGCTGTCCTCCCTGAGGACCTAGAGGAAGGGAAGCTATGGGGCAGGCGTGTCCCTGGGCTCTAGGCAGGGACAGAAATATGGACGCCCCATCTCTGAACCCCTCAGTCCACACGAATGTCCTGTTCTCATTTCTCTTGGAGCTCCTGCAGGATGTAAGCATGGCTCCTGTGTGACATCAGCCACCCACCTATGTGAGCCTGCTGCCACGTGGCTTTAGAATTGGGCAGTTCTGGGGCCAGCGTTGTGGAGTACCAGGTTAAGACGCGGGCAGCAACACCAGCATCCCATATGGGTGCTGGTTCGAGTCCCAGCTGCTCCACTTCTGATTCAGCTCCCTGCTAATGCATCTGGGAAAGCAATGGAAGATGGCCCACATCCTTGGACCCCTGCACCCACAGGAGAGACTTGATGAAGCTTCTGGCTCCTAGCTTCAACTCGGCCCAGCCCTGGCTGTTGCTGCCATTTTGGGGGTGAACCAGAAGATGGAAGACCTCTCTATTTCTCTCTCTCTCTCTCTCTCTGTAACTCTAACCTTGAAATAAATAAAATAAGTCTTTAAGAAAAAAAGGACTGGGCTGAATTGTCATGATTCCAAAGTACACACACTAAGACTCTGGTATTTGTAGACTGTACTATTGAAGAGTCTCATCATGCAGATTGATGCAAAAGGTGACTGCCCTGTTGTGAACCCCGTCTCAACCAAGGGACCAAGGTTAGCCTCTCCCGTAGTGAGGTGCACCAGGAGGACACCACCCTGCCCCGGGGCTGGTCCCACTGCAGCTGCCTGAATCAGCTGTGCACAGGCACATCCGTTTCTGGGATGCTCTACAAAATACACGGCCTGTGTACTCTTCAAAATTCTCAGGGTTAGGAAACGCAGTGAAGGGTTGAAGAACAATTCTAGCTTAGAGGGGCCTAAGAGGACATTCATCTCAGATGGAGCGCAAGGGGGGAGAGTTATGGAGGAAATGATACGATGGGCATGATAGATGGGGCAGAGTGGAAGCAGTTGGTGAAGCTAGTTGGGCAAGGGAGTATTCCAGAATTCTTTGCACTGTACCTAGAACTTTTCTAGATATTTGAAATTATATTGATGTAAAAAGTTGCCTGAAGAGAGGCAAGCACTGTGACACAGTGTCACCCTGGCCTGAAGCGCTGACACCCATATGGGCACCAGTTCTAGTCCCGGCTGCTCCTCTTCTGAACCAGCTCTCTGCTATGGCCTGGGATTGCAGTGGAGGATGGCCCAAGTGCTTGAGTGCCTGCACCCGCATGGGAGACCAGGAAGAGGCACCTGGCTCCTGGCTTTGGATTGGCACAGCTCCAGCCGGTGCAGCCATCTAGGGAGTGGACCAGTGGATGGAAGACCTCTCTCTCTGTCTCCACCTTTCTTTGTAACTCTTTCAAATAAATAAAAATAAATCTTTTAAAAAAAAAATAAAAGTTGCCTGAAGAATATCTTCCCTGTGTTCACTGCATCTAAAAGGCCTCCTGACAGTAAGAAAAGTTTCCTGTTGTTCATCTGTGCTAACATACAGCTTGTTTCACACCTGGTGACATTTCTGAATTTGAAGTGCATCTTTTTTTTTTTTTTTTTTTTTTTTGGACAGGTAGAGTCATAGTGAGAGAGAGAGAGACAGAGAGAAAGGTCTTCCTTCCGTTGGTTCACCCCCTAAATGGCCGCTACGGTTGGAGCTATGCTGATCCGAAGCCAGGAGCCAGGCACTTCCTCCTGGTCTCCCATGCAGGTGCAGGGCCCAAGCACTTGGTCCATCCTCCACTGCCTTCTGGGGCCACAGCAGAGAGCTGGACTGGAAGAGGAGCAACCAGGACTAGAACCCAGTGCCCATATGGGATGCCGGCGCCGCAGGCAGAGGATTAACCAAGTGAGCCATGGCGCTGGCCCTGAAGTGCATCTTAAAATCTATGCTGTGTTAGCCTTGGGTTAGATGTTGACTTCAATTTTTCTTTCTTCATCATTTGTCATGAAATTATTTTTTCTATAATAATTGTCAATTTTATTCCTCTGCTTTAGAGATCCAGAGGTAGTTTAAGGTTTATATTTCTTTTTTATAGTTCTTTCATCAAGAATTTAGTTTGTCACTATTGCCCCTGTTAGCTGGTTGCAAATTATTTGACTCTTTTAAAACAAACAAACAAAAAAGAACCTTAATACTTTTTGTGTGTATGAGACATAGGTGTTCATTTGAAAAGTACACATAAGCAGAAAGAAAACCAAAACTTTACACTGCACAGAAACAAGCAGTTATGTTTTTGATAATGTTTCATATATACCCAATTTGGAATTTTATCTTACATGTGTAACCCAACACTTAATATGCTTCTTTGTAGCCTGTTAGGTTTTATTTTGTACTATGGAATGAATGTATTTCCATGCATATGTTTGAAACTTTCCAATTGGAAAACAGATGTGGAAGATGGGTCAAAATCCAAGGAGATGCCAGTAATAAGGAAGCTACCTTGGGGCTGGCTCTGTGGCACAGCAAGTTAACACCCTGGCCTGAAGCACCAGCATCCCATATGGGTGCCGGTTCAAGACCTGGCTGCTTCACTTCTGATCCAGCTCTCTGCTATGGCCTGGGAAAGCAGTAGAAGATGGCCCAAGACATTGGGCCCCTGCACCCACGTGGGAGACCCGGAAGAAGCTCCTGGCTCCTGGCTTCGGATCGGCACAGCTCCAGCCAATTGGGGAGTGAACCATTGGATGGAAGACCTCTCTCTGTCTCTCTGCCTCTCTTCTCTCTGTGTAACTCTTTCAAATAAATAAATAAATCTTAAAAAAAAAAAAAAAAAAAAAAAAGGAAGCTACCTAAAACAAAATGCCACCAGATGATAACAAGTGAAACGAAGCTCGTATGTTAGAAAATGCTAACAGAAAGAATGCAGGGGCCAGATTTTAGGATCCGACAAGAATTGAAGGCCTACAGCACACAGAAGAAGGGTGGCTGCGGGGATGTCTGCTTCCAAGGGATCTTCACAAACTTGCTTCTTACTTTTGTTGTCTCCTCCCTAAGCCTTTCCAACTCATCTGCCCTTATCATTTCTTCAGACCACTTGCCTGATGGGAGTGTCCTCTAAGTCCTGGGCCCTGCCAAGCCGCTTATTAGGCCTTCTTGGAAAGGGTGGGGAGCTCCTTGCTGTCATGGGGGCTGTCTTCTGTGATTTTCCTTCACAGAATTTTGGCAAACTGAATATTTTTTGTATTTCTCTTTTAAGTAATTCTCTGGGATCCAGGGAGTTTCCTGTCCCTCCTCTCACCTCGATTTGTGTGGCGACCAAGAGACCAGGAATCCAGAAAGGATTGGGCACTTTTCTCCTCCAGCGGTAGGCAGTGGCTGGATCAAAAGCTGTCCTGTAGTTTTGATGAAATGCGGAATCTTTCTCTGGTCAGATGTGTGATGAGGTGGGAAGAAAGGAGACAGCCCTTGCAGTGGCTGGTACACAGAACCTGTTCTGTTCCTCATGCCCGTATCTCCCCAGGGCAGATATCTGGCCTCCCTCCTCATGTCCACCCCAGGCCTTTACAGATACTGCAGACTCAGCATACTGCACACCTTCACCTCTGCCACCCCCAGGAAGTTCTTCCTCTGTGCCTCTTGCCTCAGGGAGAAGAAACCTGGTTGGTTTGTTGTTGTTGTTTAAAGATTTATTAATTTATTAAAAGGCAGAGTGAGGAGAGAGAGGTGTCTTGCATCTGCTATTCACTCCCCAAATGATAGCAACAGCCAAGTCTGGGCCGGGCTTAAAACCCAGAATTCTATGTGGGTCTCCCACATGGGTTGCAGGGGCCCAAATACTTGGACTCTCATGTGCTGTCTTCCCAGGTGCATTAGCAGGAAGTTGGATTGGAAGCAGAGCAGTTAGGACTTGAACTGGGATATGAGAGACTTAAGCCAGAGCACCAGCTTCAGAAACCAGATTTTTATGATTCTGATTATTTTTTAGAGATTTATTTTATTTATTTGAAAGGCAGAGTGACAGGTAGAGAAGGATAGACAGAGAGAGAGCGAGAGAGCGCTTCCATCCACCTGTTTATTCCCAAAGTAGCCTTGAGGGCTAGGGCTGGGCCAGGCTGAAGCCAGGAGCCTGGAATTCCATCCCTGTCTCCCACGTGGGTGGCAGAGACTCACATGCTTGGGCCATCTGCTGCTGCTTTCCCAGGTACATCAGCCAGAAGCTGGATCAGAAGCGGAGCAGCTGAGACTCAAAGTGACTCTCTGATACAGGATGCAGGCATCACACGCAGTGACTTAATCTGCTGCACCACAACGTGGTGCCCCAGAAACGTGACTTTTAAAAGCCAGTGATGCGGAGGATCTCTGCGAGACCTCAGAAGAAAGGAAGGGTCATCAAAGAAGGAGACACTCTTCTCTGAAGGGAGAAGAGAACATCCTCTTTGCTTATGGTCGTGTCCAAATAACAGTGGAGTCTATGGTCACAGAAGGCCTCCATAGCCCTGGCAGCCCACGACAAGAGCCTTGGGTGATCACTAACATCATAAAAAAAGAGTGTTAATTGTTAAAGGAACAACAGTAGTCACTGTACACTTGCTCCCCAGGTAGGACCTCTGTCCCTATTGAACTATAATATGAGAATTGACTGCAAATTCCCTCCCCAAACTGTACTCTGTATGTTGTGTGAGGGAGTGGGGGCAAATTGTTGAAATCTATGATTAGCATAGAGGTGGTCCTCTGTATATACAGTCATACTAAAAATGATCCATAATGAAGGAGATGGGAGAGGGAATGGGAGGCAGGAAGGGAACGGGGTGGGGGGCATGAGGGAAAGAACCACTATATTCCTGAAGTTGTATCTATGTAAAAATGCATTCATTAAATTTAAAAAAAAAAAAAAGCCAGTATGGTCCTAGGATGTCCAGGGGGCATCGGGAGGGGATTACCTGGCTGTGTAGCCGTCCGGGGTGCACTGGTTTCAGTGCCGCTTGTTCCTGAGAGGACTTTGGGATCTAGATGTCTGTGCTCACATTACCCGCCCGTCAAGTGCACATTACCCGCCCGTCAAGTGAAGGTGCTTTTCCCGCAACCGAAAGATAACACATGAGGCAGCTTAAGGCACCATAAAGCTATGAAATTCTGTGACCAAAACTAGGAGGGCATTTTAAAAAGTCTTAATGCTGCAATTGTTTGTATCCCAGATGCGCATTAAAAAAACAGCTGTCTGAGCTCAATTGTCAATGATGGGCAGGTGTGTGGCTGGGTGTCTCTGCTTTGTCATTCCCAGGCCTTCCTCCCAGGTTTCTTCCCTGCTCTGATCCCAGTGTCTGGGCGATTTTCACACTGGACCCTAGTAGGAAATGTATCCCTGATTACTAGAAATAAGGGGCATTTGTGTAGGATTTTCAGTGTCCTGATGCCCAGACTTCTGTCCACTCTGCTCTGGGCTGCCCAGTGGTGGCAGTGTTGGGAAGCTGGATAGCGGGGCATTTCATTAGCCCTTGGACCCCCCCCCCCCCCAACCTCTGTGTTAGACCAGAAATGGTTTCCTCTGACTTAATGTTCCCTAGTCCTGTGTGACTCTGGAAACTTTGTATCAGTTCAGGATCACAGAGTTTTATTTGCGTTTGTTTTTCTTTGGAAGAGTTCATTTAATTGCAACAGCAGAATGTGGTCATTTCCTCATCTCCTGGTTTCTCAGATGGCCCTGTTTTATCTACATTTAGAATGACTGATTCTTGGCAATCCTCAATCCCTCCTAGGGCCTTTGAATTATTGGTGTTTACACTGACCCTCACAGCCGGCTCATTCTTTTGGAAGTGGAAACCAAAAATATTCAGTACTAGGTCAGGTTCTGTGGGCTTTTAAATACATGGGGAGGGGCCGGTGCTGTGGCGCAGTGGATTAAGGGCCTGGCCTGCAGCACCGGCATCCCATATGGGTGCCTGTTTGCGACCCGGTGGCTCCACTCCCTATCCATCTCCCTGCAAATGCACCTGGGAAAGCAGCAGAAGACAGCTCAGGTGCTTGGGCTCTTGTACCCTCGTGGGAGACCTGGAAGAAGCTCCTGGCTCCTGGCTTCAGATCAGCTCAGCTGTAGCCATTGCAGCCATTTGGGGAGTGAACCAGTGGATGGAAGACCTCTCTCTGTCTCTGTCTATACCTCTCTCTCTAACTCTGTTTCAAATAAATAAAATACGTCTTTAGAAAAATAGGTGTGTAGAGAGAGATGGATGTTGGGCGATAAAGCTGATGCTTGGGACATCCACATCGCATATCAGAGTGTCTGGGTTCAAGTGCCAGACCCACTTCCAGTTCCAGCAGCCTAGGAGGCCTCAAAGATGGCTCAAGTATTTGCATGGGAGACTCAGGTGGAGTTCCAGCCTCCTAACTTCGGCCTGGTGTAGCATCTGCTGTTGGGGCCGTTTGAGGAGTGAACCAGCAGATGGAAGATTGATTCTTTCTCTCTCTCTCTCTCTCTGTTATTCTGCATCTCAAGTAAATAAAAATTAATAAATAAAATTTCTAAAAATGTGCAGAGAGCAGAGAAGAGCAGTAGAGTGTGACGTGCCTTTAGGTAGCCGAGCAGTGAATTTCAGATACACAAGTTGGGAAGGTCGTGAGAAGGGGGTGAACTGTGTTTCGGCTTTCTAGCATAGGTTTAATGGGCTGTGTTATTCTATTGTCTTCCTTTCTGTACAGACAACAGAAAACATGGAAGGTGGCACTCTGGCTCTGGTGAAGAAGAAACGCCTACTGTTTCATAACAGATGGCTAGAATGGATTGGGGTATGGACTGCTTGGTTGAAACAGGGCTTTTCAATTCTAGGGAGTATTCAAGATGATTTTCTTTCCTTATGATTAGGTTCACTAACAAAGATTCTTGCAAGATATTAGGACTTTCCAGTTTGGTTCAGAGCTGCAAGAGACATTTTCTCTATGTTCTCGATATCAAATTCTTGCACTTATTTCTTGGAAATTTTTTTTAAATATTCAGAAATAATTTATGTGTTTGCGTGGTATTTGTGCTCATGAGGAAGCATCAGTACTTTGTAAAATTCATAGAAAGATGGAATGGCCAGCGCTGTGGCTCAATAGGCTAATCCTCCTCCTGTGGCGCCGGCACACCAGGTTCTAGTCCCAGTCGGGGCGCCGGATTCTGTCCCAGTTGCTCCTCTTCCAGGCCAGCCCTCTGCTGTGGCCCGGGAGTGCAGTAGAGGATGGCCCAGGTCCTTGGGCCCTGCACCCCATGGGAGACCAGGAGAAGCATCTGGCTTCTGCCTTCGGATCAGCGCAGTGCACCGGCTGCAGCGGCCACTGGGGGGTAAACCAACGGCAAAGGAAGACCCTTCTCTCTGTCTCTCTCTCTCACTGTCCACTCTGCCTGTCAAAAAAAAAAAAAAAAGAGAGAGAGAGAGAGAGAGAAAAAGAAAGAAAGAAAGAAAGAGAGAGAGAAAGAAAGAAAAGAAAAAAGAAAGAAAATACGTTTATTTTGGCGCAAAAAATTTTCATGGAAAAAGGTTCATGAAAAATGGTATTGTGAGGCCGGCGCCGCGGCTCACTAGGCTAATCCTCCACCTAGCGGCACCGGCACACCGGGTTCTAGTCCCGGTCGGGGTGCCGGATTCTGTCCCGGTTGCCCCTCTTCCAGGCCAGCCCTCTGCTGTGGCCAGGGAGTGCAGTGGAGGATGGCCCAAGTGCTTGGGCCCTGCACCCCATGGGAGACCAGGAAAAGCACCTGGCTCCTGGCTCCTGCCATCGGATCAGCGCGGTGCGCCGGCCGCAGCGCGCCGGCCGCGGCGGCCATTGGAGGGTGAACCAACGGCAAAAGGAAGACCTTTCTCTGTCTCTCTCTCTCACTGTCCACTCTGCCTGTCAAAAAAATAAATAAATAAATAAATAAATAAATAAATAAAAAAGAAAAATGGTATTGTGAAAAAATATGCATACACTTTAAATTTTTTTGCAGAAGCATGAACATCTTTTAATGCCTTATTTTTCACAGACTTTCTGAGGTCCCCTCATGCATAAAGGACGGTGTCCTAGCTCTGGAGTTAGACCTCAGTATGAGTTGACTTACTAGCTGTGTGACCTTGTAAAATTGCCCAGCCTCTCTGTGCTCCGATTTCTTCAGTCTGTAAAATGGAGCCCTTTTTATTCTTTTTATTTATTTTAAGGTCATGTGACCAAAACAAAATAGGTGGCAACAGTCATTCCATAAACAGTCCCTACTCAGAATGGCAAAACGCAAATGCTTCCAAAAATTGGCAGTTTCTAAAAGGGGAAGACTGCACTAATCCAAACCTTACCTTGCCACACCCACCCCCGTCGGTCCGCAGGTACACTGGTGTGTGCAGGTTTATCTGGTGGGGTTGAAGCCTGAGTGCGGGACCTGTGCTTTGTTCTTCTGGTTTTAGCCTTTTTAATAGATGAGTGTTGATGTGCTTGTCAGCTTTCATTGCTGGAAATAGACACGGAGCTGTGCTGTGTTTGCCCTGTGTTAGGCTTTTAGCTTTTTTCTGAGTAGTTAGGGACCCTTGAAGTAGCTGTGAAAAGTCTTCCCTCTCCCACAGCCCTGCCTCCTGTGTACTCCGGCTGCCTGTGGGACTGTGGGGGTCTCTGATCAGAGCCTCCACGCTGGCTTCTCCTTCCGTTCATTCATTTGAGGTATGCTGAGGAGTCTGGGCCGGTCTGGCTCCTAGACCGTGGCGTGTGAGACACAGAATCAATCCTCTGGCCTTGTGCCGTGGAGAGAAGTGAGGGGAGCCCTTTCCTGAGCTGTCTCTGGTGTGTGTGGCCCTCAAGGTTGGCAGCACTGTGCTTACATTACCATGGAAATCAGGATTCCGCCCTGAGGCAGCCGGATATTTTTTTCCCCCTCCCTGGATGTCTGATGACCTTGTTCTGCCAGTGGCTGTTTGGTCTTGCTGGTTGGAATCTCGGTGGAAAAGGCGCATTCACAGCCACGTGCTCCTGCTCAAAGAGTAAAAACAGCCAGTCGCCCAGCAGCTCAGACATTTTGGGAACTGAAAAAAAAGTTAGTGTTTGTATGAACTCTCCCCCAATCTGTGGCTTGGATAGACAGCCAGAGGCTCCAGTGGGCTGACTGACGATGCTCTGGGTGAGTGTCCTGGGGGCTCAGGTTGTCCCCTGGCAGCTTTCAGGACCTTGTTGCCATGCTACCTGCCCTCTGCAGCATGAACCCTGGCCTTCCACTTCAAAGAGAAATCTAGATTAGGGGTACTTGGCCTCTGCCTCCCTGGTGCCTCTCAGTGCGTATCTGTACCCACATCTTCCTGTGTCTTGGGGAGGGACTTTCTGGGAGGCAGTGGCCCACCCACTTCCCTTGAACAGGGTGATCCTGACCTCCCCTGCCCCGAGACCTTGGCATGGTCCCCTAATGTGAGGTGAGGGGTGCATTGTAGCCTGGTGCACTGTCCCCACAGCATTACTGCTCCAGATTCAGTTAGGTTAAGACCCCTGGGGAGATTGACAGACATACCTTCCAGGATGAACACAACATCATTTTTTTTAATAAAACTAGGTATAAACGCCTTTGCATGAGTAATCTTGCAGCAGGATCATTTACTGAAGTTTAATATGTATCTTCTGCTGCTTTTTTACATTCCAAGACATCAGCCAGAACTTTGGCTTCAGGGAAGTTTATGTCGAAGCTGTAGGCTCCCTTCCTTTTTGGGAAAAAAAAAAAATTGCATCTCCTGAAATTGACTTGTATGTGCATATGTGTGCATGTGTGTGTCCAATTCACAGGGCTGGGATGTATGTAGAGATTTCTGTGACACTCTAAGGAGAATGCAGGATCGTTCTATCACCCAGAAAACGGGCTTGCTGTCCTGTAGTCCTGACCCTTGCCCAGCGTGATCTGCCCTCTGTCCCTGCAGTTCCGCCTTTCCAGAATGCCCTCTGAATGGAATCTTGCAGCATGTGACCCTCCGGTCGGGCTTCTGACCCCAGCGTGTGTTGTGTTGTGTGTACTCACACGTTGCCCTGTTGTGTTGGTGAGTTATCCCAGGTAAGGATGTACCACAGTATGAACCCGTTGAAGGACCAGAGGGTTGTGTGCTGTTTCCAATGATTGTGAATAGGGTCGTGGTAAACATTTGTGTACAGGTTTTGTGTGAACATGTTTTCCTTTCTCTAGGGATATCACTTAGGCTGGGTCACAGGGGCAGGCTGTTTAGTTGTATAAGAAATGGCTTTCTCTCCAGAGGGTGGTTCTACCATTGTGCTTTCCTGCTCCTGTTCTCACATGCCAGAGTTTCGTTTGCTCTCCGTACTGGCTCTTAATATTGGCAATTTATTGATGATTTATTTTCTTGAGATTGATTTTATGTTATATTAGGTGGTGGGCACAAAGCAGTCCATTTAATAAAGTTGACAGTTAGCTTCTCTCAGAACATTTTTAATAATACACAATTAAAAAGTATTCATCTCGCTGGCGCCGCAGCTCACTAGCCTAATCCTCCGCCTGGGGCACCGGCACACCGGGTTCTAGTCCAGGTCGGGGCGCCGGATTCTGTCCCGGTTGCCCCTCTTCCAGGCCAGCTCTCTGCTGTGGCCAGGGGGTGCAGTGGAGGATGGCCCAAGTGCTTGGGCCCTGCACCCCATGGGAGACCAGGAGAAGCACCTGGCTCCTGCCATCGGATCAGCGTGGTGCGCCGGCCACAGCGGCCATTGGAGGGTGAACCAACGGCAAAGGAAGACCTTTCTCTCTGTCTCTCTCTCACTGTCCACTCTGCCTGTCAAAAAAAAAAAAAAAAAAAAGTATTCATCTCACAAGTTGTGCTGCAATCGACTCAAACAGTAGTTTGCAAAACACCGCTTATAAAGCAAAAGCCAGTGCACCAAGGCAGATTCAAACAACTCGAACAGTGCAGGTTTTCTGTGGCTCGGATCTTACAGTTTTCTTACTCTATCAACAGTGTCAGAAGCCTGTTCCTTCAGCTGGCTCCATTGCTGTGGACTGAGAAAGGCCTCCTCAGCCTGGGTTTCACGCCACCCCCTGGATCCATCTAGCATTCTCCAGGTTTACCTAGAACCTTCCCTGTAAAGCCCAGAACACTGACATCCTCCCCATCTGAAATGTGTTAGCATCTCTGCCGCTTCTTCCGTTTGGAAGATGACAGCTCTGGAAGTCTCACCATTCTTTTGCTGCTTTGCAGATTGCTTTGAGCAACTTTGTTTTTTCCTCTTTATCTTCTTGTCAGCCTCCCTGTCACAGTCAACTGAGGGCAGAGCTCAGCAGTCGAGTTTCTTTGATGTGGCATTTTTTGTTTTTATTCCTTTCAGTTGAACATCTCCCTGCTTGCTTGCCACTGGTGTTGGCAATTTTTAAAAAGTGCTCATTTTAGTGATTCCAATAGTCATGCAGTGATAGCCTGCTGCAGTTTTAATTTGCATTTCCCTAGTGGTGAATGACGTAGAGCATTTCTTGTGTGCTGCTTTCCCATTTGTATGTCTTCTTTGGGGAACTATGGCTGTACCAGTCATGTGTGTGTGTTTTTAAAATTAGGTTTGTTTCCTAACTGTTTCGTTTTAATAGTTTTTATATATCCTGAATACAAGAAATCTGTTGAATATGAGAGTTGCAAATGTGTTCTTCTGGTCTGTGGCTTCTCTTTGAGCAGTGCCTGCCAGCCACCCCAACCCCTTTAAATTTATTTATTTGAGAGGCAGAGCTACAGACGGAGAGAGGGAGACACAGAGAGAGAGATCTTCCATCTGCTGGTTCACTTCTGGGTCTCCATGGGGTGCATGGGCCCAAGGACTTGGGCCATCTTCTGCTTTCCCAGGCCATAGTAGAGAGCTGAGTAGGAAGAGGAGCAGCTGGGACGTGAACTGGAGCACATATGGGGTGCCAGTGCCGCAGACAGAGGCTTAGACCACTACGTCACAGCACCAGCCCCTGAGCAGTGTCTTTTAGACAGGAAAATATTTGATTTTGCTGAAATAACTATTTTTTGAAATGCACTTTTTGTATCTTATCTAAGAACTCAGTATTTAACTTGAGGTCATAAAGATTCTCCTTGATAGTTTCTTTTGAAATTGTTAAAGTTTTGTTTTGCATTTAGTTTGATGACAATTTTTTTTTTTTTTTGACAGGCAGAGTGGACAGTGAGAGAGAGAGACAGAGAGAAAGGTCTTCCTTTGCCGTTGGTTCACCCTCCAGTGGCCGCCGTGGCCAGTGTGCTGCAGCCTGCGCACCACGCTGATCCGAAGCCAGGAGCCAGGTGCCTCTCCTGGTCTCCCATGGGGTGCAGGGCCCAAGCACTTGGGCCATCCTCCACTGCACTCCCTGGCCACAGCAGAGAGCTGGCCTGGAAGAGGGGCAACCGGGACAGAATCTGGCGCCCCGACCGGGACTAGAACCCGGTGTGCCGGCGCCGCTAGGCGGAGGATTAGCCTACTGAGCCGCGGTGCCGGCCTGATGATGAATTTTGATTGGTTTTTAAGTGATGATAAGGTGTGAAGCTTACAGTGATGTTTATTTGTTCATTTTTTGTATATGGATGTTCCATTGGCCACACACAGTCTGTTGAAAAGACTGTGCTAACTCTGGAATTGCTTTTGCGATTTTGTCAAAGCCCGGATGACCACTTTTGTGAGTCTGTTCCGTATTCTGAGGAATGTGCAATTTTCCCTTTGTCAGTACCATGCTGTTTAATTACTGCAACTTTAAAATGAGTCTTGGGGCCAGCATTGTGGCGCAGTGGCTTAGGCCACAGCCTGCGATGCCAGCATCCCCTATGGGCATCAGTTCAAGTCCCAGCTGCCACTTCCAGTCCAGCTCCCTGCTGTGCCCTTGGGAAAGCAGTGGATGATGGCCCAAGTACTTGGGTCCCCGCCCCTGCGTGGGAGACCTGGCTGAAGCTCCTGGCTCCTGGCTTTGATCTGGCCCAGCCCTTACCATTTGGGAAGTGAATGAGAGGATGGAAGATCCCTCTCTTATGTCTCTCCTTCTCTCTGTGTAACTGTGACTTTCAAATAAATAAATTAATCTTTTAATCTTTTATAAACGAAAGAATCTTATAATTGAGTAATATGAATCCTCCAAGTATTCCTTTGTAAAAAATTGTTTCAGCTATTCTAGTTCCTTTGCCTGATGCACTTTTTTTTTTAAAGATTTATTTATTTATTTGAAAGTCACAGTTACACAGAGAGAGGAAAGGCAAAGAGAGAGAGAGAGAGAGAGAGAGAGAGAGAGAGAGAGAGAGAGGTGTTCTGTCCGCTGGTTCACTCCCCAATTGGCCGCAACGGCCGGAGCTGCACCGATGCAAAGCTGGAAGCCAAGAGCTTCTTCCAGGTCTCCCATGTGGGTGCAGGGGCCCAAGGACTTGGGCCATCTTCCACTGCTTTCCCAGGCCATAGCAGAGAGCTGGATTGGAAGTGGAGCCAACAGGTCTCAAACCGGTGCCGATATGGGATGCCGGCGCTTCAGGCCAGGAAGTTAACCCACTGTACCACAGCGCCAGCCCTGCCTGATGCGTTTTAAAATCAGCTTGTCTGTATCTTTAAAAATTGTGCTGTGATTTCTATTGAAATTGTGTGAAATCTATAGCTCAGTTAGGGGAAAATGACATCTAAACTATATTTTATTTTTTATAAATATTTATTTATTTATTTGAAAGTCAGAGTTACACAGAGTGAGGAGAGGCAGAGAGAGAGAGAGAGAGAGAGAGAGGTTGTCTGTCCACTGGTTCACTCCCCAATTGGCCACAACAGCCGGAGCTGCACTGATCCGAAGCCAGGAGCCAGGAGCTTCTTCCGGGTCTCCCATGCTGGTGCAGGGGTCCAAGTACTTGGTCCATCTTGTACTGTTTTCCCAGGCCATTGCAGAGAGCTGGATCAGAAGTAGAGCAGCCGGGTCTCAAACCAGCACCCATATGGGATGCCGGCACTTCAGGCCAGGGTGTTAACCCACTGCACCACAGCACCAGCCTCCTAAACTATAATTTAGCCACTAGCCAAATGCCTTGCCCCCTTTGCTGATTTTAACTGAGCATTTTATGATTCCATTTTCTCTCTTAGCTTATCAATTCTTTATTTTTTAAAAAAGGATTTTTATTTTATTTATTTGAAATTTACAGAAAGAACAAGAGAGATTGATCTTCTGTCTGCTGGTTCACTCTCCAGACAGCCACAATAGCTAGGACTAGGCTAGATTGAAGCCAGGAGCCAGAAGTTCCATCCGGGTCTCCTATGTGCATGTAGGGGGCGGAGCACTTGGCTGTCTTCCACTGCTTTTCCCAGGCCATTAGCAGGGAGCTGGATCAGAAGTGGAGCAGCCAGGACACAAACCGGCACCTATATGGGATGCTAGCATTGTAGGTGGCAGCTTTACCCACTGTGCCACAATGCTAGCCCCTCATTTCTTGTTTTTAAAACATTGTAATGGTTGTTCTAGAGTTTACAGTACACATTTATAGCTGATGTAAGTATAGCTAAGGTAAAGTAAGTTTCAAATAGTGTCACAGTACTTCACGGAGGTACAGGCGCCTGATAGCAGAGTGCTCGGTTCCTCCCTCCCACTCCTGCAGGGTGCTGTCATGCTTTCACTTATCCAGAAGCTGTACTTACCAATGCAGCATCACTCTCACTATTTCAAAGTCATCTATTAGACCAGCTACAAATAAGTATAACCTGGTGGTTAAGACGCTGCTGTCCCATATTCAAGTGCCTGGGTTTAAATTTCTGGCTGAGACTACTGACTCCAGCTCCCTGCTAATGCAGATCCTGGGAGGCAGTGGTGATGGCTCAAGTAACTGGGTTCCGGCCATCCACACAGGAGACCTGGGTTGTGTTCTAGGCCCCTGGCTTTGGCCCCAGCCCAGCCCCAGCTTTTGTTGGCATTTGGGGAGTGAACAAATGAATGGGGCTCTGTATTTCTCTCTCTCTCTCTCTCTCTCTCTCTCTCTACCCCCTCCCATAGAAAGAATATGAGACATAAAAGATTGTATTTTACCTTCATTTATTCTTTCTCTAATGCTTTCCGTTTCTTTATATTGATCCAAGTTTCTGATATAGTATGTCTTACTTTCCTTTTTTTCCCCTAAAGAACTGTTTTTTGTGGGTTTTTGTTTTTTGCAAAGCAGATCTACTGACAACACATCCCCTTAGCTTATGTTTTAAGAAGGTCTGACTCTCCTTTGTTGCTGTTTGTTTATTTCTGGGTGGGCTGAGTGTGCCTGTCTTCTCTGTCTACCCTCCAAGGTGACTCCGGGACTCCACATCTTGCTGGAATTTACGCCCCACTTCTGTGAATAAAACAAAACCCAGTCACCAGGCTGTGTGCCTGGCAACACTGCAGCACGGTGTGCCAGCTCCTCCGAACCCAGCAGGTGTTTTCAATGGGTAGTGTGGGTTACGTCATCACTTATCCTCACGGAATGCACTCCCAGCAGCAGAGAGCAGGCAGACAAATAGTCGGATTCAGGGACCCCCACGTTCTCGCTGAGAATGAGTGGGGCACAGCCGTTCGGAGCTCACCTCTGTGCCCACAGGCGTGTGCGCAGACACCAGCGCACTTCACCCTCACACACACATGCAGCGTCCCCGTCCCCATCCGCCTTGCTAAAGGCTGCAGGCCACATCCCCACGCTTCCTACTGGACTTCTTTCCACGCACCACCATCCAGAATGTCATCTACATATTTACTGTGTCAACATCAGACAAAAATAGCTCAAAAAGAATTTCCAAGAAAGAGAACTTTTATTGGGGGATGACGAGTAGGACTACGTTCTGTCATAGAGGCGCACAGGCCGAGGTGGTCTCTGATATTCCTGGAGAGCAGAGGTAAGGTGGGCAGTCTCACCAGGTCAGAGCCATCCACATCAGTGGATGGGGAGCTGGCAAGGTCCCAGGTTGCTATGCAGAGCTGGTCTTGGGGTCACAGTTGACAGTTCAGTGAGTTGCAGAGAGAAGGTGAGTCTTGAAGGCAGCATGGGCTGTTGTGCTGGATTCCCCTGGTGGAGTGGTTCCTGGCACAGTCATTTCTAAGCTGAGTGTCTGCTCCCCGTACCTGTCAGCTCTGTTCCTGGATGTGACAAGAATGCTTTCAGTTACACTGTACCCACTTAGCAAATTTAATTTTTATTTTTTAGAAAAGTTAAAATAGTATTTACAATTTTATCTGTGCATTTATTTGTTTATGTTGATTTGAAAGGTGTAAAGACAGAGTGTAAGGTGGGCAGAGGTAGACAAAGAGATCTTCTATCTTCTGGTTCACTTTTCAGATGCCCTCAATAGCTGGGACTGGGCCAGAACAAAAATCAAAGACCTGGACCTCAATCCAGGTCTCCCATGTAGGTGTCAGGGATCCAATTAGTTGAGCCATCACCTGCTGTCTCCCAGGATATGCATTAACAGGAAGCTGGAATTGGAAGCGGAGCCAAGACTCAAACCCAGGCACTCTGATATTATGGGATGTGGGCATCCCAAGTGGCATACTTTTTAAAAAATTGTATGTTTTCATTTTTTAGAAAGCTTTTATTTAATAAATATAATTTCATAAGTACAGCTTTTGGAATATAGCAGTTATTCCCCCAATACCTGCCCTCCCACCCCCAAACCATCCCATCTCCTACTCCTTCTCCTATCCCATTCTTCATTAAGATTCATTTTTAATTATCTTTATATACAGAAGATCAACTCTATACTAAGTAAAGTTTGCACCCACACAGACACACAAAGTATAAAGTACTGTTTGAAGATAAGTTTTAGTGTTAATTCTCATAGTACAACTCATTAAGGACAGAGGTCCTACATGGGGAGTAAGTGCACAGTGACTCCCGTTGTTGATTTGACAATTGACACTCTTATTGATGACGTCAGTAATCACCTGAGGCTCTTGTCATGAGCTGCCAAGGCTATGGAAGCCTTTGGAGTCCACAAACTCCGTCAGTATTTACACAAAGCCATAGTCAAAGTGGAAGTTCTCTCCTCCCTTCAGAGAAAGGTACCTCCTTCTTTAATGGTCCCTTCTTTCCAGTGGGATCTCACTCACAGAGATCCTTCATGTAGATCATTTTTTTGCCACAGTGTCTTGGCTTTTGATCCCTGAAATGCTCTCATGGGCTTTTCTGCCAGATCCGAAGCGCTATTTAGGGCATGTTTTTATCTTTTTTTGAAAGTTAGAGAGACAGACACAGAGGGAGCTTCTGTCTGCTGACTCACTCCCCAAATGCTTGTGCCCCCCTCCCTCCCACCATCAGGCCAAGGCTGGGTCAGGTCAAAGCCAGGAGCACAGAACTCCATCTGGATCTCCCACGTGGGTGACAGGGACCCAGATACTTGAGCCATCTCTGTGTGCCTTGCAGGGTACACGTTAGTATGAAGCTAGATCAGAAGAGCAGCAGCCAGCACTCCAATCAGGCATTCTGACAAGGAATGCACATATTCAGTGGCGACTTAGCACTGTGCCAAATGCGTGCCTGTCTGACGCCAGACAAATACTATGCCAAATACTGTCTCCCAATTAGTTATTCCTAATAAATTTTGGATTAGGGGCTGGTGTTGTGGCATAGCAGATAAAGCCGCTGCCTGAGACACTGGCATCCCATATGGTTGCTGGTTTGAGTCTCGGCTACTCCACTTCTAATCCAGCTCCTTACTAATGCACCTGGGAAAGCAGCAGAGGATGGCCTAAGTCTTTGGGCCCCTGCACCCATGTGGAAGACTCAGAAGAAGCTCCTGGTTCCCAGCTTTGGCCTGGCTCAGCCCTAACCATTGGTAGCCATTTGAGGAGTGAACAAGCAGATGGAAGACCTCCCTGTCTCTCCCTCTCTCTATGTAACTCTGCCTTTCAAATAAATAAATCTTTAAAAGAACTTTTTTTATTAACATGTAACAGATTTTTATGGTGCACAGTGCAGTATTTCAACACATGTACAACAATGTAAACTTGATTAGTTAGCAAGTTAGCATTTGTATTTGTATTTCCATTTCCTTTTTTAAAGCACCTTGGTTAACTGAAGTCTGACTTTTAAAACACTTTATGTTTAAAAAAGTATTAATTGTGAGATACAAAGAGGAACAGAAGGACACACAGACAGAGAGAGAATGGGTGAAAGTAAGGGAGGGGGTCCCATTTTCTGATTAACTTCCAAAATGCCGAAAACAGCTGCAGTTGGGCTGGGCCTGGGCCAGAGCAGAAGCCAGGAACCAGGGCATTCAGGTCTCCCACGTCAGGGGCAGCAGTGATTACTTGAGCTGTCACCTCTTCCCCCCCCCCCCCCCCCGAGGCTGCATATGAGCAGGAAGCTGAAAAGCATACTCAGGTGCTCAGATATAGGATGTGGTTATCTTAACTGTAGCCAGGTAGGGTGCACGCTCCTTTCCTCCAGTTCTCTCTCTGTAATACATTAATGGGCACCATAGTCATTCCACAGTGCTGTGGAACACTCTAACCATTGCTGCACTTATTACCATCCTCTTAAAGAATAGACTGTCCCTGCCACCCTCCCTAGCCTCATGCCTGTATTCCCTGTGCTCCCAGAGCTGAACAGAGCACTTTGTGTGACCCAGCCATGGTCTGACTTGGGTCATCTGGTTGAGGAAGGAGACACCCTCTGACCTGGCTACATTAACCTTGGAGAAGCTCCCTGGGTGTGCAGATGCTTTATCTTCCGTTGGTCTCACCTGATGAGACTCTGTGGGTCATCACTTCGTTGAACAAGGTTGTGCATGTCTCTTGAGACAGACAGAAGCTTGCAGGTAATTGCCGCAGGTTACAAAACATGTGACACCCTGGAGAATATTACAAGGGCCTGGAAGCAAAACAGCCTCACTAGGAACAGCAGAAAGGCAAAACCTGCTTTGCTCCTGCGGCTCAGTGTTGAGAAATAAACATTTGACTCCACAAGTGTGGATGGGAACACAGGTTGTCTTCACTTTTTGCCACTTTGTGTTTGCAGCTCTGAACAAACACCTATACCTAGAGACTCACTACCTCTGCCTGACCACATAGGCTTGGCCCTAAACACATTTCTGAAGGAAACCAGGCTTGTTGCTGGGGAGTTGAGAATTAGAAGCCTGGGAGGGAGGAGTAAAGTGAACTCCTTTGAGGAACATGGAATGGTTCTGAATGAGTCTCCATGCTCAGAACAATTTGTCAAGAAACAAAAAGATATCGGTGCAAATTACGTCCGTCAGCTTCTTGGAGAAGACTTGACCAATAAAAACTCTGTAAGTTGGCTGGCGCCGTGACTCAATAGGCTAATCCTCCGTCTGCAGCACCGGCACACAGGGTTCTAGTCCTGGTCGGGGCGCCGGAAGATGGCCCAAGTCCTTGGGCCCTGCACCTGCATGGGAGACAAGAAGAAGCACCTGGCTCCTGGCTTTGGATCAGCGCGGTGCGCCGGCTGCAGCAGCCATTGGAGGGTGAACCAATGGCAAACGGAAGACCTTTCTCTCTGTCTCTCTCTCTCACTGTCTACTCTGCCTGTCAAAACAAAAACAGGCCGGCGCCGCAGCTCACTAGGCTAATCCTCCGCCTAGCAGCGCCAGCACACCGGGTTCTAGTCCCTGTTGGGGCGCCGGATTCTGTCCCGGTTGCCCCTCTTCCAGGCCAGCTCTCTGCTGTGGCCAGGGAGTGCAGTGGAGGATGGCCCAAGTGCTTGGGCCCTGCACCCCATGGGAGACCAGGAAAAGCACCTGGCTCCTGGCTCCTGCCATCGGATCAGCGCGGTGCGCCGGCCGCAGCGCGCTGGCCGCGGCGGCCATTGGAGGGTGAACCAACGGCAAAGGAAGACCTTTCTTTCTGTCTGTCTCTCTCACTGTCCACTCTAAACTCTGTAAGTTCCAAGGAGGTAAATTATTTTTAAGTGGGTGCTTAATTACTGCTTACTCTATTCAGCATTTTTATCTTTATTGATTCTTTTTACAGATCTGATCCTGTCAGTTGCCAAGAAACTACAGTTTCGAGCTCAGTTTGTGGAATTGTCTGTTACTCTCTTTCTGTCAGTTTTTACTGTGCGTATTTGAGGCTCTGTCTTGTTAGATGCATGCATGTTTATGAGAAGTCTATGCAAAATCATCAGTGCGAAGTACTCTGCTTTTCTGAGTGTTATTAATAGGGCCTCTCCAGCATTCTTAAGTAGTTTTAAAAGATAATAACTTTTTTTTTTTTTTTTGACAGGCAGAGTGGACAGTGAGAGAGAGAGAGACAGAGAGAAAGGTCTTCCTTTGCCGTTGGTTCACCCTCCAATGGCCGCCGCGGCCAGCGCGCTGCGGCCGGCGCACCGCGCTGATCCGATGGCAGGAGCCAGGAGCCAGGTGCTTTTCCTGGTCTCCCATGGGGTGCAGGGCCCAAGCACCTGGGCCATCCTCCACTGCACTCCCTGGCCACAGCAGAGGGCTGGCCTGGAAGAGGGGCAACCGGGACAGAATCCGGCGCCCCGACCGGGACTAGAACCCGGTGTGCCGGCGCCGCTAGGCGGAGGATTAGCCTAGTGAGCCGCGGCGCCGGCCAAAAGATAATAACTTTATGGAGGTATAATTAAAATATCCTACAATCCAGCCGTCTTCCAATTCAATATACAATACGATATTTTCACAGTTTTGTAGCCATTACCAGGAAGATTCAAATGTTACCACCCTCAAAAGAAACCCTGTATCTGTTAGCAGACACTCCTCCATTTTCTTCTAGCCCCTAACCCCCTGAAGCCCTAGGCAACCACCCATCTGCCTTCTTTCTCTAGATTGGAGTGTCCTGACCACAGAGGCAGAGATTAGTGGTGTAGCCATAAACCATGGAATGCCTGCAGCTCCCCGAAAATAAGAGAGGAAAGGAACAGATGCCCTCCTAGAAGCTACAGAGAGAAAGTAGCCCTGCCAACACCTTGATTTTTGGGTTTCTGGTCTCTTTAAAAGAATGGGTTTGTGTTGTTCTAAGCCACTTTGTTTGAGGCAATTTGTTACAGCAAACCTAGGAACCTAACACAACATCCCATGTCTTGCCATCTTGAGGATGGCCATATTTCCTAAGTGAGGGACAGACTCAGTGCAACCCGCCACCATCCCAGCTGCTTCTTTAAGGAGACTGACAAGCGGGACTTGCTTGTGGTGCAGCAGGTTAAGCCTGCATCCCACATCAGAGCACCAGTTTGCTTACCTACTTTTTTTTTTTTTTTTTTAAGATTTGCTTATCTATTTATTTGAAAGGCAGAGTGACAAGAGAGAGGGGGGACTTCCATCTGGTTCACTGATTCACTGCTCAAATGACCAGAACTGAAAAGGCTGCTCCACGCTGAAGCCAGGAGCCAGGAACTTGAACCAAGTCTCCCACATGGATGGCAGGGGCCCAAGCACTTGGGCCATCTTCCTGTGCTTTCCAAGGCACTCTAGCAAGAAGCTGGATCAGAAGTGGAGGAGCTGGGACTCAAACCAGCACTCTGATCTGGGATGCCAGCATCATGGGCATTGACTTAACCCCTTGCATCACAATGCTGAACTCTATTTTGATTCTATTTGAAAGAGATATAAAGAGAGAGGGAGGGAGGGAAGGAGGGAGGGAGAGAAAGAGAGAAAGAGAGAGAGAGAGAGAAGAACGAGAACATGCTTCCTTTCGCTTGTTCACTCCCAAAATGCCTGCAACAACCAGGGCTGAGCCAGGCCAAAGCCAGGAGCTGGAACTCCACTTGGATCCAAGTACTTGAGCCATCGCCTGCTGCTTCCCAGGGTGCTCATTAGCAGAAAGCTGAGACTCAACACAGGCACTGATAAGGGATTCAGGCTTCCCACATGGTAACTTATCCAACATGTCAAATGCTCTTCCTTTTGGTTTCCTCCTTTACATTATGTTTAAGAGTTTTCGCTGCAAGTATCAATATATATTCTTGCCTCTTTGCCTTCTTCAGAATTAACATTCTACACTTCACACATAATACAGAAATCCCACAAGTGCATGCAATCATCCCTATGGTATAGTTGACATATGTACTACATGTATGGTATCTCTTCAGTATAGCAATTTTGCTTTAAATAGGTGTTTGTGTTTTTGAAAATGCAGAACTTGTTTCTCTGATTTTTCTCAGATGTTTACTTTTTGGATGCTGTTTATTAATTCCTGAAAAATCCAAAATTGCCTCTGGTGTAACTTGTCAGTCTGAAGATCTTTTAGTGTTACTGTTTTTTGTTTTTTAAGTCTCCTGATATTTTTTAGTGTGTGTGTGTGTGTGTTTAAATAGACTAGCTGCCTTCCCTGAGGGGTGTTTCTGGTGTGAGCAGTGCGGGGACAGGTTTCTCCCAGGTTCTCAGAGCGATGCTGTGCATTGCTGCTGGTGAGCGGTCTGCGTCCGTTTGAGTGGTTGCTTGTGTGTGGTACCTTGTTTTTCTTCTTCTGACAGGTTTTCTCTTTATGTTTGCCTTTTCATCAGTTTGACTCTGGTGTGCCTCAGTGTCATTCTATTCGTATTTATCATAAGTTCAGAATATTGAGCTTCTTTAACCTGTACATGTTTTTTTTTTTTCACCAAATTTGGGAGAATTTTTGTCATTTGTTCTTCAGCCTGTTTTTCTGCCGAGTTCTTTCTTCTGGGATGAATGCTGGACCTTTGATTCCTTAGTCCTTGAGGCTCTCCATTTTTTCTAAAGTGAACTGTTTTTTTAAATTTTTATTTATTTACTTCAAACACAGAAAGAGATGTCTTCCATCCATTGGTTTACTCCCAAATGCCTACAACAGCTGAGGCTGGGCCAGGCCTAGGAGCCTGGAACTCAATCCGTGTCTCCCACATGGATGTCGGGATCTAACCATGTGAGCCATCACCTACAGCCTTCCAGGGTGTGCATTAGCAGGAAGCTGGAATCCAGAGTGGGGCCAATACCGGAACCCCGGCATCTCTAGCTGCAGCTTACCCCGATGCTCCACACATCATCCCAGGGCTCTTCATTTCTAAAAGATCCTATTTACCCCATTGTTAGGATCAGGTGTGTGGGCAGTACCCTCACCTGTCCACTCAAGAGGTGGACTCGGACTCAGGAAGCGCAGGGAAAGGGAACCATCATTGTTGGCCTTGCCAGATCAGGTGTCTGATCAGCAGGCACTCCTGCCCGTCACAGCAAGCAGTTTGTGTTCTAGGATACAGGCCCCTCCCCCACTTCGGTGCTGGCTGAGTAGGTGGGGCTACAATCTTCCAGCAGTTGCCTGAGTTACAAAGTTACCTCCCTCCTTCCTTCCCTGTACTTTAATTGCTTACTGTGTGTTGGTGACTCCACAACATCCCGTTTTTCTAGTGAGTTTCCCTACATCCCAGAGTCAGCTGACAGTGATTTCCATGCTGTGTTGCAGATGGACCTGGAGATAGGAGGTGATTACAGGTGATTCTATCCATCTGTTTTTCAGGTCACCTCTCTGTGTTCCTCTGTGTGCATCCTGCTGTTGAGCCTTTCCTTTCCATTCTTATTGAAGTTATTTTGTTTTTCAGGTCTAGAATTTCCACTTGGCTCTTTGCCAAGTTTCTATTTTCTGCTGTTTCTCTACTGTCTATGGGTACATTCATCAAGAGAACGTTTTCCTCTAACTGAGCGTAGTCACAGCGGTGGACAGGATTTTAAAGTAGCTGATTCCACATCTGAGTCATCTTGTGGTTGGGCTCTGGTGGGGTTCTCTCTTGAGAGCGGCTTATTTTTCCTGAGTTTTCATTTCTGTGAACCGTTTTGGATTGCATCCTGGATACTGCGACAGTCAGTTGTGGAGAATGTGGGTCTGTCTTCCACTGAAGAGCACTGATTTTTGTTTGTTTCAGTAGGCAATTGAACTGATGGCACTGGACTGAAAACTCTGCCTGGTTGGACAGCTGCTCAAAATCACATTTCTTTTAGTTTCAGTTGAGCTGTTGGGAGGCTGCTCCACACATGCCTAGTTCAGGGATCATCTGAAGATGCGGGCAGATTTAGACAGTTTGGAGCTTTTTGTCCCTGGCCTCTTCCTGTCCAAGATCTGTTGCCTCCAACTCTTGTGCTTGGTTTTTCCAGCATCAAGACTGTGGTCATCTGTGACGTTCTAGCCGCTTCTCATGGAGTGGCTGGGTCTGGAAGCTGCGAAGGTGTAAGCTCCCCTCCCCCCAGAGTTCCCTTCAGAATCTTAATTCTGGTTGCTCTCTGTATCTGTTTTCAGGTGGTTGCTTTTCTTGTCTTTTATCTAGAGTTTATTGTTGTGATGGGGAAGAGTCAGTTCAGTCGGATTACTGGCCCCTGTTGATTTTAAATGGATAAAAAAGTTTTGTGCTAAATGAAACTTTTCACCTGTGGCATTGATTTATTATATAATGCTTAGTAATATTTATGATACAGCTTTAATGTAAATCTAGGTGTGTATTTTCTTTTTTGCTTCATTTTATGACATTTTAAGCCATATCTATGATTTATATGAAACTGAAGTCTTGTTTAATACATTTATTTTTTTTATGAGGCAGACAGAGAAAGCAAGAGACAGAGAGATCTTCCATCTGCTGGTCCACTTCCCAAATACCTGTAACAATCTGGGCTGGGTCAGGCCAAGGCCAGGAGCCCAGGAGCCCAGGGCTCCCATGTGAGTGACAGGGACCCAAGTCTACTTGAGCCATCACCTGCTGTCTCTCAGGGTGCACATCCCCAGGAAGCTGGAATTGGAAATGGGGCCAGGCCTCAAGCCCACTGTGGGCGTCTGAACCACTGCGCCAAACATTCGCTGTCTGAAGGATCCTTGATTAAGCGTTTAACCTCAGTAACAGAAGAAAATGAATGTGAGAATATGACCCATCTGAGACAGAGCCTTGTGGTGCTTAAAAGAAATGTAACATTTTCAGGGGCTCCATAGAGATACTGGGGGAAAAGTTATTAAGACGCCTTAAGATTTTTTATGGTACGTAGATTATACCCCAGTAAGGTGATGAAGGACACCTGTGTGATGGTCTTCTTGTTGAACAGGGTGCAGTGGCCTTTCTGGGCCTGCTCTCAGCATGCCTGTCTTACTAGGTGTGGTAGCTATGTGAGTGTTTTCTCTTTGGGAATATTCTGTGGGCAGCAAAATCATGATCAGTGCGCTTTGATCTCTGAATATTCATTCTTAAATTTTGCATTTATTTTAATTTGAAAGAGAGGGAGATACAGAGTGAGATCTCCCTTCTGTTGGTTCACTCTCCAAATGACTTCCAACAGCCAGGACAAGGCCAGGACAAAGCTTGAGCCCAGAACTCAGCCCAGGTCTGCTGTGCAGGTGGCGGGGACTCAAGCACTTAAGCCGCCATCTGCTGCCTCTCAGGATGCATATTAGCAGGAAGCTGGATCTGAAGTTGAAAAGCAGGGACTCAAACACAGGCACTCGAATATGGGGCGCAGGTGTCCCGGGTGGTGGCTTACCCCAGTGTGCCTCGATGCCTGCTCTCTGCGTCTCCTTTCTTTTCCCGTACCTGCTTCTTTCCTCTGTTTCTCCTGGGGTGTGGCTCTTTCCAGAGCTTCTCAGCCTCCTGGGGCCCTTTCCAGAGCTGACTGAATTTACCTGAAACCTGAAGGTCCCTGCCGAATGCCGTGTCCCTATGGCCCTTTACAGTTCTCTCTCAGCCTGGGGAGGGGGTGTCTGCTTCTGCAGGGCTGGCAGCATTTGACCCAGAGCTCTGCCATCCACCTTCGTGTTTCATCAGTAGGCGAAGGTGCAATTGGCCTTGCAAACCCAGAGGACTCTATTACACTTCTTTCAGATTTTTAAAAAAGATTTGTTTTTTATTTATTTGAAAGGCAGAGTGACAAAGAAGGAGAGAAAAAGAGAGAGAGGGATCTTCCAACCATTGGTTCATTCCTCAAATGGCCACAATTAGCCAGGGCTAGGCCAAGCTGAAGCCAGTAGCCAGGAGCTTCATCCGGGTCTCCCATGTGGGTGCAGGAGCCCAAGTACTTGGGCTGTCTTCCACTGCTTTTCCCAGGCGTATTAGCAGCAAGCTGTATTGAAAGTGGAGCAGCTGGGACTCGAATCGGCACTCATATGGGATGCCAGCACTGCAAGCCACAGCGTAAACCCACTGAGCCACAGCACCAGCCCCAAACATTTCTTTAAGTACATTTTTTCCACTTGGGTTGGGAAAGGAGAAAATGAAAGAAGGCTTAAGGGAACTAGCTTCCTGCTTTCTTTATTCTGTGTCTGTTAGGGGCAGGTTCCATTTCTTTCTAAGTAAACATAATGCAAGCCAAAGTATTTGAAAATGAGAGATTAAAATGTCCTTGGTCGTATAGATGCTGAATGTTCTGCACATTCCTGTGTACATGGAATTTATTTCTGATCCACTTACTTCCTTCTGTAGACGTAGAAGCACGTTTGCAGGCATGCTCCACATTCACACGTGTGGCAAGCAAGCTTAGCTGCAACCTTGTACTGCCACCTGGGACTTTTCAAGTTCTTTTCCACGAGGAAATACTTTTAAAAAGACGTGTCCGTGTGTGCAGGACCCTGTGAAATTAGTTGGAAGGAGTGGCACAGGTCGACTTGAAGAGGAATGTCTGGCACTCCGGGGGTGGGTGAGCCTTCCCTCCCTGCATTGGGATGGCTCTGCTCAGCCACTGTCCGTTACGCTCCAGTGCCCCTGGTTGCACAGTGCATCTGCTTGCACTGGTACATAATGAGTTTCTGCCAGCCTTCGTTAGGGTGTAAAAGCAGAATCCCTAATTGCCTTTTTGGCAACACAGAGCAGGAAAAGGAGAGAGGCGGTGAGACTCAGCAGCTAGCGACAGAAGGACTAGGAAGAGTGATTCCCCTACTGAGCAAAGGCCAGCAGAGCGTCTGTCCTGGGCAGTGCTGGGTGTGGCAGACGCAGCTGCCGGTGAAGACCAGGTGAGCAGAAGGCGGAGTGTCAGGTCAAGGGTCAGGCTTCTCCGTGCACCTGCAGCCTCACCTTTGGGACGCGTGTGGAAATCAGTGGTGTGGGGGAGCTCAGAAGTCATTGTGCTGAGCCCATGAGGATCCAAATTTTAGAGCACGAGAGCTCTCAGGTCAGATTTGGCTTCATCATTTGATATCTCAGACAACCCAGGCCCAGAGTTTAAGCTACTTGACTGGGCCATACACCAGTCAGGAACTAGACCTATTACTGTAGATGGGTTGTCCCAGGGGTTGTAGCAAAACTCCCGAGACGAAGCAGCACCGGACTGGCTTGAATGGTGGTGATCCTCCTTAAATGTGCCCTTGTGGGAAGGGGTGCACGCTGGTTACCCTTGCTGTGCATCTGTGGGTGGGTCCCAGGACTGACAGGGAGCAGGGGTGCCCTGTGATCTGCCCTTCTTGGAGATGGGAGCTGGGAAGCCAGAGGCCAAAGGGTGTGCTTTCATGCCTGGCATTCCTGTCCTCTAGAAGGAGGTCAGGTGATCAGTGGTGTAAGCAGGACTCAGCCGTGGGAGCCAGGGTTGGCGAAGACTGTCAGTTTCTGGGGGAAGAGAGATGTTTTTTATTTATAGGGAGCAGTTGAAATCTGAGGACAAATGGCAATATCAGTAACTGTTTAGAACACCCTTTTCAAACCTCACATCACATTTTAATTTAAGAATATAAAAGGAGGAAGCCTGGGGCCGGTGCAGTGGCACAGTGAGTTAATGACCTGGCCTGCAGCGCCGGCATCCCATATGGGCGCCGGTTCAAGACCTGGCTGCTCCACTTCCAATCCAGCTCTCTGCTATGGCCTGGGAAGGCAGTAGAATACGGCCCAAGTCCTTGGGCCCCTGTACCCACGTGGGAGACCTGGAAGAAGCTCCTGGCTTCTGGCTTCAGATCGGCACAGCTCTGGCTGTTGCGGCCATCTGGGGAGTGAACCGGCGGATGAAAGACCTCTCTCTCGCTTTCTCTCTCTCTGCCTCTCCTCTCTCTGTGTAACTGACTTGCAAATAAATAAATAAATCTTAAAAAAAAAAAAAGAAAAGAAAAAGAAAAGGAGGAAGCCGTCATTTGTCCTGGCACTTAGGGCACCTGCATCCCAGGTTCCTTTCTCAGCTCCCACTCCTGATGTCAGCTTCCTGCCAGCGCACATCCTGGGAGGCTGTGGCAATGGCTCAAGTACTGGGATTCCTGCCACCCCTATGGGAGACCTGGGTTGAGTTCCCAGCTGCTAGCTTCAGCTCCAGCATTTGGTTAGTGAACCCGTGGATGGGGTAGCTCTAGCTCTGTCGCTTTTTCCTCTGCTTGTAAGACAGAGTAAAAAAGTAGCATGCATGTGTTCATGAGCACTTAACATGTGCAGGGCTTGGCAGTAGGAACTGGAAACAGGAAGGCGAACAGGATGGTGTCCTTGGAGAGAGTGCACAAAGCAGGGGGAGACTTAGCAATTTGCAGCCACTCAGGTGAGCAGGATCATCCTGAGGGGACAAGGAAGGTATTGGGGACCAGATAACACTGACTTTTACTGTCATGTCCAGCATATTTCCAGGTATGTTTTAGCACTTGTATTTTTTAAAAAACTAATTTGTCATCCTTTGCCTATTTTTAAAATGTAGACATCTTAGATTTACAGGAACTCTTTATAAATATAATACAATAATATAAATAATAGCCATTTGTTTTGGTTCCATGTGTTTTATAAGTTACTGCCTTAACATTTTTTTAAATATTTTTATTATTTATTTATTTGAAAGACAGAGTTACAGAGAGGCAGACAGAGAGAGAGAGAGAGAGATCTTCCATCCACTGTTTCATTCCCCTAATGGAAACAATTACCAGAGCTGGACCAATCTGAAGCTAGGAGCTTCTTCCAGGTCTCCCACGTGGGTTCAGAGCCCCAAGCACTTGGGCCATCTTCTACTGCTTCTACTTGTACCATCTTCTACTTCCCAGGCCATAGCAGAGATCTGGATTGAAAGTGGAGCAGCTGAGTCTCGAACCAGCACCCATATAGGATGCTGGCACTGTAGGTGGTAGCTTTACCTACTACAACACAGTGCCAGCTCTTGCCTTAAAATTTCTTATAAAGCTTTATTGATATATAACTTATTTTATTTATTTATTTTTTTGACAGGCAGAGTGGACAGTGAGAGAGAGAGAGAGAAAGGTCTTCCTTTTGCCATTGGTTCACCCTCCAATGGCCGCCGCGGCTGGCGTACCACGCTGATCCGATGGCAGGAGCCAGGTACTTCTCCTGGTCTCCCATGGGGTGCAGGGCCCAAGTACTTGGGCCATCCTCCACTGCACTCCCTGGCCACAGCAGAGAGCTGGCCTGGAAGAGGGACAACCGGGACAGAATCCGGCGTCCCGACCGGGACTAGAACCCGGTGTATCGGCGCCACAAGGTGGAGGATTAGCCTCGTGAGCCACGGCACCGGCCGATATATAACTTATTATACCATAAAGTTTACCCACTTAAAGAGTATTGGTTTGATTAAAGAGTGTTGATTTTCAGTACATTTATAGGGTCATATTCAAATTTTGGGTCCTTTTTCCTTCCAGAAAAAAGCCTGAACCTGTAACAGTCACTCCCCGTTCTCCTCATTCCCACCCTGTCCCTCTCCTGAGCCGAGGCAGCTACTAATCTACTCTGTTCTTTTACTTACTTTGGATATTTCATGTAACCAAGAGATACAATATGTAGTCTTTTTAAAATTTTATTTGTTTATTTTTATTTGAAAGAGAAAGATTATCTGTCCACTGCTTCACTCCTGGAATGTTTGCAACAGCCAGGGCTGGTATTGTCCGAAGAAGCAGGACCCAGAAACTCAGTCCGGGTCTCCCACATGGCTGGCAGGAACCCGACTGCTTAAGCCATCACCTGCTGCCTCCCAGGATGCACAGTAGCAAGAAGCTGGAATTAGAGGTGGAGCCAGGACTTGAACACAGGCTCTCAGATATGGGATGTGGGTATCCCAAGCAGAGCCTTAACTGCTGAGCCAAATGCCTTCGCCTAAAGGTGGTCTTTTCCATCTAGCTTACTTCACTTAGCAAATGATTTTGAGGTTCATCCTTGTTGTACCATGTATCAGTACTTAATTGCATTTCTTGCTGAATGATTGTCTTCTGTGTGATATGCTCTGTCATATTTATCGTTTGGGTAGGTTCTACTATTTGGCTCTTATGGAAAATACTGCTATGAATATTCTTGTACCAAACTTTGTGTAGATATATTTTAATGTCTCTTGTATATATGAGGGCACTTCAAAAAGTTTGCAGAAAATGGGATTGAAAGATAAATGTAGGCCGGCACCACGGCTCACTAGGCTAATCCTCTGCCTTGCGGCGCTGGCACACCGGGTTCTAGTCCCAGTCGGGGCGCCGGATCCTGTCCTGGTTGTCCCTCTTCCAGGCCAGCTCTCTGCTGTGGCCAGGGAGTGCAGTAGAGAATGGCCCAAGTACTTGGGCCCTGCACCCCATGGGAGACCAGGAGAAGTACTTGGCTCCTGCCATCAGATCAGTGTGGTGCGCCGGCCGCAGCGCGCTAGCCGCGGTGGCCATTGGAGGGTGAACCAACGGCAAAGGAAGACCTTTCTCTCTGTCTCTCTCTCTCACTGTCCACTCTGCCTGTCAAAAAATAAAAAAATAAAAAAAAGATAAATGTATTTTGGTCCAACGAATTCTTCAATTTACCTAGGAGTGGAATTGCTGAGTCATATAGTAAGTGCATTTAACATTGTTTTCCAAAGCGACTGCACCATTTTACATTTTAACCAGAGGTGTAAAAGGTTCAGTTTCTCAAGATCCTTTCCAATACCTATTATTGTCTGTCTTTTTGAGTTTAGCTATTCCAGTAAACCTAAAGCGTGTCACCATTTGATCTGCCTTTCCCTGAGGACTACACAGTGTTGTGCATCTTTGCATGTGCTAGTCTTTGCTAGTTGTTTTTTGGAGAAATGTGTGTTAAGATTTTGATACTGATATATTGCCGTCTGGAGACTGGATTTCCGAGGTCTTGTCAATAGGGTGCTGATCTGTTATAGGTTGAGTTGTGTCCCTGAAATTCATCAGTTGAAGATCCAGCACTCCGTTCCTTAGAAGGTAATTAAGTTAAAATGAGGGAAAAGGGAAGGCAGTTGATTCCCTACTCAATCAACAGAACACATCTGACACCAAATGTGGGACTTTACCTCTCCAAACAATTCTCCAGTCCTCTGCAGACACCAGATGGATGCCCACACTTTAAATCAGGCCTCGCGCTGATGACCTGGTGTTAGCCCAGACCCACAGGTTAGGGGCCCAGCCCCACAGGGCTGCCCCCCTACTTAAAAGGCCAGCCACAAGTCCCAGGTTGTAACTTGTGACTGATTGGCTGTTAATGGGGTTCCTATGACTTTCTCCTTGGACTTGATGATTTGCTAGGGTGGCTCACATCTACAGAGATTTATCAACTGGCTTCATATAAGGGATGTTAAAAAGGATACAGATCAACAGCCAGACCATGAGATACAGGGGCTCCATCTCCAGTCCCGCCTCTCCTTGGAGGTTGGCGATCATGTGGTTGGTGCCCCCTGGTAACCTGTGCCATCCTCCAGAGTCACCTTGTAACAAAACTGGAAGGGCTTATGGACAACAAAAGATGCTCCTCTCATCCCGTTCTCTGAGGAATTTCCAAGGACTTTAAGAATTATGTGTCAAGAACCTGGAAAGAAAATCAAATACATTTATCCATCCAGGACTCCAGCATATACCAAAACTTGTGGATGCTCAAATTCCTTATACAAAATGGCAAAATATTTGCATACAACATACACACATCCACCAGAAATATTAAAGCATCTTTAGTTAAAATTTTTTTATTTATTATTTATTTTAAAGGCAGAGTTACAGAGTAGCAGAGGCAGAGAGAGAGAGGTCTTCCATCCACTGGTTCACTCCCCAGATGGCCGCAACAGCCAGAGCTGGGCCAATCTGAAGCCAGGAGCCAGGAGCTTCTTCCAGGTCTCCCACGTGGGTGCAGGGGCCCAAGGACTTGGGCCATCTGCTGCTGCTTTCCTAGGCCATAGAAGAGAGCTGGATCAAAAGTGGAGCAGCCAGGACTCAAACTGGCACTCATATGGGATGCCAGCGCTGCAGGCAGCAACTTTACCCACTACACCACAGCACCAGGCCCTAGTTAAAATCTGATTCCAGCTTCCCACCAGCATGGACCCTATGAGGCAGTGTTGATGGCTTAAATGATCAGGTTCCTGCCTTCTTCATGGGAGACCTGGATTAAGTTCCCTGCTTCTGGATTTGGCGCAACCCAGTGCTAGCTGTTGTGGGCAGTTGGAAAGTGAACCAACAGATGGGAGGTCTCTCTGTCTCATTCTCTCTCTCTCTCCTCCTTCCCCCTCAAATTAAATTTAAAATGATCATTTTTACAAAATGATTATTGGACCAACGGATGGAAGACCTTTCTCTCTGTCTCCCTCTCTCTATAACTCTACCTCTCAAATAAATAAATAAAATCTTAAAAAAAAATGATTCACTGGGATCAAGCCAGGGTCTATACTAGCCCCCAAATCAGTTTGTTCTTTCTTTGCTCTGTTTTCATACCCAGCTATTTCTTCCATGAGCTGCACAAACTGGCAGTCTTGGTGTGAGAGAAAGACCAGGGGACTGAGCATTGCCTCATACTGGTTCCTTAGCCACTGGCGAATGTGACTGCTGGCAGTGTCATGTTCACATGATGTCCTGAGACAATCAAGTTACATTTTTAGTGTTTTCTACATTTCCACCGATTTCTGCCTTGGAATCTTGGCAGCAAAGCCTTGGCATTAAAATATTAGTTTCAAGGGATGAGTATCCAGAAGCTGGCACATCATAGGAGCTTAGGAAATGTTTGGTGCATGAATCTTTGCTAATAAAATCTTTTAGTTCATTTTCTTCTACACATAAAAGATGAAATACACATTTTCAAAAAAGACTAAATCTGCACACAGGCTGCCATAACAAGATACTGTGGACTGGAGCTTGAGCACCAGACATTTCTTCTCTCACATTTCTGGGGCCTGGAAATCAAGGTGCCAGCAGGGGTGGTGTCTGGTGAGACCACTCCCCTTTGGTTGTAAACAGCCATTTGCTGGCTGTGTCCATGCATGATGTCTTGTTTGTGCAAGCAGAGAGAGAGAGAAGCAGAAGAGCTCTCTGGTGTCTCTTCTTGTGACGGCCCTGATCCCATTGGATCAGGGACCCAGCCTCATGACCTCACTCACCCTAGGTACAATCTGTCAGTATCCACGGGGATTGGTTCCAGGACCTCTCATGGATGCCAGAGTCTACACATGCTCAAGTTCCTTGTATAAAATGACATGCTTGCATATGACTTACACAACTGCTCCTCAATACTTTTATTTTTTTAACATTTTACTTTATTGAAAAGGCAGGGGAACAGAGGGAGAGATTTCCCATCTGCTGTTTCACTCCCCAGATGCCTGCAACAGCTGGGACTGGGCCAGGCTGAACCCAGGAGCTGGGAACTCAGCCCAGGTCTCCCTCATGAGTATGAGCCATCACCTGCTGCCTCCTAGGGTGCACATGAATCGGAAGCTGAAGTCAGGAATGGGTCTGGTACTCAATCCCATGCACTCCAGTATGGGTGCCGGCATCCCAAGTGGCATCAAATACCCACCCCCATCTTGTATACTTTAAATCACTTCTGGATGACTTGTAACACCTGATGCAATGTAAATGCCATGGGAAAATCAGCGTACTTCAAAAAGGTCATGGAAAGTGGAATTAAGAATTAAGTTTATTTTAATGTAGTCCATGCATATATCAGAGTTCTGGAAACTATGGCCTGTGGAGAAACTATGTCAAAATTGTGTAGAGAATACTGACGGGGAAGAGGAGTCTGTATGTGTCCAATACAGACAGGATTTTTTTCTAATATCTTCCACTCCCAGTTGGTTGAATCCATGAATGTGGATCCATGGGTAGGGAGGGCTGAGTGCATTTCCTCAGAGGCCGCATCTCCCAAGAAGCCGCACTGGAGGCCAGAGCTGTAACGGGAGTTGTCACAGAGTACATGTGAACAAACCGCCGTCCCAGAAAACAAAGCCACTGTCCCCTTCATTGTTGCACCCTCCAAGACTTGGGTTAATTGTTCCTGCTTTTGCATGTAATATAAATGGACCTGTGCAATATCTGGCTTTGTTCCTGTAGCGTTGACAAGATTCATGTTCTCATGCAGTTCATTCACTGCCGTTGCTTTACAGTTTTCCAGAAATGATCACAAATTGTTTATTTTATTTTTAAATGTGCTTTTTTTTAAAAAAAATTTGTTAACTTGAAAGGCAGTTAGAAAGAGAGCAAGAGAGTCTTCCATCCACTAGTTCACTGTCTAAATGGTCACAATGGCTGGGGCTGGGCTAGGCTGATGCCAGGAGCCAGGAGCTTCCTCTGGGTCTCCCACATGATGCAGGGGCCCAAGCACTTGGACCATCTTCTGCTACTTTCCCAGGTGCACCAGCAGGGAACTGGATTGGAAATGGAGCAGCTGGGACTCAAGTCAGCGCCCATCTTCAAAGGCGCAGGCTTAACCTACTGTGCCTCAGTGCCAGCCCTGCTATTTGGCTTTTGAATCAAGTCTTTGATGAGAGGAATGTTTTCCAGGCTCTCTGGTTGCATGGATAGTGCACACGTCACCTTTTATGTCTGGAGTTATAGGCTGTAAGGTGACCCAGGCAGCTGGGTCTTTTGACTATCTTCTGTTGTTGAAGAGTTATCATTTGTTGTCTTCAACAACAGCACTGGGCCCCTGGATGGCCCTCGCAGTAGGAGTTCCTGGGAGGTTTACTGGATGGTAAAAATTAATAAGGGGAAGGTGTTTATATAGCAGTTAAGACACCACTTGGGATGCATGCATCCCACGTCAGTGCCCGGATTCAAGTCCTGGCTCTGCTCCCAGTTCTAACTTCCTGCTTATGCAGACCTTGACAGCCAACAGGTGGTGGTGGCTCAAGTGTTTGCGGCCTTGCTGACCATGTATGGGATATTTGGTTTGAGTTCCTGGCTCCCAACTTCATCCTGGCCCACCGAGGCCACTGCAGGCCCCTACCTTCTCAAATAAAATAAACAAATTAATGAACAAGGCATATTCTAGAAAAACAGTTTGCTGTGTGCCTGCATTTATGAAATGTGGTCACTGTGTTTGGCTGGTGCTGTGCAGGAGTGCTGATGTAGAGTGTGAAAATCCCACACACTGGTTGATTGGAGAGATGGGAGAGCCAGGTGATGCATACAGGTAAACACACCTGGAGCAGCTCAGAGAGAGCCCAAGGCCACCTGGGAGAATATAGCTGGGCAGAGCCCGCCCTGACCCCAGGTGTCATGTGCTTGCAGTCTTGGGTGACTGAACTGTCCTACCGACAATCATTTAGTTCATGGGTTCTCACTGTGACTCCCCAGCCCATCACTTTTGTTTAGTATTTTTTTAGTTTAAAAGAACTTTTTTTATTTATTTGACAGGCAGAGTTACACAGTGAGAGAGAGAGAGAGACAGAGAGGAAGGTCTTCCTTCCATTGGTTCACCCCCCAAATGGCTGCTACGGCCTGCGTGCTGTGCAGATCCAAAGCCAGGAGCCAGGTGCTTCTTCCTGGTCTCCCATGTGGGTGCAGGGCCCAAGCACTTGGGCCATCCTCCACTGCCTTCCTGGCCCACAGCAGAGAGTGGACTGGAAGAGGGGCAACCGGGACAGAATCCAGTGCCCTGACCCGGACTAGAACCCAGTGTGCCGGCGCCACAAGGCGGAGGATTAGCCTAGTGAGCCGTAGCGCCGGCCCTGGATATAGACTCTTACGATGTACAGGAAATTGTGGCAAAGGTACACTTGTTCCCATTTGCCTGCCCCAGATTCTCCCCGTGGCAACATTGTACATGGCTATAGTTCAAACTCAGACCCAGACCCAGGAGCCTGATGAGCTGTGAGCCCCACTACAGAAACTTTGTCAGTTTCACCTTTTTTTTTTTTTTTTTTTTTTTGACAGGCAGAGTGGACAGTGAGAGAGACAGAGAGAAAGGTCTTCCTTTGCCGTTGGTTCACCCTCCAATGGCCGCCGCGGCTGGCGCGCTGATCCGATGGCAGGAGCCAGGAGCCAGGTGCTTTTCCTGGTCTCCCATGGGGTGCAGGGCCCAAGCCTGGGCCATCCTCCACTGCACTCCCTGGCCACAGCAGAGAGCTGGCCTGGAAGAGGGGCAACCGGGACAGAATCCGGCGCCCCGACCGGGACTAGAACCCGGTGTGCCGGCACCGCTAGGCGGAGAATTAGCCTAGTGAGCCACGGCGCCGGCAGTTTCACCATTTTTTACATATAGTCTTTGTGTTCGGGTGTATGTACTTTGTGCAGTTGTAGCCCATGTGTAGATTTGTGTAACCACCACCATAATCCAAAATCAAGATGCAGAGTAGTTGTATCACCTGCTACAATGTCACATTCATACTCATTGTCCTTCATACATGACTTCATACATGACTTATATTATAAAAGCTTTATGGTGGTATAACTCATATACCATTCAGGTATATGAGTTCAGCCATCATCACAGTCTGTCACACTTGGCACTGATCTGCAACCACCTGCTGTTTCTCCCCAGTGCTCTTACAAAACTGTTTCTCTACTTTCTGCCTCTGAAATTGCCTGTTCGGGCATTTAATATAAATAGAATCATACAATATGTCGTCTTTTGTTACTGTCTCCTTTCACTTAGCAAGTTTGAGAAGTTTCTGTCATATGTTGAAAAGATGATTCCGGGGCTGGCCCTGTGGCCCAGTAGGTTAATCCTCCGCCTGCGGCACTGGCATCCCATATGGGCTGGTTTGAGTCCCGGCTGCTCTTGTTCCTATCCAGCTCTCTGCTATGGCCTGGGAAAGCAGTAGAAGATGGCCCAAGTCCTTGGGCCCCTCCACCCACGTGGGAGACCCAGAAGGAGCTTTTGGCTCCTGGCTTCGGATTGGCCCAGCTCTGGCTGTTGCGGCCATTTGGAGAGTGAACCAACTGAAGGAAGACCTTTCTCTCTGTCTCTACCTCTCACTGTCTATAACTCTAACTCTCAAATAAATAAATAAAATCTTTATAAAAAAAAGATGATTCCTTCCCTTTTGAAGTGTTTTGGCACCCTTGTCAAAAATGAGTAGACGGGGCCAGTGCTGTGGCATAGAGCAGGTAAAGCGCTGCCTGCAGTGCCAGCATCCCATATGGGTGCCAGTTCGAGTCCTGGCTGCCCCTCTTCTGATCCAGCTCTCTGCTATGGCCTGGGAAAGCAGTAGAAGATGGCCCAAGTCCTTGGGCCTCTGCAGCCCTCTTGGGAGACCTGGAAGAAGCTCTTGGCTCCAGGCTTCAGATTGACGTAGCTCCGGCCATTGTGGCCATCTGGGGAGTGAACCAGTGGATGGAAGATTCTCTCTCTCTCCCTCTGTCTCTCTTTCTGTCTCTCTGCCTCTGCCTCTCTGTAGCTCTGCCTTCCAAATAAATAAGTAAATCTTTTTTAAAAATTAAGAGATTATGGGGCCAGTGTTGGCACAGTGGGTTCAGCTGCCACTTGGAATGCCAGCATCCCATATGGGTGCAGTTTGAGTCCTAGCTACTCCAATTCTAATCCAGCTCCTTGATAATGAACTTGAGAAAATATCAAAAATGGGCCAAGTGTTTGGACCTCTGTACCCACCTGAGAGAACAGGATGGAATTCTGGTATCTGGCTTCAGCCTCACCAAGCCCTGGCCATTGAGGCCATTTGGGGAGTGAACCAGTGGATTAAAGGTCTCTCTCTCTCTCTGTGTAGTTCTGCCTTTCAAATAAATAAATAATTTTTTTTAAATTTCAATATCAATTGGCTATAAATGTGAGGATTTATTTCTGGGCGGTGTTCTGTTCCATTGGTCTAAAACTGGTTGTTTGTCTCTGTGCCACTATCATTCTGTCTTAGCTACTGTGCCTTAAATTAGTTCTGAAGTGGGAAAGTGTAGGTCCTCCAGTTTTCTTCTTTTCCAAGATTGTTTTGGCTGTTCTGGGTCCCTAGCATTTCCATGTTGAGTTTGTTTTTTTTTTTTTTTTAACAGATTTAGTTAGTTAGTTAGTTAGTTAGTTGAAAGGCAGAGTGACAGAGAGAGGGAAAGACAAAGAAAGAGAGAGAGAGATCTTCCTCCACTGGTTCACTCCCAAAATGGCCACAGTGGCCTAGGGTAGGCCAGGCTGAAGCCAGGAGCCAGGAGCTCCATCCTGGTCTCCCACATGGGTAGCAGAGGTCCACGTACTTGGGCGGTCTTCTGCTGCTTTCCCAGGTATACTAGCAGGGAGCTGGATTGGAAGCAGAGCAGCCAGGACTTGAACCTATGTTCCTATATGGAATGCTGGCGTCACAGGCAGCAGCTTATCTTACTGTGCCAAAACACGCCGGTGAGTTTCTTTAAAGAAGCAGCTGGGATGGTGGCAGGTTGCATTGAGTCTGTCCATCACTTAGGAAGTATCACCATCCTCACAGTAGATGGGATGTTGTGTTAGGTTTCCAGAGTCACTGTAACAAATTTCCTCAAATGAATTGGCTTAGAACAGCACAAACTTATTTTACGGCTAAAGAGACCAGAAACCCAAAATCCGGGACTTGGTGGGGCCACTTTCTCTGCAGATTCTGGGAGAGCATCTCTTCCCTGCTGCTCTAACATTTGGGAGGCTTCAGGCATTCCTTGGTTTATGGCTGCACCACTGATCTCTGCCTCCGTGGTCACATTGCCTCTGCCTCTTTTCTCAGAACTCCTCTGCCCCTGTCTTCTGTGTGGATCCTGAGGTGTGTGATTGTGTGGGGTCTTACCTGGATCATTTCAGGTTACGTCCTTTGCTCCATCAGGTGAAAGTCACAGGCTCTGGGATGGAAGGAGACCTTTCTGGGGGACTCCCACAGGTGTCTTTGCATTTATTTAGTTCTTTTTAAGCTTCTTTCAGCTTTGTGTCCAGAGTATAGGTTTCACATTTTTCTTTTTATATTTTTTTAAATTGTATTTTGAGAGGCTGGTGGGGGGAGAATGAGCGAGCGAGCAAGTAAGCTCTCCCATCTTCTGGTTCACTCTCCAAATGCCTTCAATGGCCAGTGCTGGAACAAGGCCAAGACCTGTAGCAGAGAATGCAACCTAGGTCTCCTACCTGCTGCCTGTCAAGGTGCACATTAACAGGAAGCTGGAGTCAGGAGGTGGATACAGAACCTAGGTACTCCAGTATGGTATGCAGGCTTCTTAACAGGCAGTCTAACCACTAGGCTAAATGTTTTCCCCAGTGTTTACATTGCTTTGGTTAAATTCATACTTAAATATTTTGTTCTTTTTGATGCTGTTGTAAATGGAATGTGTTCTTAATTAATTTTGGGATTATTCATTGCACATGTGTAAAAATGCAACTAAGTTTTGCATATTGGCCTTGCATCCTGCAACCTTGCTAAACTCATTGACTAGTCATAATATAGTTTTTAGTGGATTCCTTGGGATTTTTTTGTGTAAGGCTGTGTTATCTGCAAAGACGTATTTTACTTCTTCCTTTGCAATCTAGTTGCCATTTACTTCTTTTTTTAAGATTTACTTATTATTATTTACTTATTTTTATTATTTTTAAATTATTTTAATTATTGTTTTATTTTAATATAATTTTTTAAATTATTTACTTATTATTTGAAAGGCAGAATTACAAAGGGAGAGGGCCAAAGATAGAGAGAAATCTTCCATCTGCTGGTTTACTCCCCAAATGAGTGTGTATTAATACCAGGGCTGGGACAGACCGAAGCCAGGAGCCAGGAGGTTCCTCATTGCCTCCCACGTTGGTCAGGAGCCCAAGCACTCGGGCCATCCTCTGCTGCTTTCCCAGGCCCATTAGCAGGCAGCTGGATCAGAAATGGAGCAGCCAGGAATCAAACCAGCACTGCAGACAGCAGCTTAACCTGCTGAGCCCCAGTGCTGGCCCCATTTACTTCTTTCTCTTGCCCAATTCTGTGGCTACAGCCTCCAGTAATATTCTGAATAGAAACGGTGAGAGTGTCTTTGTCTTTTGGATCTCAGGAGAAGTGTTCCATCTTTGACCTCTGAGTATGGTGTTTGCTGTGTTTTGCATAGTTGTGACATTGGCTTTGGTTTGATTCAGTGTGATGCTGGCTTTGATGTGATTTGGTGTGACTTTGGCGCTGATTTGATTTTGTGTGACGTTAGCTGTGATTTGCATAAATTCCTTCTATTTCAAGTTTGTTTTTCACTTTAATCATGAAGGGGCATCATATTTTATTAAATAATTTTCTGTGCCTGTTGAGATAACCGTGTGGTTTTTGTCTTTTGTTATTGATATAGTATAATTATTAGTTTTCAGATAAACCGTCTTATATATTACATTTATTTTTCAAGGTTTTATTTATTTATTTGAGAGAGAGAATTATAGACAGAGAGGACAGACAGAGAGGTCTTCCATCTGCTGATTTCTACCCAAATGGTCCCAACAACTGGAGCTGGTCAGATCCAAAGTCAGGAGCAAGACTTCTTCCAGGTCTCTCACGCAGGTGCAGGGGCCTAAGCACGTGGGCCATCTTCTGCTTTCCCAAACCATAGCAGAGAGCTGGATTGATAGAGGAACAGCCAGGACTAGAACTGGTGCCCATGTGGGATTCTGGCGCCATAGGCAGAGGCTTAGCCCATTTTGCCACTGCGCCGGCCCCTATACATTGCAGTTCTAATGCAAGCTGCACCTGATCATGATGTAAGATTATTCTTTTTCTTTATATTGGTGGATTTGATTTGCTGGTATCCTGTTGAGAACTTCTTGCATTATTTATAAGAGCTATTGGTCTGCAGTTTCTTTGTGATGCTTTTGTCTAGTTTTGGTATTAGGATAACACTGGCTCCAAAATAAGTTGGAAAGTTTCCCCTCTCTGTTTTTTGGTGGAGACTGTGAAGTATGTATGTTTTCTTTAAGTCACTTGGGGACTAGGCCAGTCAAGCTATCTGTCACTCGTCAACCTTTCAGCTGTATGTTGCAGGAGCCAGCCCCTCACAGAGTGAATATGTATGTAAGGTGTTTGAAAAGAGGAATTCATCGTTTGTGGAGTGTCAAGAAGGAAGAGAAAAGCAACATATTTCTTGTTTCTGATTTTAAGAAAGTTTTAAATATGTAACTTAAAAATATCACATGGTGGGGCTGGCGCTATGGCGCAGCGGGTTAATGCCCTGGCCTGAGGCGCCGGCAACCCATATGGGCACTGGTTCCAGACCCGGCCACTCCACTTCCCATCCAGCTCTCTGCTATGGCCTGGGAGGGCAGTGGAGGATGGCCCAGTGTCCTTGGGTCCCTGCACCCACGTGGGAGAGCTGGAGCAGGCTCCTGGCTCCTGGCTTCGGATTGGCGCAGCTCTGGCCGTTACGGCCAGTTGGAGAGTGAACCATCGGAAGGAGGACCTCTCTTTCTCTCTCTCTGCCTCTCCTCTCTGTGTAACTCTGGCTTTCAAATAAGTTAATGAATCTTAAAAAAAAAGAAAGAAATACTTTAAAAATATCACATGGTAAGAGAAGAGGTAAAGGCAAATATAGTAAACTTTAACCAACATTTACATCTTAAAAATATGGAGCATGGAAGGTTATTAGTTGATATAACCAGCAGAGGAACAACCATGTCAGGCCTTTAAAAATACACGCTTGAGTCTACAGCCATACCAGCCTGAATGCACCTGGTCTCCGAAGCTAAAAATACACAGTCACGTTCTCTCCTGTAGCCACAGTAATGCCATCTCCCCGAGAACATCAGCCCTGATTCAGTCATCAGTACAAGATCCACTTTCAGTGTTTCCAGTTCTTCTAAATCATGCTTTCAGATCAGGTTCTGAACACCATGCATATACTGAATCGTTTCTTACACTTGGAGCTGCTTTGAGAGTGGAAGCCACACTTCCCACGCATCCTTACATACAGGGTTAATGACATTGATGTTCTTGAGTAGTGCAGGCGGAATGATCTGGTAAAATCCGTGGACTCGATCAGAATCTAGTGCAGCAGTTGCAGAAAGGTCCCTGCATCTTGATCTTGTGTGCTTCTGATGATGCTACATCAGGAAGAAACGGCTGTCAGTGTGCCCCACGACTGACAACCTCAGTGCCATAACCTAGACCAGGTGGCAGCCCCAGGTCTTTGCATCTTTGTGCTTGGTGAGTGTGATCTGTATGGTGGTATTCTGACACCGTGTCATCGTGTGTCTTTGGGGGCTGGTGTTGTGGCACAGTAGCTTAAGCCACTGCCTGTGATCTCAGCACTCTATCTCAGAGCCCCAGTTCAAGTACTGGCCATTCTGCTTTCCATCCAGTTTCCTGCTGGTGTACCTGGGAAGACAGTAGTGATAGCTCAAGTGCTTGGGCCTCTTCCACCCATGTGAGAAACCGGGATGGAGTTCTTGACTCCTGGCTTTGGCCTGGCCCAGCTCTGACTGTAACCATCACCATTATTTTGAGAAGGTCTGCATCATCGAAAACATAAACTCTGGGGTGGATGCTGTAGCTTAGTCAGTAGAGCTGCTGCCTGCAGTGCTGGTTCAAGTCCCAGCTGTTCCACTTCTGATCCAGCTCTCTGCTATGGTCTGGGAAAGCAGTAGAAGATGGCCCAAGTCCTTGGGCTCCTGCACCCATGTGGGAGACCCAGAGGAAGTTCCTGGCTCCTGGCTTCAAATTGCCGCAGCTCTGGCCGTTGTGGCCATCTGGGAAGTGAACCAGTGGATGGAAGACTTTCTCTCTCTCTCTCTCTCTCTCTCTCTCTCTCTCTCTTTCTCTCTGCCTTTCAAATAAATAAATAAATCTTTTAAAAAGAAAAAAGAAAAGAAACACAAACTCTGTGCCAATTAGGTAATAGCCCATCCACTCACCTTGGTAACCGCTTGGTCCGTTTGGGCTGCTGTAACAAATCACCGTAATCAGGCACCTTATACACAGCAGACATTTATTCCTTATAGTTTTGGAGGCTGAGAAGTATAAGGTCCAGATGTCAGCAAGTTCGGTGTCTGCTTCAGAAATGGTACCTTCTTGCTGTGGGCTCACTCATGGGTGGGGGGAGGTGCCTCTCTCAGGTCTCTTCTATAAGGGTGCTGGTTCCATCCACGAGGATTCTACAGTTGTGACCTAACCATCTGCCGAAGATCTCACCGCCCTGAGGGCCAGGAAGGATGCAAACATTCAGACCACTGTATCTCCATTTCTATTCTACTTTCTGGGTCAAATTTGACTGTCCAGATATAAGTAGAATCTGACAGACAGTATGTGTCCTTTTGTGTCTGGCTTATTTCATGTCGCATAATGTTCTCAAGGTCCTTCCATGTTGTATCACGTGTCACAGTCTTGTTCCTTTGGAAGCCTGAGTACTAACTAGCCCGTTGTATGTTTGTATGTTATTTATCCATTTATCTGGTGATAGGCTCCTGGCTTGTTTTCCCCTTTCTGCTGCTGTGAATAAAGCTGCAGTGAACGCTGGTACGCAGATATCTCTATGAGTCTCTGCATTCAGTGCTTTCTGGGTGTTGGATCATTTGATAATATTCTGTAGTTCTCGAGGAACTGCCGGACTTTGCTGAACAGATGTACAACGCCAGTTTCTCCACATCATCTGAGGTGGTGTCTCACTGTGGTTTTGATTTGCATTTCCCCGTGACTAATTGCGGTGCATGTGCTTATTGGCCATTTGTATATAAAATAAATCTTTTTTGTTTGTTTATTTTATTTGAAAGGCAGTTACAGAGAGGGAGGGAGAGATAGACAGATCTTCCAGCTGCCAGTTCACTCCCCAAATGGCTGCAATGGCTGGAGCTGGGCTGATCTGAAGCCAGGAGCCAGGAGCTTCCTCTGGGTCTCCCATGTGGGTGCAGGGCCCCAAGCACTTGGACCATCTTCTATTGCCTTCTCAGGCACATTAGCAGAGAGCTGGATCAGAGTGGGGCAGCCAGGACTTGAGCCAGTGCCCATGTGGGATGCCAGCACTGCAGGCAGCGGCTTTACCCATAGTGCCACAGCACCGGCCCCGGCACTTGTTATTTTGTTTTATTGAAAAGAACCATCCTGATGGGTTTGAGGTAGTGTCTCATTGTGGTTTTGATTTGTGTTTCCCTGTGACTAACAGTGGTGAGCATCTTTTCATGTGCTTATTGGCCATTTGTATATATTTTTTTCAAGAAGTGAGTTGAATCATTTGTCCAATTTTAATTGGGTTATTTTGTTGTTGAGTTATAGGAATATCTTATTTGTATGTTCTGGATAGGAATTCCTTGTCAGATCTTTGGTTTGCAAATATTTCTTCCCATTGTATGTGTTATCTTTCTTAAAAATATCTTAAATTTTTTTCCCTGAGAGGCGGTGATAAAGAGAAGGCAGATAGCATGCACGCACTGCACGAGAGAGAGGAATGAGGAGTGAGAGAACGAGAGAGGAGTGAGAGACAAAGGGGGAGAGAAAGAGAGCAAGAGGAGAGAGAGCATGAGAGAGGAGGAGAAAGGGGGGGGGGAGGAGAGCGGGACAGAGAGAGGGAGGGAGCGAGCGAGCTCCCATCCACTGGTCCACTCCTCAAAGGCCTGCAACAGCTGTGTGGGTGAAGCCAGGACCTGGGAACTCAGTCTAGGTCTCCCCTGTGGGTGCAGGGACTCTGTTACCTTGAACAATGCCAGTTGCTTTCCCAAGGTCTCATGAGCAGGAAGCTGGAATCAGGAACTGGAGCCAGATCCCTAACCCAGGCACTCCAAAACGAGATGGCGGGTCCTAATTGGCATCTTAACTGCTAGCCCAAATGCCCCTTGGAAGTATCTTTTATTCCACAGAAATTTTAAATTTTGATGAAACACAACTTATCTTCTAGGCCAAAATGGCCACTCCTCAAAGTATCTTTTGATGCACAAGATTGTTAATTTTGTTGAAATGCAGGTCATCAGCTTCTTCTGTGGTTGCTTACAGTCTTATTCCGTGTTGCTCTGCTGTAATAGAACACCAGAGACTGGGAAGTTTCAGTATCAAGCTGCCAGCATCTTCTGAGGGCCTCTTGCTCTTGCCATAGCATCTTATGGCAGAAGAGGAGGGGGCAAGAGGGAGCCCAAACTCACTTTAATTTTCTTTTCTAAAGAAGATCTTATTTGAGAAGCAAAGAGAGAGGAGAGAGAGAGAGAGAGAGAGAGAGAGAGAGAGAGAGAGAGAGAGAGAGACTCACCTGCCAGCTCCCTCCCCAGTTGACTGGGAGTCAGGAACTCAAACCAGATCTTGGCAGGGGCGTAAGCACTTAAGCCATTCCCTGCTTACTTCCCAGGTGTGCATTAGCAGGAAATGGGTATCCAGGGCAGAGCTGGCCACCAACCCTCAGCTCTCCTCTGTGGGGCATGAGTGGCCCAGGCGGTTTCTTAACTGCTGTGCCAAATGCCTTGCCCCTGAACACACTTTTCTAACTAAGCCACTTTGGAGTTCATGAATCCACTCCCATGATAATGACAGTCCATTCGTGGACAGAGCCCTCTTTAAAGCTTCCCTCTCCACACTGTTGCACTGGGGATTGAGTTTCTGACACTTGAACTTTGGGAGACACATTCAAACCGCAGCCCTTTCACTCTTGGTGCCATGGCTGGGAGATTACTGCCATGTCTAACATCGCGCAGCTTTTCCACCTGTGGTTTGTTTTTTTTTTTTTTTTTTTTGACAGGCAGAGTGGACAGTGAGAGAGACGGAGAGACAGGTCTTCCTCGGCCGTTGGTTCACCCTCCAATGGCTGCCGCAGCTGGCGTGCTGTGGCCGGCACACTGCACTGATCTGAAGGCAGGAGCCAGGTGCTTCTCCTGGTCTCCCATGGGGTGCAGGGCCCAAGCACTTGGGCCATCCTCCACTGTACTCCTGGGCCACAGCAGAGAGCTGGCCTGGAAGAGGGGCAACCGGGACAGAATCCGGTGCCCTGACCAGGACTAGGACCTGACCAGGACAGGACCAGGACTGTGCCGGCGCTGCAGGCGGAGGAAGCCTATTGAGCCACGGCGCCAGCCCCACCTGTGTTTCTTTTAAATAATTGTGTAGTTTTATTCTTTTAAGGACCCAGGGGCCGACGCTGTGGCGCCAGTGGGTTAATGCCCTGGGCTGAAGCGCCAGCATCCTCTATGGGCACCAGTTCAAGACCTGGCTGTTCCACTTCCAGTCCGGCTCTCTGCTAAGGCTTGGAAAGCAGTGGAAGATGGCCCAAGTCCTTGGGCCCCTGCAACCACATAGGAGACCCATAAGAGGCTCCTGGCTCCTGGCTTAGGATCAGCATGGCTCCAGCCGTTGCAGCCAAATTGGGAGTGAACCATCAGATGGATGACCTCTCTCTCTCTCTCTCTGCCTCTCCTCTCTCTGCCTCTCCTCTCTCTGCAACTCTTACTTTTAAATAAATAAATAAATAAATCTTTAAAAAAAAAAAGATAAGGACCCAGCCTCTCTCTTTCCAGTACTACACTGTTCTGGTTCCTGTGGCTTTGTAACAAGTTTTGAAATCAGGAGGCCTGAGTCCTCCAGCTCCATTCTTCTGCAGGATGGTTCTCTGGGTGGCCTTGGACCGACCTGCCTCCCCCCACTTCCTTGCTGCTTGTGGTTCTCCAGAGTAACTCGAATGTGCTGGGAGTGCAGTGTCCTGAGATAGGACCTGGCTGCCTGGAACAGCCTAGGCTTTGTTCATTTCACACCTCTCTCCGGAATTGTAGCGTCTTGAGTTAGGGAGGAACTGCCTGGGACAGACTGCGCCTTGTTCCTCTCTCCCGTGGAAGCAGGATGTCCTTCAAAGCTTTGCCCGGTGTGTCACATGCAGAGTGCAGCAGGCACAGTCAAGACAGACTCCATCTGCCCTGGGCAGCTTTCTTGAGCCTTGGAGAACCAGCTCACAGTGGATCTGAGACTTACTCTGTCCTCTGTTGCCCATCTATAGGTAACAAACCCCCTTCGCTGGTGCGTGATTGTGTTCTGTGTGTCTCACCTGGTTCAGACAAGCAGGTAAGCTGTGTGTAGTGGCCTTGAGCAGTAGCCCCAGATGTGGTGGGCGTCGTGTATGGGCTGCTGTTTCATGTAGTTGAACAATGTGATCTCTTCTGTTCTCTGTGCAGTGGAAGTCTTGTCAGTGACGCTGCTCCATGTCTTCTTCCTCAAGGCTGTTTTGGCTACCTGGGATCACTTGAAGTTTCATGTGAATTATAGGATGGGTTTTTTCTTCCTCTAAAGTACAACTTAGGGATGTTGATAGGGATTATGTTGAATTTGTAGATTGCGTTGGAGAGTTGTCATTTTAACACTGTTAAGTCTCTCAGTCCTTGAACATGGTATAGCTTTATATTTGTTTATGTGTTTTTTTTTTTTTTCATTTCTGTTAGCAGTGACTTGTACTTTACATTATCTAGATCTTTTTCATCCTTGGTTAAATTTATTCCTATTCCTTTTGATGTTACTATAAATGGAATTGTTTTCTTAATTTCCCTTTTGGATTGTTCACTGCTAGTGCATGGAATTTGTAATTTTTAGGTGCTAATTTTATATGCTGCAATTTCACTGAATTCATTTATCAGCTCTCACATCTTTTGTCTGGTTTGTGTGTTTATAACCCTTGCGGCTTTCTGCATGTAAGATCATGCCACCAACAAACAGGTTATTTTGCTTCTTCCTTTCTCACTGGGAAGTCACTTATTCTTTTTCTTGCCTACATCCTCTGGCTAGAACTTTGGGTACTGTCTGGAAAAGAAGTGAAAGTAGACATCTTGTTCATGATCTTAGGGAAAAGCTTTTAGTCTTTGACCACTGAGTATGGTATTCACTGTGTTATTGTTTTTGGTATATGACCTTTATAAAGTTGAAAAAGTTCCTTCCTATTCCTAGATTATTGAATGCCTTTGTTGTGAAAGGTGTTGGATTTTGTCAGATGCTTTGTCTGTATCAATTGAGGTGATCATTTTGATTTTTTCCCCATTCGAGTGACACAGAGTATTATGTTAATCGGTTTTCATAAGTTGACCCAGCTCTGTGTTCTGTGATCAATCCCACTTGGTCATGGTACACAATCCTTTTATTGTGCTGCTGAAATAGATATGCTAATATTCTGTTGATAGTTTTTACATCTGTAGTAATAATGGACACTGATGTATGTTTTTTGTTTGGTTTTTGTGTGTCTTGCTGTGGTATCAAACTAGAGAAATTCTGTCAGACCTGATAGAATAGGTTATGCGTGTTCTTTCATCTTCTCATTTTGTTGGGAAAATCTGAGAAGATTTGGTGTCAATTCTTTTTTTTTTTTTTTTTTACAGGCAGAGTGGACAGTGAGAGAGAGAGACAGAAAGGTCTTCCTTTTTGCCGTTGGTTCACCCTCCAATGGCCGCTGCGGCCGGTGCGCTGCGGCTGGCGCACCGCGCTGATCCGATGGCAGGAGCCAGGTGCTTCTCCTGGTCTCCCATGGGGTGCAGGGCCCAAGCACTTGGGCCATCCTCCACTGCACTCCCTGGCCACAGCAGAGAGCTGGCCTGGAAGAGGGGCAACCGGGACAGAATCCGGCGCCCCGACCGGGACAAGAACCCGGTGTGCCGGCACCGCAAGGCCGAGGATTAGCCTAGTGAGCCGCGGCGCCGGCCGGTGTCAATTCTTTAAATATTTAGTCAATTTCACCAAGGTAGCCATTTGTACCCATGCTTTTTTGTGGGGGGCGGGGATGGAGGGCAGGGTTCCTTTATCTGTTTACCTTAACTGAGTCAACCTTGTCAAGTTAAAGGTCTATTCACATTTTCAATTTATTTGAGACAGACAGAAAAAGAGAGCTCCCTTCCACTGGTCCACTTCCTAGATGCCTGCAGTGGCTGGGACTGTGTTAGGACTGGGTTGGGACCATGCCAGGAACTGGGAAGGCAATCCAGGTCTCCCCCAAGAGTGGCAGGGACCTTATTACTTGAGCCATGAACATTGCTCCCCAGGGTCTGTACTGGCAGGAAGCTGGAGTTTCAAGCCAGAGCTGGGAATTGAACCCAGCTACTTTCACACTGGACACAGGTACCTTAACTACTAGGCTGAATACCCAGTTGAGGTTAGTTACTGCTTTTGATGTATCTCATAATTCTTGGTGGGTTGTATTTTTGTTTTCATCTCTCTCAAAATATTTTGTAATTTCTCTTTGACCCATTGGCTGTTTAGTAATGTGTTGTTTAATTTCCACATATATTTTAGTTTTCTACTTTTCTGTCTGTTAATGCTCTCTAGTTTCACTCTGTTGTGACTGCAAAATACTCTTTGCCTAACTTCAGTCTTTTTAAGTTCATTGTTTATGACTCAGTTTATCATCTGTCAAGGAGAAAGTTCCATATGTGCTTCAGCAAAATGTGTATTCTGATGTTGTTAGGTGGAAAGTTATAGATTTTGGTAATTTTTTAAAGATTTATTTATTTATTTGAAAGGCAGAGTTACAAAGAGAGAGGGGAGACACAGAGAGAAAGAGAGACTGCATCTGCTGGTTCACACCTCAAATGGCTGCAATGGCCAGGGCTGGGCCAGGGCAAAATAAGGAGCCTGGAATTCCTTCCTGTTCCCCCACATGGGTGCAGAGCCTCAAATACTTGGGCCATCATCTGCAGCTTTCCCGGGCACATTTGCAGGGAGCTAGTTTGGAAGTGGAGCAACCAGGGCTCTAGTTGGCTCTAATAGGAGATGCTGCCGGCATGGCAAGGGGCAGCTTAATCCACTCCACCACAACATAGGCCCCCAGGTCCTCTACTTAGTTGTTGATCGTTTTATTGACTGTTGAACGTGGGGCTTTAAAGTCTCAAACTCTTGTTGAGCTGTTTCTCCATTCAGTTCTGTTCATTTTTGCCTCAAATATTTCCGGGCTCTGTTCTTAGGTGTATGTGCGTGTATGTGTAATTGTTGTATATCTGTGTGTGCCGTCATTCTTTTTATCAATATATTATGTCCTGATTTTGTTTCTTGTCATCCCTTTTGATTTAAATTGTTTTGCCTGACAATGTTGTCGGAGTCAAAAGGCAGGGATCAGGTTCTTTTGAACCTCAGACAATGAGTTGAATGCAACCCACACAGTAAGTATAATAGCAGAAGTTCATTATGGGGAAAGAAAGTGCGCTTCTCATGAGGACAAGAGAGGGCCAACAGGCTGAGAGCTGAGGCCCTGAATGTGGACAAGGGCCACATTTTGCAGGGCTATTTTTGTAGGGGTGGCTGTTGGGTGAGGGGTGGCCCTTAGTGTGATTCTGAGGCCATCTGGCATGTGGGGGCTTCCAAGGGAGTGGTTTTTAAGCTTGCGGTTTCTTGTTCTCAGCTTTCCCAATTAGCCCTGCTTTGTCAAGGTCAATCATGAGGACAGGGAAGGGGAGGCAGAAACAGAGAAACAGACTAAGACCCCGAAAGAGCTATGGAATTTGCTTTTCTCAGCTTCCCCAGTTAACTCTTAGCTGTCTCCTGCCTCACTAATAGAGCCACTGCTGCTCTCTTTTGGTTATTATTTATTATAGAATACCTTTTTCTTGCTTTTTTGCATTCATCCTTTTTCCCTTAAATCTGAAGTGTGTCTCTTGTAGTCATCATGTAAATGAATTTTTTTTTAGGATTTATTTTATTTGAAAAGCAAAGTTATGGGGGACGGAGAGAGAGAGAGAGAGACAGAGACAGAGAGAGAGAGAGAGAGAGAGAGAGAGAGAGAGAAACTCCTGTCCAAATGACTGCAACAGCAAGGGCTGGGCCAGGCCAAAGCCAAGAGCTTCTTCCAGGTCTCCCATGTGGGTGGCAGGGGCCTGAGCACTTGGGCCATCTTCTGTTGCTTTCCTGGGCACATTATCAGGGAGCTGGATTGGAAGTGGAGCAGCCAGAACTTGAATGGGTGCCCATATGGGATGCTGGCATTGCAGATGGTGGCTTAACCTATTATCCCACAGTGCTGGCTTCTGGATCTTGTTTATAAATTCAATCTGCATATGTCTTTGCTTTAATAAGAGTTTAATCCATTTACATTTAATGTGATCACTGATAAAGATTGATTTATTACAGCAATTTGTCTATTTTCTTTATGCTTTATATATATTTTTTCTGTTAATCCTTTGTTTTGATATATAATGTGTTTTTTGTTTGTTTGTTTGTTTGTTTGTTTGTTTTGACAGGCAGAGTGGACAGTGAGAGAGAGAGACAGAGAGAAAGGTCTTCCTTTGCCGTTGGTTCACCCTCCAATGGCCGCCGCGGCCGGCGCGCTGTGGCCGGCGCACCGCGCTGATCCGATGGCAGGAGCCAGGAGCCAGGTGCTTTTCCTGGTCTCCCATGGGGTGCAGGGCCCAAGCACCTGAGCCATCCTCCACTGCACTCCCTGGCCACAGCAGAGAGCTGGCCTGGAAGAGGGGCAACCGGGACAGAATCCGGCGACCCGACCGGGACTAGAAGATATATAATGTTTTAATGTACTTTTTTTTTAGCTTCACTACTCAGGAAAAACCTGTCCTTCTGTTACGCTCTTTATTTTTTTTTAACTTTTATTTAATGAATATAAATTTCCAAAGTACAGCTTATGGATTACAATGGCTTCTCCCCCCATAACTTACCTCCCACCCGCAACCCTCCCCTGTCCCGCTCCCTCTCCTCTTCCATTCACATCAAGATTCATTTTCAATTTTATTTATATACAGAAGATCAATTTAGTATATATTAAGTAAAGATTTCAACAGTTTGCACCCACACAGAAACTCAAAGTGAAAAATACTGTTTGAGTACTAGTTATAGCATTAAATCACAATGTAATGTACTCTTTTGATTTCCTTTATTCTGTATATATTTTAGTTCTTTTCTTAGTGGTTACATTGGGGGTTACAATTAACACCTTAAATTGATAATCTAATTTGAATAATATGTAGTTTCTTTTTTTAAAAGATTTATTTTATTTATTGAAAGAGTTAGAGAGAGAGGTAGAGACAGAGAGAGAGGTCTTCTATCCACTGGTTCACTCCCCAGATGGCTGCAAGGGCCAGAACTGCATTGATCCGGAGCCAGGAGCTAGGAGCCAAGAGCTTCTTCCGAGTCTCCCATGTGGGTCTAGGGGCCCAAAGACTTGGACCATCTTCCACTGCTGTCCCAGACCAGAGAGCTGGATTGGAAGAGGAGCAGCTGGGACTAGAACCGGCGCCCATATAGGGTGCTGGTGCTTCAGGCCAGGACTTTAACCCGCTGTGCCACAGCACCAGCCCAATGTGTAGTTTCAATGCTAAAAAATACTCTATTCCAGTGCATCTTCATTATCCTCTTTATGTTGTCAAAAATTATATTTATATGCATTTAACGACTTTTTAAAAAAGATTTAATTATTTTTTTGAAAATCAAATAGAGAGAGAGATCTTGCATCCACTGGTTCACTGCACAAATTGCTGTGAGAGCCGGGGCTGGGCCAGACCAAAGCCAGGAGCCAGGAACTTCTTCCAGGTCTCCTTTGTAGTAGCAGAGGCCCAAGCACTTGGGTCATGTTCCGCTGGTTTCCCAGGCCACAGCAGAGCTGGATTGGAGGTGAAACAGCTGGGACACAGAAGCAGCTCCCATATGGAATGCTGGGGACACAGCCGGAGCTTTGGCACAAACATCGCCTCCGTTACTGCCTTTTACATCAGAGAGAAGAAACAAGGAGGTTGCTGCAGGCCAGAAGGGCAATAGAGCTGGCTTTTGTGTTACCTGTCTGTCGCCCTTCACCAGGGCTGTGTATCTCTTCACATGGACTCAAATTAGTGTCTGGTGCCCTTTCCTTTCTGCCTTGAACCCAACCTGGCATTTCTTACAGGGCAGGTCCGTCGGTAATGGACTCACTCAGATTTTGTTGATCTGGAAATGCCTTTTATTTCTCCTTCATTCTTGAAGAATAGTTTTGTTAGACACAGAATTCTCGGTTGATAATTATTTCTACCGCCGCCTCCTCAATGGCCTTGTTTCTGGAGGACCAGGTAGCTGTCAGTGTTACCAAGCAGCATTTGTATAAGAAAAACTGCCTGTCTTTTGTTGCTTTCAGAATTCTCTGTCTCTGGGTTTCGAGGGGATGACTTTGGTGTGTCTCAGTGTGGATAACTTAGAAATTATCCTGCTTGGAGTCTTTTACCTTCCTGGATCTGTAAATGTACATCTTTAATCAGATGTTGGAAGCTCGGGGCCTTTTTTTGGGCAGTTTTTTGTCCTGCCTCTTTTTCCCTTTTTCCCTTGGAGTCCTATGATATTTTTCCATTCTTGATGGTATCTCACAGAACTTTTACACTGCGTTCAGGTTTCTTTTCTTTTCTTTTCTTTTCTTTTTTTTTTTTGTTTTGTTTTGTTTTGTTTCTCCTCCTTGAACTCAGTCCTTCTTCTTGCTCAGATATACTGTTGGAACTTTCTAGTAAAGTTGTTGTTTCAGTTATTGTGCTTTTCAGTCCCAGAATTTGGTTTTTCTGTCTTCTTATTGATATATACATCTCGTGTATATATCATATATCATATATATATATATATATATATATATATGATTGCCTGATTTCCTTTGGTCTTTGTCATTGGTTTCCTTTAGCTCATTGAGCACATTTAAGACAACTGATTTGGGGCCGGTGCTGTGGTGAAGCAGGTAAAACCGCCGCCTGCAGTGCCAGCATCGCTATGGACACCGGTTCGAGACCCTGCTGCTCCACTTCCGATCCAGCTCTCTGCCATGGCCTGCAAGATGGCGCTGCACACTCATGGGAGACCCAGAAGCAGCTCCTGGCTCCTGACTTTGAATGGGCTCAGCTCTAGCCATTACAGCCATTTGGAGAGTGAACAGCAGATGGAAGATCTCTCTCTGCCTCTGCCTCTGCCTCTGTCTCTGTAACTCTGCCTTTCAAATAAATAAATAAATCTTTAAAAAAAAATGACAACTGATTTAACATCCCTGACTCATAATTCCAGTGTCTGACATTCCTCAGGGTCAGATTTGCTTCCTATCAAATGGCTTTATCTCTCGAATATGCCGCATATGACTTACTTGTTGGTAGGTTGTTGTTGTTGAATGGCATTTTGGAAATTATACTGAGATAACAGTGGAATTCTAATTCCTCCACACCTCAGGGATTGACGATGATACTAATCGAGAACTGCAACTGTCTTTTTATCACTTTTCCAAGCCATTTTTGAAACTCATGTAAATCTTTGTGATAGGCGCTGAATTGAAGTTTCTGATTTTGGCACTCAGCCAGTGGCTTGGCAAAAGGCATTCCTGTCCCCTTGCATCTTCTGATAGACACTTCTGGAGGAAGCTGGTGCAGCTCAGAAAGGCTAAAAGCAAGACAGGTGTCCACTCTCGTCCCTCGGGGAACCATCAGACCAACCAAAACGCTCAGCTCTGTTTGTAGGAGGACAAGTGTTCTCTCTGTCCACCCTGGCACAAGCCGGATGCTGGAGGAGTCTGGACTGCTCTTCTGTGGTGTTGTTCAGGAGTGGAAGATGGTAGATAGCTGGCTCACTAAGGCCCATCTCTTACAAAGATTGGTAGCCTCTTTCATCATGCTACTACGAGTGTTGGTAACGATTTCAGAGTTTCAAAATAGTTGATTCCAGTTGTTCAATGTGGGTTTTTTTTTTAAAGATTTATTTATTTATTTGAAAGTCAGAGTTACACAGAGAGAGGAGAGGCAGAGAGAGATAGCGGTCTTCTATCCACTGGTTCACTCCCCAGATGGCTGCAACGGCCAGAGCTGCGCCAATCCGAAGCCAGGAGCCAGGAGCTTTTTCCAAGGTCTCCCACGTGGGTGCAGGGGTCCAAGGACTCGGACCATCTTCTACTGCTTTCCAGGCCATAGCAGAGAGCTGTATCGGAAGTGGAGCATGCGGGACTTGATCCAGCACCCACATGGGATGCAAGCACTGCAGGCGAAGGCTTTATTCTCTTCGCCACAGTGTCAGCTCCCAAAATGGGTTTGATGGAGGGGCTGGGGACCCCTTGGAGCTTCCTGCCTGCTGCTTTACATGACGCATCATCTCTGTCACAATGGCAGCTGCGAAAACTATGGTTTTGCCAGTTCTGCATTTCTTCTACATTGTCCCTGGCTGTTTCCAGAAGAATAGAATAACTGCTACTTTCTTTACAGTGGAATTTTCTGGATGAACTTAAGCTAGAAGTTGATCTTGGTGCAGTAATACAGAGACTGTAATCATGAATGTAGACATAGAAGTGTAGATGGAGCACCTCGTGTGTGTAACTACTTGTATGTGGGCAGTCATGCACTGCATAGCAATGTTTGCCTCACTGATGGGCCACGATACAACCGTTACCCCACAATGGAGTCCAGAGATTTCTATGATCCCTTGATGCAGCTGTCAAGATGTCATTGTGCAATACGTTACCCACTTATTTGTAGTGATGCTTTTGGAACCAAACCTTCTGCTCTGCTATTCTGCATCTGTGTCTCTCTCTACCTAAAAGTGTAGGACATGGGGCCAGCACTGTGGTGTAGCGGTAAAACCACTGCCTGCGGTGCCAGCATCCCATATGGACGCTGGTTCAAGTCCCGGATGCTCCACTTCTGATCCAGCTCTCTGCTATGGCCTGGGAAAACAGTAGAAGATGGCCCAAGTCCTTGGGCCCCTGCACCCATGTAGGAGACCTGGAAGAAGCTCCTAGCTCCTGGCTTCCCATCGGCATAGCTTCTGCCATTGTGGCCAATTGGGGAGTGAACCAGTGGATGGAAGACCTCTCTCTCTCTGCCTTCCTTCTCTCTTTGTGTAACTCTGACTTTCAAATAAATAAATAAATATTTCAAAAAAGTGTAGGATGTGCAATTATGTACAGTACAGAATGCTTGGTAATGATGGTAAACAGCCATGTTGTGGGTTTATGGACTTATTGTTGTATTTTTTATGTGAGTGTACTCCCATCTGCTTATTGAAAAAAAAAAAAAAAAAACCCTCAGGCAGGAGCTGTCCCAGAAGACGTCATTACTGTGATAGGAGATGACAGCTCCATGTCACTGCCCCAAAGACCTCCTAGTGAGACAAGACATGTAGGTGGAAAACAGTGATGCTGATGATCCTGACCCCGTGTGAGTCTAGGCTAATGGATGTGTTTATGTCTGAGTTTTTCATACACAAAAAAAAGTTTAAGGAGCCAGCGCCGCGGCTCACTAGGCTAATCCTCCGCCTAGCAGCGCCGGCACACCGGGTTCTAGTCCCGGTCGGGGCGCCGGATTCTGTCCCGGTTGCCCCTCTTCCAGGCCAGCTCTCTGCTGTGGCCAGGGAGTGCAGTGGAGGATGGCCCAGGTGCTTGGGCCCTGCACCCCATGGGAGACCAGGAAAAGCACCTGGCTCCTGGCTCCTGCCATCGGATCAGCGCGGTGCGCCGGCCACAGCGCGCCGGCCGCGGCGGCCATTGGAGGGTGAACCAACGGCAAAGGAAGACCTTTCTCTCTGTCTCTCTCTCTCACTGTCCACTCTGCCTGTCAAAAAAAAAAAAAAAAAGTTTAAGGAGTTAAAAAATATAATAGAAAAAAAACTTGTAGAAAAAGTGTAAAATGGAGGAAACTATTTTTTGATTTCTTTTTTTATTCTTTTTAAGGATTTATTTATTTGTTTGAAAGTCAGAGTTACACAGAGAGTTACAGAGAGAGAAAGAGAGAAAGAGAGAGAGAGAGAGACAGAGAGGTCTTTTATCAACTTCCCAGTTGGCCGCAATGGCTGTAGCTGAGCTGATCCGAAGCCAGGAGCCCAGAGCTTCTTCCGGGTCTCCCACATGGGTGCAAGGACCCAAGGGCTTGGGCCATCTTCCACTGCTTTCGCAGGCCATAGCAGAGAGCCGGATTGGAAGTGGAGCAGCCAGGACTCGAACAGGCACCCATATGGGATGCCAGCACTGCAGGCGCGACCTTACCCACTATGCCACAGTGCCAGCACCAATTTTTGCATTTTTGTACAGTGTGTTTTTGTTTTATGATAAAGATTATCACGAAAATTGAAAATTAAAAACAAAGTATTTAAAAGTAAAAAAAAAAAAACAGAGGTTAGTGCTGTACTATAACTGATTAAGCTGCCACCTGCAGCACAGGCATCCCATATGGGTGCCAGTTCGTGTCCAGGCTGCTCCACTTCTGACCCAGCTCCCTGTTAACACACCTGCAAAAGCAGGGGACGATGGACCAAATGCTTGGGTCCTGCACCCACGTGGGAGACCCAGAGAAGTTCCTGGCTCCTGGCCTCGGTCTGGTCCAGCCCCCACCATTTCAGCCACTGGGGAGTGAACCAGTGGAAGATCTCTGTCTCTCCCTCTCTGTAACTCCGCCTTTCAAATGAATAAATAAATATTTTTTTAATTTTCATAATATCCTAACGAGGTTATTCAGATCAGGAAATAGCCCAGAGAGTAAAGTGAGTTGTCCAGGGTCACGGAGCCGGATGCCAGAGTCAGCCCTCCTGTGTACTAAGATGTCATCTTCAAGAGACCCTAACCCAGTAGGTTTTTTGGGACAGTTTTAAATCTTTCTGTTTGTTTAAGATTTATTTATTTTATTTGAAAGAGTTAGAGAGACAGAGGTTTTCCATCTGCTGGTTTACTCCCTGAATGGCTACAATGGCCAGAGGTGAGCCAGTCTGAAGCCAGGAGCTTCTTCCGGGTCTCTCACATGGGCGGCAGGGCCCCAAGCACTTGGTCCATCTTCCACTTCTTTCCCAGGCACATTAGCAAGGAACTAGATTGGAAGTAGAACAGCCGGGACTCAAACTGGTGCCCATGTGGCATGCTGGCACTGAAAGCAGAAGCTTAGCCTGTTACGCCACAATGCTGGCCCCAGAGTTTTAAATCTTTATGATATCTGCTCAAAAGTCTCTAGGAAACAGATGTTAAAATAATAAATTAAATGAGTTATTAGTTTACTTTTACTTTGTTGGAACAAGCACATTAAAAAACATAGCTTCTTAAACATTACTTGATTTTTTTTAAAAAAAGAAAAATCAGCTTCTCAAACTTTATTGCTGAGATCTTTAGAGCTTGTTTTGCAAAATCAATAAATTAGCATACGATTTGAAAAGCAAGGAAAGGCCATGCTAGCAGTAATACAGAGCAAGCGTCATGGTCAGAACTGTGGACTAGAAATGTCGGAGTTAGCCGTGAACTGAACTGCAGGGCTGTTTAAAGTGGGACCCCGCTGTGCAAGGCAGCACCTTGTTTGGTACTGTTCCTGCTCCAGGAGCCCTGTGGGTCCCCACACGATCCACACACCCAGGCTGCTTCTGAGAGCACCCTTCTCTGCCATGTCCTCCATACCCGGCACAGATTAAATTCCCTCATTGCTGCGCATAAATTAAATGCAACCCAACACCTAGCTCCTTCGGCCTCCAGAGGGCCACATTGTCCTGCAAGGAGAAAGCTGAAGACAGCTAGCTGCCTCGGGGGCAGTGTCCATTTTGTTTGGGGATAGGGTTTTTCTCTTCTGAATGAAAATGGGATTTTGTTGGTGGGGTTTTAAATTAAGCCTTATAGCATTAGAATAATTACTGAAATTCTACTCATTTCAACTTTATAAAGAAATACATAAAGCTGTGAGAAAGCCAGGTGTTCTCTTTATCTGGAATATTGCCCCCAGTTTTGCACTTAGCTGCCCGATGCTGGCCAAGTTTGGTTTTCATGTGCAGACATTCTGTGCATGTGTGGAATCCTGAATTCAGTTCGGATGAAGAAGAAACTGAAGAGGCTTTTGAACTGCCCAGGTAAATAGTGTTTATTATTTATAATGAGCCTCTTAGCTGTGAGTCCTGCCCCTCAGCACCGGAGTCGCTCTGGGAGCCACCCAGGAACCTGCAGGGCTCGGGGGCGGTGCAGATGCAGATGCATGTCGCTGGTAGGCCCTGCCTGAAGCTTCAGAGAAAGAATCCCTGGGCTTCTTTTCTCCTTCCCTTGGGCCTGTGGCAGCTTTATAGAGAAAGGGGTGTTCTCATCTCTGCCTTCACCCTGGAGCCTTGGGGCTCTAAAGAGATGCCAGGATTTATGTGTGGCGGGCTGAGTTGATTGCTTTTTTTTTTTTTTCAAAGATTTATTTATTTACTTGAAAGCAGAGTGACAGATAAAGTGGGAGAAACACAGAGACAGAGAGAGAGAAAGATCTTCCATCTGTTGGTTTATTCACCAAATGGCTGCAGCAGCTGGGGCCAGGCCAGGTCAAAGCCGGGAGACTGGAACTCCGTTCAGATCTCCCATGTGGGTAGCAGGAGCCCAGGTACTTGGGCCGTTCTGCTGCTGCTTTCCCAGTTGCATTAGCAGGGAGCTGGGTTGGAAGTGGAGCAAGTCCAGAGTTGCAAGATGCCCATGCAGGGTGTAAGATGCTGATGTCACAGGTGGCGGCTTCACCTGCTGTGCCACTACCATGGTGCCAGCTGTTTGCATTTCTAAGGAGGGAGGGAGGAAGGGAGGGAGGAGTGGTGTGCAGTGAGGCATTTCCGGAAATTGGAGCAGCACCAAGACTCTAAGTGGCCCCTTGTGGGGACGATCATCCTGGCTTCGCTGGTGGTAGAATAAGGAGCAGCAAGGTGAGCAGTGGTTTCCATGGACGAGGTGTTTTCTGAAACTGTTCCCCAACAGCCCACAATGACATGTTCTGGACTACCTTGTTGACAGCCCCCAAGAAGCTATGATGAGCCAAGAGGCCTCTGGTAGCTGGGCGGGACTCTGCGGTCCTGCCCCTGTAATTGGGGCAGGGGGTGCAGATCAACAGTTTCTCCCTTTATTTAGGAATGTCTTTGCATGGGTCAGGAAGATTCCACTGAACCTCATCTTCAGTCTCTTTCCATTGACCTTGGCAGCAGGAGCATGGCTGCTCCCTGCACATCTTGCCCGGGTTGTTTGTAACACCACCAGTGTGCACAAAGCCATGCTTTTTAATTTTTTTTAAATGCATTTATTTATTTGAAAGGTAGTTACAGAGGGAGAGCTTCTATACAATGGTTCACTCCCCCAAATGGAAGTAATGGCCGGGGCTTGGCCAAGCCAAAGGCAGGAGTCAGGAACTCCATCCAGGTCTCCCATGTGGGTGACAGGGGCCCAAGTACTTGGGCCATCTTCTTCTGCCTTCCCAGGCACAAGAACAAGGAAATGAATTGGAAGTGGAGCAGCCAGGGCTCAACTGATGTTGCTACATGGGCTGCCAGGTCCTGCAGCGCCACAACACAGGCCCCAGTAAGCCGTGTTCCAAGGAAAAGGTAGTTGGAGAGTCACACTGTGTGGTTTTGGCACTTCCTTAAGGGAAAAGAACCTGGCCCAATCCATTTTAGCAGGTGTCTCGGTGACATTTATCAAGTACCTGCTGGACACAGAAGGGTAGCACTCAGGTCATTGATCAAACACTGCAGGTTCAGCAGGTGCCGACAGGAGCCCCTGTTGGCCAGTGTCTTCTGTCACCTCCCTGGGTCAGGGCCTGAAGCCCACCACCATGCTTCCCCACCCTGCCCAGTGCTGCCCAGTCCTGGCCACTGGGGGTCAGGCTGCATCTGTGCTTAGCAGCTGAGGCCACGCAGGAAGGTACAGCCCACAATCACAGCTGTCCTGCTGGAGACAGACAGGGACCTCGCCGTCTACACCAGCTGGGGCATCGGAGAGAACTCTGGAAAGCATATATTGCTGTAATTCGTGTGCTATATATGGATATGTTGTAACCCATAGACATGAAGACATGTCTTTTTCAATTAAAATTTTTTTCAGTTAAAAGAAATCTTTTGAAAAGACATGCAATATGAAATTTACCCTCTTAACTGTTTTAAGCATACTGTTTAATCGTGTTAACTGTATCTGCGTCTTTTGGTAATGGATCTCTACTGCCCTTTAATCCTTTCCTTCCCCCCAGCTTTATTAAGATGTAATAGAGAAACAAAAATCAAAGATATTTGCTGTGTGCAGTGTGATATTTTGATGTATATCAAATATGTATGTATGTATGTATGTATACATTTGATGTATGTATACATTGATGTATGTGTATATTATGATGTATGTATACATTATGAACTGAATAAATCAACCTATTCACAGTTCCATCACCTCAAACACTTAATGTTTTGTGTGCGGTGAGAACATTTAAGATTTACTCTCAGGGCAGGCATTTGGCACAGAGGTTAAGATACCTGCATCCCATATCAAAGTGCCTGGGTTCAAGTCACACCTCCACTTCCAAAACAGTTTCCTGCAAACACATACCCTGGGAGGCAGCAGGTTGTGGCTCAAGCCCTTGAGTCCCTGCCACCCTCATAGGAGATTGTGTTCCAAGTTGCTGACTTCATCCTGGCCTAACCCTAGCTGTTGAAGGCATCTGGGGCCTGAACCAGCAGATGGAAGACTTCTCTCATTCTCCATGCTGTTCAATAAAAATGAAAATAAATTTTAAAACAAGATTCAGTCTCTCAGCAGTTTTCAAGGGTACAGTGCATATCATGTAGTATACTGTATTGACTGTAGCCATCATGCTGTACAATAGATTCTGAACTTACTCATATGTCCAACTGAAACTTTGTACCCTTTAACCAGCATATCTGTATTCCCCACTCCCCTTCTCCCCTAGTAAGCACCATTCTGCCCTCTGCTTCTCTGGGGTCAACTTTTTTAGATTTTGCATCCAAATAAGATCACTAAGAGTACTGTCCTCTATGTTCATCTGTGTTGTAGCTTGTTTCCAAGTTCCCTTCCTTTGTTTAAAGTCGGAGTTACACAGAGAAGGAGAGGCAGAGAGAGAGAGGTCTTCAATCCACTGTTTCACTCTCCAGATGGCCACAACGACTGGAGCTGTGCCGATCCAAAGCCAGGAGCCAGGAGCTTTCTCCTGGTCTCCCATGTGGGCGCAGAGGCCCAAGGCCTTGGGCCATCTTCTACCGCTTTTCCAGGCCATAGCAGAGAGCTGTATCGAAAGTGGAGCAGCCTGGACTTGAACCAGTGTCCATATGGGATGCTGGCACTGCAGGTGGCAGCTTTACCCTTCAGCGCTGGCCCAAATTTCCTTCCTTTTTAAGGCTAATATTCCACTGTGTGTATAAATCACATTTTCTTTATCCATCCATCTGTTGAATACATGGGTTGCTTCCACCTTTTGGATATTTTGAATAGGACTCCAGGGTTTGCGTTGGCAGAAAGCTGAAATCAGGAACCAGAACCAGGTATGGAATCCAGGTGCTCCAGTATGGAACACAGATGTCTCAACCAGTAGGCTCAGTGTCCACCCCTTAGCATGCTATTTTGTTTCATGACTGAATGATTTTCTCTCATCTCTCTTTATAAAAAAAAAAAAAGATTTATTTATTTATTTGAAAGAATTACATAGAGAGAGGGATAGAGTGAGAGAAAGAGAGAGCTTCTATCCACTGGTTCACTCCCCAAATGGTCACAACAGCCAGGGCTACACCAGGCCGAAGCCAGGAGCCAGGAGCTTCTTCCAGGTCTACCACGTGGGTGCAGGGGCCCCAGCATGTGGGCCATCTTCTACTGCTTTCCCAGGCACATTAACAGGGAGCTGGATCAGAATTGGAACAGCCGGGACTCAAACCGGCGCCCGTGTGGGATGCCTGCATCGCAGGCAGCTGCTTAGCACACTGAACTAACTGGGCTTTTCCTTGAGGCACAGAGGATTTGTGGCGGTATGGCCCTGGGCCTCCTCTGCCTTCAGGCCTTGTCCCATGTGTAGCCTGCTCTTGGGCATCTGGGAGTCTTGTGGAACAGTGCACCTCCACTATCAAGTCCTTGTTTTGTGCCACTTCCTGTAAATAAGTGAGAGCTGGGCGGGGCACCCCCCGCTGGCTCTGATGCAGGACTGCCCACAGCTGGGAGACAGGCTTCTTGGACAGGCTTCTTTTCTTCACTGTTTGGCCTTGGGACACTAGCTCAGCAGTCTTATCAATTCTCCAGCCCACCTGCCCCCAGGGCTTTCTCCTGAGCCCTCCCAAAGGCACGTCCTCCTGGGGATGGTTTCTTTCAAAATGGTTGTTGGTTCACTCTTGGGACAGAGAAGGAGGAGGAGGAGGAGTGAACAGGGTGTTTTCTGCAGAGAGTTTGTCGGAGAAAACGTGGATTTGCCCAGTGTCTCTCTCTGAAAGAGTATAGTAAATACATCGTGCTTCACCCTGCAACAACAGTGAGTATTTTTTTAAGATTTATTTATATATTTATTTGAAAGGCAGAGTTACAGAGAGAGAGAGGGAAAGGTCTTCAATCTGCTGGTTCACTCCCAAAATGGCCACAAATGGTTGGGGCTGTACCAGGCTGAAGTTAGGAGCTTGGAATTCCATCCAGGTCTCCCACATGGGTGAAAGGGGCCTAAAGACTCGGGCCATCCTCTGCTGCTTTCCCAGGCACATTAGCAGGGAGCTGGCTCAAAAATGGAGCAACTGGAACTCAAACCATTGCCTATATGGGATACTGATGTCAACAGGCATTGGCTTAACCCATTGCACCACAATGCCAGCTCCAAATGCTTGCTTTTTTTTTTTTTTTAAAACATGAAGAAGGCATGGAAAGATCTCTTGATAGTATAAGTTTGACCAAAAAAAGCAGACTACTGGGACCAGTCCTATGGCACAGCGAGTAAAGCTGCTAGCTGCCTCACCAGCATCCCATATGAGTACTAGTTCAAGTCCTGGCTGCTCCACTTCTGATCTACCTCCCTGCTAATGTGCATGGGAAAGCAGCAGAAGATGGCCTAAATGCTTGGGCCCCTACCACCCACATGAGAGACCTGGAAGAAGCTCCTGGCTTCAGACTGCCAAGATCTTACTATTGTATACATTTGGGGAGTGAACCAGTGGATGGAAGATTCATTCTTTCTCTCTCTCTCTCTCTCTCTCTCTCTCTCCTCCCCCCCCTTCTCTCTCCCCCTCTCTCCATGTAACTCTGCATTTCAAGTAAATAAATCTTTTTTAAAAAAGAAAAAAGCAAACTGCAGAGTAATATGCCTGTTACATAAAGATAACATAGCTTGTGTATGTTGCGTGGTGTGCATGGCTGCCCATCTGCCCTGGAGTCTGACTCTGGGAAGCAGGATTGGGGTGGAAGGACAGGGTTTTGTTGTATTTATTTATTTATTGTTTTATTTATTTATGCACTTCAAATTGCTTGAATTAGTTGCAACTAAAGGTAAAACAGGAAAGAAAAAAAAAATGGAGGAAATTTCAAAACTGCATTTGCCCAGGACCCTGGAGGCGGGTGGTGTGCGCTCTGGGGCGACAGTCTAGTGGTGTCAGGTTGCTCAGCAGTCCAGTCCCCTGCACCCTCCACGCCCGCATCCCTGCCTGGCAGGCTCTGAATTTTCTACTCCCAGGTGTTCTTATATCTCTGCTTCCAGCTTATCACAATCTGGCATTTGGAGCAGGCGTCTGGCTCCCCTGCTTGGGATCACATTGTCTCAGTTTGAATCCTGGCTCTGCTTCTGAGTCCAGCTTCCTGCTGATGCTCACTCACACCCAAGAGGGCAGCAGGTGTGGTCCAAGTGCTTGGGTCCCTGCCACGCACGTAGGAGACCCAGAATGAGTTCCAGGCTCCTGATTTTGGCCTGGCCCAGCGCCAGCTATTTGAGGGCATTTGGGAAGTACACCCGCAGATGGAAGATCTCTTTCTCTCTCTCTCTCTCCCTCCCTCCATCCCTCCCTCTCTGTCTCTGTCTGCCTTTCAAATAAGTTAAAAAGTATTTAAAACCAACTAAAATTTGCAAATATCAGCATTTCTCTGTAGGTCTCCCAGGAGGACTCTTGTCTACATAAGGGTACAGTGTCCTGGTTAGGGAAGGAAACATATAGTTTGACGGACGTTGACTTAGGAAAAATGTTGAGTTTCCTTTCTGAATTACTGTTTATGCTTTCCTGTCCATTTACTGTTTCAAAACAGCTGGAAGGGAGGTGGGTGTTCACAGCTCACCTCGCTTGGCTACCTCAGCTTCTGTGTCCTGTCCAGGAAGAGAAGGCGTAACTTGACTTGCCCATCCAGGTTGCCGGGCAGGTTCCCTGCTGTTTGTACCTGCCTGGGATCCGAGATGGCGGACCAGTTTGTTCATCTGCTATGTGGACTCTGGCTGGTTTCAGACCCTATAGGTCCGATGATTTCACCTTCATAGTTAAGACGCCATTGTGAAGAGTCCACCTAGCATTTATGTTTGTGGTGTCGATTATGTTGTTTTGCTGAGCAAAGTGATGAGTGTGCAGATTTTCCTGGATTCAGGCCCCTGGTACAAGTCTGACTCAGGCCTTCCTTGTCATATTTCCTCCTTGTGGAACCGATCCTTAGTTCTGGTGCCTATATAATAAGCTGAGCTATAGGAAATTGCCATTTTTGTGGCTCAGAGTGTTCATATATGGATGGTTTCATATGGTTTACCCTAATAGCTTTAGGACCTTCTTATATGTCACGTTTCAGTACTCAGTACCTGCTTATAAAAGTGCACTACTTATCATAAATTTTGAGAAATATAAATTGTAAAATAGAAGATAAAAACGTTTGATACTGTGAAAACATCCATTGCAGTTTTAATGTCTTTTTGCTTTCCCTTTTTAAAAATATATTTTACTAGGCTGGCGCTGTGGTGTAGTGGGTAAAGCCGCCTCCTGCAGTGCTGGCATCCAATATGGGCACTAGTTCAAGTCCCAGCTGCTTCATCCAGCTCTCTGCTGTGGCCTGGGAAAGCAGCAGAAGATGGCCCAAGTCCTTGAGCCCTTGTACCCACGTGGGAGATCCAGAGAGGCTCCTGGCTCCTGGCTTCAAATCAGCGCAGCTCCAGCCGTTATGGCCATCCATGAACACACCTCTCTCTCTCTCTGCCTCTGCCTCCCTGTAACTCTGCCTTTCAAATAAATAAATAAATCTTTAAATATATATATAAATATACATATATACACACATATATTTTACTCCAGAAAGTACACAGGCTTATGATAAAATTGTGATGAGGCATAGTTGATTTATTATATGTAAAATGACCCATGAAGAAGCTGCTGTTACTACAGTTTTTATCCTGCCTTGGCATTTACCAAGGACACTTCCCCATGCAGTGGATTACTGAGATGGTTTACTACTCTGTCATATAAATATCCTGTAATTTTTTAAAAAGATTTGTTTATTTATTTATTTATTTATTTGAAAGGCAGAATTACAGAGAGGCACAGAGATAGAGAGGTCTTCCATCCACTGGTTCACTCCCCAGCTGGCCGCAACAGCTAGAGTTGTGCCGATCAGAAGGCAGGAGCCAGGAGCCTCTTCTGGGTCTCCCACGTGGTGCAGGGGCCCCAGGACTTGAGCCATCTTCTGCTGCTTTCCCAGGCTGTAGCAGAGAGCTGGATCTGAAGTAGAGCAGCCAGGACTCGAACCAGCGCCCATATGGGATGCCAGTGCCGCAGGTGGTGGCTCTACGCACTGTACCACAGCACCAGCCCCAGAAATACCCTGTAACAAGCTATTTTTGTTTTGCTGGGCATTTTAGTTTCTTTTCTTGGCCATCCTTACAGAATAATGCTCTGATAAAGTTGTATCCTGGTTTGCATCTCTGTTTCTCTGAACCGGAAGACTGTCAGAATTCGTATAAGTGGAACACTAGTTCAGGTGGTGAGAATGTTTTCACATTTCTTGGTCCAGGGAGGCCTGAAGGCTCTCCCTAAAGATACAAACAGTATCTGTATGTAACAGGCGCGTTTTTACACAGCTGTTCGTAATTTACTTTTTTCTTTTCGTGGTTAACATCCTCTGTGTATTTTTATTGGAATTACTGTTTTTTCCTTTTTTTAAAGATTTATTTATTTACTTAAAAGTCAGAGTTTCAGAAAGAGAGGGAGAGTCAGAGGTCTTCATCTGTTGGTTCAGTCTCCAAATGGATGCAATAAGCAAGACTAGGCCAGGCTGAAGCCAGGACCCAGAAGCTTCTTCTGGATCTCCCGTGTGGGTGCAAGGGCCCAAGCACTTGGGTGCCATGCTCCACTGCTTTCCCAGGAGCATTAGCAGAGAACTGGATGCAAAGTAGAGCAGCTGGGACTCAAACCAGCATCCATGTGGGATACTGGCGCTGGAGGCCATGGCTTTAACCCGCTGCATCACAGCGCCAGCTGCTCTTGTCTTTATATTGCAGAGAAATTCTGATTCTTGTGGTGGTTCCTGTCTGCACCCTCTCTGGCTGCTCTGGGCTCTGCTGAGAACACAGGATCTGCCCATCCACACCAGATCCTAAGGGGGCTCTGGATGCTTTCTATGCACGCATGTGCCTTACGGCCTGCATTGCCCCGATGGGGGACGGGGCAGGAGTGTGCCAGGAGGAGCGTCTTGATATTTTTCCCTCTTCCTCTTGCCTGGGCAGCCTGCTATGGGATGGATGGAGAAGAGGAGAGCCGCTACGTCTTACAGCTCAAGGAGCTCTACAGCAGCTGCGACACCACAGGCACAGGCTTCCTGGACCGGGATGAACTGACCCAACTGTGCCGGAAACTGCACCTGGAAAAGCAGCTGCCTGTCCTCCTGCAGACGCTCTTTGGCCAAGACCACTTTGCCAGGGTGAGTACTGGTCTCTGCCCTCGTCCAGACAGGCACAGGGCTCTGCTGTGGGTCTCCACGGGTGTCTGACAGGGCTCAGGGGGACAGAGGTGCTCGCCGGAGCACAGCTGTTAGGAAGTGGGCAGGTGTTGCTCCCTCCGTGGAATGTCACATCGAAGAAGGAGCTTCCCTGAGGCTGCTTTTGTTTTAGCACAGGAACTTCCAGAGGCTTGTTCTGCAGATGGGGTAGCGGTTTGGACCACAGTAGGGAGGAGAGGGGATTGGTGCGGGTGGGCAGCCTGTGGGTCACAGAAACACAGGCTGGATCTGGGACTGGCGCTGGCTTGGGCCAGCTTCACAGCACCTCAAAGGCAGATCCGCTGTAAAATTCTTCCAGCAGTTGGGCACAGCTGTAACTACTGCTGTAAGAACAAAGGGTTCCTCTTGTGCCGTCTGGCAGATAGAAAATGTGAACTTGAAGAATTCCTTCCTCTGGGAATCCAAGGTCATCAGGAGGGGTGACCTCTAGATTTCAGACCACAGTCTGCCTGCATGATGGAAGCACTGAGTGTCTCCCTGTTCCTCCTCACCCCTGCGCGGATGTTAGTGTGTTAGTGCTGAAAACAGTGCTGTTACCTTGTTCATCTTAACTTTGAAGAAGGAACTTCCTGTCCTCAGGCCTTAATCAAATCCATAACAGGAGGAAAAATCAGCCTGTAAGTGTTCCTGAATTGGCTGTTGTACAGAAAGAAAAGAAAAACAAACCCCTGCCCCCCACATCCCTCAGTGCTGACCTAGGGGGGAATCCAGGTGGATCCAGGCCTTGTCAGCCTCTGAGGAGACCTCTGTGCCCACACAGCAGAGCAGAGCTCTGACTCTGGGAAACAGGCCGTGCCCTTCCTGTCTCCCTGTTCTCTTCCTGCCTTTTTCAAAGGAGGCTTAAGGACAGATGGATTTTCGATACTGTTCTGGTCCCTCTTGACATCACCTGGAACAATATTTGGGACCTGTGTAAGCAAAAGACACATTTGTAAACCACTGACACTCTTGTTTATTTACTTATTTATTTATTTTAAGCACATGTAATTTCCAAACCCAAGGTGGGGAGATCTGTCCTACAGATCACTGTGGGATGTTTGTTGTTGGTTTTTTTTTTTTTTAATATTATTTATTTATTTGATTGAAAGGCAGAGTGACTGAGAAAGAGATCTGCTAGCCACTGATTCATGCCCGCAAAAGTCAGGGCTGGGCCAGGCGGAAGCCAGGGACCCAAGAACTCGGGCCATCTTCCACACTTTCCCAGGCACATTAGCAAAGAGCTGGATCAGAAGCAGAGCAGCCAGGACTCCAACCAATGCTCCATCATATGGGATGCCAGTGTTGCAAGCTGAGGCTTAACCCACTGTGCTATCATACCAACCCTTGACACTCTTACTTATTGGAGCAATGATGTTTTCTTGATATTTTTGACAGTCTGGAAAATTCAGACCAAAAGAATAACTTCTGGGCTTGTAGCCCTGTAGCAGCCTCAGCTGACTGAATAAACCCTACCATTCCCCAGCCTCTCTTTACGTCATGCTGAGTATTTGCAGAAATGGTAGAAGATTTAGAAACATCAGATTATGACAGGAGAAAAATGATCAGTATCTCAGCATCAGCAAAGAGACAGCTTGGGTTACTTGAAATTCCTTGGAGATACTGCCCCTTCTAGGGAGCCTGCAGGCGTCTTGCAGCACTGTGGGGAAAGATGTTGGAAGATAGACAGACACTTACAAGCAGTGACAGGAACCTGGCCTTTCCAGCAAGCACTCCCTCCGGGCAGAGCCACATGGGCATCCCTCTGGCCTTCCTTCTGCCTGTTCCATGTCCACGACTCTGTTTCCCAAAAGCAAGTCAGTTGCTGGGGAAGCTAAGAGGTCCTGCTGGCATCAGTGCTCCTGAGCCTGACCTGAAGTTGCCCTCTCTTCCCTCCCTGCAGCTCTTCTCTGTGCCCTGTCCCCTCTGTGGTGTGCTCACAGCTGGTGATCTCTCTGTCCAGAGCCCTTCCTGTCCCTGTGCTATGTTCAGGGCAGAGCTCACTCAGCCCCCGTTTAGGTGGAGCATTACTCAGAGGTTTTAGGGAAGCAGGTGTCAAGCCAGAAATATACAGTTGTCCCCACTCTGAAGCAGAGGTGGAGAGTTCAGGAAATCTCAAGGAAATCAAGATGAATCCTTCATCCAGGAGAGTGGATGAGCTTTTCAGGGCAGATCCTGTGCATCCAGTTTCCTTGTAGTAACTAACATTTATATTAAAACAGAAACCCAATTCTCATATTTGAAATAGCAAAGCAATTTTTGAAGGCTTTAAGGGTATGCTTGTTTTTAATTCCTATTTCTTGTTAAAGCAATATCAAGCTATGCTTTTAAGTCAGAAAATTAATGTGGCCTAAAACTCGTGTGACGTTCACGGGGAATTTCCATGCCTATTTTATGTAATGTCCGTGTGTGTGTGTGTGTGTGTGTGTGTGTGTGTGTTTAAACAAATGGCTAGGATCTTCACCTTGAATCTTTTTTTATTATTATTTAAAGACATATTTATTTATTTGAAAGGCAGAGTTACAGATAGAGACAGACAGAGACAGGGGGAGAGAGGTCTTCCATCCATTGGTTCACTCCCCAAATGGCTGCAACAGCCAGGGGTAGTTTTGGTCAGGCTGAAGCCAGGAGCTAGGAACTTTTTCCAGGTTGCTGTTCTTCCACTACTTCCCCAGGTGCATTAGCAGGGAACTGGATCAGAAGTGAAACAGTCAGCCCCAGCTTGAATTTTTAAATTTGAATTAGAGGGGCCAGTGCTGTGGCACAGTGGGTAAAGCCACCGCCTGCAGTGTTGGCATCCCATATGGGCACCAGTTTGAATCCCGGCAGCTCCTCTTCTGATCCAGCTCTCTGCTATGGCCTGGGAAAGCAGCAGAAGATGGCCCAAGTCCTTGGGCCCCTGCATCTGCATGGGAGTCCTGGAAGAAGCTCCTGGCTTCATATCGGCCCCGGCCACTGCAGACATTTGGGGAGTAAACCAGCACATTGAAGATCTCTCCCTCTCTCTCTCTCTGCCTCTGCCTCTGCCTCTCTGCAACTCTGCATTTCAAATAAATAAATAAATCTTTTTAAAAAATTTTTAATTGGAACAAAGAATTCTTTTCTCAATTCTTAACATGTTATTGAAAATAATTTTAAAATTGAAAGTGTCTGTGGATCAAGGGGCCTACCCCTTGGCATTTTCGTGGATGTGCCTGGGCTCATAGGAGGATGTGATGATGAGTCTTAGCAGGCAAACGTCTCCTTCTGTGAGCCATGGAGGGGAGGATTCAGGAAAACATAGGCACAGTCAGAATGGAGTCAGACTCACTCGTCACCACACTGGACCATTTGGTCTCACTGCATTTGGGGGTGGAAGAACGCTTGTGGATTATTATCCAAGACACGAAGCTGTGATTAGATCAAGCAGAGTGGCTGTTTCATTATGCATCCATGTAGCCCTTTATTATCTGCTGAGCAGCATGCAGATGCCAGGGGTGCAAAGATGAAAGAAACACAGCTTCTGTTTTCGTATGAAATGAAGTACTTCCCTGACTGAGACAGCAAGATATTGAACACAGCCTTTGCAGTTTGGGGTTGGTTACTAAATTCTTGTGGGTCCATTTTATGACATTTTATGCAGTCCTTAAAAAGCTGCAGGCATCCCAGTAGTGGCAAGTTAGCAAACTCAGGCCAGCTTTCCAGGGAGGGCTACCCAAAGCACTGAACAAGATAATGGCAAGGAGCAAAGAAATCAGTGAGAAATTATTAGTATAAAAACCCATGGAAGACAAGTATTCAGAGAGGAAAGCTTAGCACACAAAGTCCTGTTTGCCTTGAGAATATTTTCTGCTCTGAAGTAAGCAGTTATGAAATTGATCTGTGGTCTTAGGGGCCTCAAAAGGCCAGGAGAAAATAGGAGGATATTGGAAAACTAGAATTAAAAGACAGGTCTAGGGGCCGGCATCGTGGTGTAGCAGGTAAATCTACCGCCTGCATTGCAGGCATTCCCTATGAATGCCAGTTCAATTCCTGGCTGTTCCACTTCCAATACAGCTTCCAGCTAATGTGCCTGGGAAAGCAGCAAGTGCTTGGGCCCCTGCACCCATGTGGGAGACCTGGATGAGTATAATGAAGCCGTATCATGTCAATGCTAACCAAAAGAAAGCTGGGCAGTCTTTGCTAAGGAGGAGATGAACTTTCAGGTGAAAGTGTTGCTGATGAAACAGGCTTGGACTTCACCAAGAATAAGTAGGTGCATTCTGTGCACTGGCAGTGCCTGTCGGGAACCTGCAGAAGGCACACTGCTAAGGACGTGGGCACCACGGTGTTCAGATCAGTATTGTTGTTGTTTTCATTTTATTTGAAAAGCAGAGCAGCAGAGACATGGGGTAGGGAGGGGAGTGCACAAGAAGTGCACGAAGAACATTTACTGCATATACTGAGAGAGAGAGCTTCCATCTGCTGATTCATTCCCAAATGCTTGCAACAGCTGGAGGCCAGAACTCAATCCAGGGCTCCCATGTGGGTAGCAGAGACACCTGTGCTTGAGCCATCTTCTGCTTCCTCCCAGGGTGCCCACTGGCAGGAAGCTGGAAGTAGAGCAGGGACCCCCCCCGCAAATGGTCCCAACAGCCAGGGCTGGGCCAGGCCAAAGCCAGGAAACTGGAACTCCATGTGAGCCTTCCACATGGGTAGCAGGGGCCCAAGCACTTGAGCAGTGATCTGGATTGGAAGTGAACCAGCCCTGCAATACAGGATGCATGCATTGCAAGGAGGCGGCTTGACTTGCTGTGTCAAAACCCCCGGGGCCCAAGTGACATCTTCACCGCAGTATTGTTTTTGATAAGTAAAGCGTGGGACCAGTGGAAGTGTCCATCAGCGGGAGAGTGGGTTGATTTCACTGTTGCATTTACCCAGTGACCCACTGTACAGTAGAGGAAGTGAACGAACTATGCCTGTGCGTGACAACTTAAATGGGTATCACAGCAGCAATACTGAGTCAAAGAAGCAAGACCATCAAGAATGTATGGGTATGATCCATTTAGATCCAACTCGAGCCACATTTGTTAGGGATGCATGCTGATGAGGCATACAGAGGCAAGACAGTTGGAGAAATCAGAGAAGGGGCAGGGGACGGATGAGGAGTGCGTGGTGCTGGGGCCTCAGAATATTGGCAGTGTTCTGTTTCCTGATTTGAGGGGTTGCCCTTTAGGTTTCTTTTATGTGTGGTGATGCTGTGTGCTCATTGTGTCTCTCTGCTCTGCACTGTTTTCTGATTATGTCATTTGACTTATTTTTTTAAGTTTATTTATTTATTAATTTAAAAGAGTGACAGAAAGAGAGGTCGATATTCCATCTACTGCTTCACTCCCCAAAATTACCAAAGTGGCCAGACCTGCACCAGGCTGAAGCCAGGAACCAGGTGCTCCATCAGGGTCTCCCACATGGATGGCAGGGGCCCATGCACTTGGGGCATCCTTTGCCTCTCTCCTAGGTGCATTAGCAGGGAGCTGGATCGAAAGTGGAGCTGCTGGGACTCGAATCTGCACTCTAAGACAGGGTGCCAGCCTCGCAAGCTGCACCTTAACCCACAGCATCAGAACACCAGCCCCATACTTCTTTCTTATAAAATTGTTTAATAGTATTTATTTGGTGGTTGGATTATGATTCACATTAACTTTCCTTCTAATGCTCTTCTTTAAAAAAAAAAAAAAAAACAAAACACTAAATATCTCAATGTTCTGAGAACAAAGTCCTAAAGGGTAATGAGTTAAACCTGTGATCCCTTGAAAATAACACTGTCTTCCTTTAAAACTTAAATCCCCATAGGTCAACTTTGAGGAGTTTAAGGAAGGTTTTGTGGCCGTGCTGTCGTCAAATGCTGGTGTTGATCCCTCGGATGAAGAAAGCAGTTCCCTAGAATCAGGTGAGAGGATCACCTCGTGTTGAGTTCAGGTTTTCCTCATTATTTATTGGTTGGCTTTTGGGGTATAACCTAGCAGTTCTGAAAGCGGCGTTCTAGGGGCCAGCACTGTGGCGTAGCAAGTAGAGCCTCCACCTGTGATGCTGGCATCCCTTATGGGTACCGTTTCAAGACCAGACTGCTCCACTTCTTTTTTTTTTTCTTTTCTTTAAATATTTATTTATTTATTTGAAAGACAGAGTTACACAGAGAGGCAGAGAGGGGATGGAAGAGAGAGGTTTTCCATCCACTGGTTCACTCCCCAATTGGCTGCAATGGCCAGAGCTGTGCTGATCCGAAGCCAGGAGCCAGGAGCTTCTTCCAGGTCTCCCATGCGGCTGCAGGGGCCCAAGCACTTGGGTCATCTTCCACTGCTTTCCAAGGCCACAGCAGAGAGCTGGATCAGAAGTGGAGTAGGTAGGACTTGAACTGGCGCCCATATGGGATGCCAGCACTGCAGATGGTGGCTTGACCTGCTACACCACAGCATCAACCCCTGCTCCACTTCTGATCCAACTCTCTGCTATGGCCTAGGAAAGCAATGGAAGATTGCCCAAGTCCTTGGGCCCCTGCACCCTTGTAGGAGACCCAGAAGAAACTCCTGGCTTTGGATCGGCCCAGCTCCAGCCATTGTGGCCATCTGGGGAGTGGACCAGAAGATGGGAGACCTCCCTCTCTCTCTTTCTCTGCCTCTCAAATAAGTAAATAAATCTTTAAAGAAAAAAAAAAAAGAAGAAGCTGCGTTCTAGCTTCACCATCTGTCACTGCAAAGCTGGGGGCACTTGGACAAAACATCTGGGTTTTCCCTTCTTGCAGTTTCTTATCTGTAAGGTAGTGATACACCATAATAGGTGCTCCACCTGTAGCACAGGGTCATGAGCCAATGCATATGAGTGAGTGGAAGATTTGAGAATTTTTTAAGACTTTATTTATTTGAGTGGTAGAGTTACAGAGAGAGGGAGGACTGAGGTCCCTCATCTGCCAGTTCACTCCCCAAATGGCCACAATGGCCTGAGCTAGGCCGATCCAAAGCCAGGAGCCAGGAGCTTCTTCCAGGTCTACCACACAGGTGCAAAGGCCCAAGGACTTGGGCCATCTTTTACGCTTTTCCAGGCCATAAGCAGAGAGCTGGATCGGAAGAAGAGCAGCCGGGGCTTGAACCGGTGCCCATATGGGATGCCGGCACTGCAGGCAGAGGCTTAGCCTACTTCTCCACAGTGCCGGCTCCTAGATTTGAGAATTAACAGTGCAGCACAGATGGGCCTCTCAGTATGGCAGGCGGGCAGACCCAGGCCAGCCCTGCAATGTAGTTTGTGCCTGGCAGGAGTCAGTTATAGGACTGGGGCTGGTGATGTTCTCAGGGATCAGCCACTCGGTCTTGGTCCAGGTCTCAGGTGCAAGGAGAGTGACAGGCTTGGTGGGAGGGCTGGAGAGAGGTCCTCTCATGGGGGAGTGGAGGGTGGTGGCAGGGCACTGTTAGGTGTGACTGTTCCAGGTGACATGTGTGGGCACTTTCCTGTTTTCCCACCAGCTGACCACTGCTGAGCGAGGTCCTGGCCAAGAAGGGTTGCATGGCTGGGGGTGGAGAAGGAAAAAGGGCAGGAGAGCACTGAGCTTTGTGTTTGCTGTAGTAGAGCCCCGTCAGCCCCCTGGGAGTTCCATGGCATGGCTGCACCTGTTACTCAGGTGAAGAAACTGAGACCTGGCATGGGAAGGAACTTACCCCCCAAGCCCGCAGTTAGTAAGCGATTGGTATCTTAGTCTGCTGTCTGTTGCTGCAATAGAATACTCGAGATGAGTCTCCTCTATAAAGAGAAGAGGTTTGTGTGGGCTCAAGGTTCTGCCAGCTGCAAGTGCGAGATTGGGCGGCTGCATCTAATGAGCACTTCTTGCTGCTTCAGCTGTTGGTGGGACGCGGAAGGGAAGCAGACCTGTGTGGAAGAGACCAAATACGAGGCAGGGGTCGGTGCTCTGTGACACCTGCGCCCTTGGAAACTAAGCCAGTGCTAGAGAACCCGCGAGCACTCGTGAGAAAGGCAGGAACCCCTTCTCAATGGCTCTGTACTCCCAAGCCAAACACCTCCCAGGATCCCACCTTCCAGCCCAGCCCCAGAGTGAATTTAGGTGAGGACAGACATTCCAAATCACAGTGGTGGCTGGGATTTCGGTCCTGGTCATCCAACTGTAAGTCCTTGTGTGTGCATTGCCAGGCCCCACTCCTTCCGCTGGGTGCTGGTGGTCACCCTCCCACCACCTGCTGGTCGCAGAGGCTCCGGGACACCTGGAATCCCAGTCGGCCCCGAGTGAGTCCTGAGTGGCTTTGTCTCTCATGTTCTCTTTAAGACCCACACAGCCACTCACCTTCCCGAACTCGTGGGAGTTTGCAACATGATCATGGGTGTCAGAATGCCTTAGAGAAGGAAGATGACTGTGGCTTCCACACTGTGCTCTCATACTCCTGCCAGAGAGCACGGGACACTTGCCCTCTGCGTGATGCTTCTGACCTTGAAAGCATCTCCACCCGAGGCACGTGTTATTGGTTCTTCTGGCGAAACCCTCAGCTGGGTTAGAACCTTGCTGTTTCCTACCAGTTCTAACCTTGTCTTGTTTTCTTTCAGATTAGAATTTTCAAAGCTTTCCTCTGCTTTCCTCTCTTTGGTCCAGGGTCCCACCTGAGACACCTCCCCCTCTTGCTAGAGGGCGGGGCTCACCCCGTCCATCTCCAGACACCCATCCACTATCTGAAGGGCTGGCCCTGGGGCTGTGGGAATCCACCAAGCTCAGAATGAGCCCTGCCTGGGCCCCCTGAGGTTGCATTTGTTTCAGTTCCCCGTGTCCCTGCTCCCCAGCTCGGTCCTCCTCATCTCGCTGTCCTGCCTGCCTCTCGCTGTCCACTGTGCCTGTGCCATCCCTTGTCCCCATTCTCTCTGTACCATCTCTCACTGTGATCAGAAGGTGTTCTGGGTGCACAGGGGAGCACATGCCCTGGGGTTTGAAGAGCGACCCTGCTCCCCTGTCATATTCCTCCCTTCATCCGAGACCAGTACTGAACACAGAACTAAGTGCATTGGAGTTCTGAGCTTGGTCACACTTTTCCTCTAATAGATTCACACTGAGGGCACAGGAGGTGTCAGGCTTGCATTGTGGGTGTGCTGCCCCCCGGGTGCTGCACCTCCTGTGCCCTGTGCAGTGGACTGCAGGGACCCTGGGTCCAGGGGACTTAATTAGGGTGCTCCCCACCTGAGAGGAGAGACCCTGTGAAACTGCAGGGCCAAATCTCTTTGTTGCCCATTCCTCTGCCATTACAGTCTCTGTCCTGATGAGCCACGTAGGTGTTCTCCCAAGTTGTGTTTCCCCGATGGAGGGAGGTGAGGGCTCTGGACTGCATGAGGAGGATGCTGAGGGGCACACCGTGAAAGAGACAGGCAGTTCTGGCGGCTCGTCATTCCACAGCAAGTGCTGACTGGCAGGCGATGAGGATGGAATGCGGTGATGACGCAGCAGCATGAGGCCCATGACATGGCCTCAGCGGGGCCCTGAGTGGGTCAGGATCACCAGCGTCTCCCCTGGGTGGGCCTGACCTCCTTGGGGCAGGGTGACTAGGCTCTCCTTTGTACAGGTCTGACCCATGTAGGGCTGAGGTGGCCCCGAGGGTCTCTGTGACAATGGTCCAGGGGGAACATTGTCTCCCGGCACCCCCAGGGTGTACCACTGCTTCCCACTTGACCAGAGTTTCCCTCTTGCGCACCTCCTCTAGCAAAAAGGGAGGAGGAGGTGGCTCCTGTAGGCAGCATCTCGAGTAGATAACAACAGGCTTCCTGTATTGATTGTTCGTTCATTTATACTTCCGTTTGCTCTTTAGTGAACACCTTCCTCCATTGTTTTGGCTGAACACAGATAAACTTTCTCTTATTCTTTGCTAATCTGGAAACTCTCCCTGCCTTTGCCTGTCTCCTCTGGTGAAACTTTGCTGCACCAGGGGTGAGCATTGTCAGCTGCCTTCGGTGCCACAGTCGCTTCCTGTTTGGCAGGTCTGAGTGCAGGGACGCAACCAGAGTGGGGTCCGCTGGAGAGAAAGGGGCAGGCCCAAATGAGGCACAGCCCAGCCAGGAAGCCGAAGAGTACTTCATGGCAGATGTGTCTTGGGCCTCATGCTCGTTAAGGCCAAGGACCACATCATTTCTCTCCTCCGTGCTCTGCACGACTGGTCTATGGCCGCCAACCTTGGGTCCATCAGAAGAGGAGGCTGGGTTGAGCTTGGCTGACCAGAAGCAGCGCAAGGTCCTCACCAGAATCACCAGAATCCCAACAGACACCGAGATCTGCTTTTCCGTAACTGAACCAAAATAAGCTGCTTTCCTTTATGAATACCCAGGCTCGGGTGTCCTCTGATAGCAACAGGAAGTGAACAGAGATCCTTCCAATGCTGAAATCCACACCTATCCCTGCCCCAGACCTTCAGACCAGCTGTGGGTTTCAGAGACCACCGGGCTGTGCGTATGGCCCAAGCCCCCTGAGGTGGGGCCTCCATCAGCTCTCTAGAATGCTGTGCGCTTGGGTTCTCAGAAGGGTGCTTTTTTTTTTTTTTTTTTCCATAGGAAGCTAGGTTCTGTATTAGTCTTTCAGGACACACAAAAAAGCAGAAGATGCCTGTGAAAATGTAGGCAGCACCCAGAGTTTAGCAGAGAGCTCCAGCTTCCTCAGTCTCCCGCCCCCGTTTGCTGCATTCTTCCAGTCCTTTCTGTGTATCTAACTCAGCGTGCATGAGGCCAGAGCGCTCTTCAGAGGGCTCCCCCAGCAAGCCTCTCTTCCTTTCAGCTGTCCCGCCAAAGTACGTGAGTGGCTCTAAGTGGTACGGCCGCCGGAGCCAGCCGGAGCTGAGGGACTCTGCCAATGAAGCCAAATACGTACCTGACCAGCAGGCCAAGGCCAGCCTGAAGGGCCAGCTCTGCTGGTCTGCGTCTCTGGAAAGCGTGGAGGTGGGTCCGCACCCCAGGTCCCCAGGATTGGGGGAACAGTGTTGGGCTTCATTACAGTTCATGGCACATGATCTCCAAGGGTATGTGTGTGTGTGTGTGTGTGTGTGTGTGTGTTGCGGTGGGGGCGGGGGGGTGGTGATAGCATTCCCAGGCATCTTAAGTCTCCAGAAGCATGGGTTCACATTGGATATTTTGTCTTCACTTGTGTTGGGTCTGTTCATCCTCGGGATAATCCTGGCCATGGGGCGCCTTCAGACCTCAAGGCAGTATGAAGAATCTGCACCTGCATGCTCTTTCTCTCCCTCACCCCTCACCCCTCACCTGTCACTGTGAGAGGCAGTGTTTAGGAGTAAGATGTTAATATGCCCAGGACAGAAATGGAAAGGTGCCTTTTTTTTTAAGATTTTATTTATTCATTTGAGAGGTAGAGTTACAGACTGTGAGAGGGAGAGACATAGAGAAAGGTCTTCCTTCCATTGGTTCACTCCTCAAATGGCCACAATAGCTGGAGCTGCACCGATCCGAAGCCAGGAGCCAGGAGCTTCTTCCCGATCTCCCACACGGGTGCAGGGTCCCAAGCACTTGGGTCATCTTCTACTGCTTTCCCAGGCCATAGTAGAGAACTGGATTGGAAATGGACCAGCCGGGACTAGAACCGGCGCCCATATGGGATGCTGGTGTCGCAGGCAGAGGATTAACCTACTGCACCACAGCGCCAGCCCAAAGGTGCCTTTATTGATGTAACCTGAAGGTTAGAAGTGTACCAGCCCATGGTCCTTCCTGTCTCAGGCATTTGGCATACACTAACCACCCCCCTCCTTGCTTACAACCTGGTAAACAAGAGCCAGCCACCTCCTTTGGCTTGGGAGTTGTCACCCTGCTCACCAGCTCTCCTGAGCCATCCACGACAGGTGCCTCAGATCCACCCAGGGGCTGGCAGCCAGAGGCCTGCAGTGCTTTCTATAGGGAAATACATTCCTGGGGCCGGCCCACAGCTTGCAAGTTAGTCAAGGACCCCAGCAGGTCCCCGGATCCTGCTCTTGTAATGTCAGCTCATGCACAGGGAGCTGCATCTGAACATCTGTGATGGAAGACAGCTCTGGGGCTCCTCTTGGTTGGCTTATACTTTGAACATTTGTTGAAGGAAAACAAACATGGCTTTCAGCTTTAGAGTCTGTTTTCTCAGGGCCAGTGCCCCTGGGCAACCCCACTAAACTTAGGATGTCCCCTCTTTATTCTTTTTTAAATGTGGGCCTCGAGTCGAGAGGCTTGGTGAGGCTACCCCTTGTCTCATGGCCCTTCATCTTGGTTGTGAACCCAGGCAAGGCTCCCTTTAGCACTGTCAGTTGGGTTGAATGTGTTAGAAGGGGGAGGCTGAGTGTTTATTATCACTTGACTTGCAGTCTCTGACCCATGGGAGTCAGTACCAGCGTTGGAGAGTGAGGAGTCTCGGTCACACAGGTGTTTGTTCCAGAATCAGCACTTGGCCAACAGCCAGTGCTGGCCCTGGTTGGCTGCCTCAGACACTGAAACATGAGGGTTTTGTCCGACATGTTTCTCAGCGGCCCGACCTGTGATCTTGGGTGCAAGCGCACAGAGACCACTGAGGGGTCAGGTGCCTGCATGTATTGAGCTGTCCCAGGGGGCCTCAGAGAAACAGAGCAGCCACTCTTGCCTTCTGCCTGATTACTGACCTGAAATGGATGACAAGGACAGGTGCAGAGAGTGCTGGTGGTGCTAGGAGCGCTGACCGGCTCCGGGGCTGGCACCTGAGCCATGGCACTGCTGTGGAGAGCTGGTTTCTCATCTCTGATGACCTTGGGTTATGTTGAGCCCCAAGCATGGAGCAAGGCAAGTCTGTCCCCGTCTCTGTCTGAGCTCTTTGTGTCCGAGAGGACCTCAGTGTGTGTGGGGTGAGAACCAGCATTCAGCGCTGGGGGCCTCACAGTGCCCCTGCCGGCCCAGCAGGCATCCTCAGTCACCTGTTCCATCTGTCCCTGGTGCTCCATCTGCCACGTCATCTTCCGGGGCTTCACATCCTTCTCTTTACATTTTCCCACAGAGTCTCAAGTCGGATGAAGAAGCCGAGAGTGCTAAGGAACCTCAGAATGAGTTACTTGAAGCACAAGGTAATGCTGTGCCTCTCTTGGGTGCTTCCTGCCTTTGGCCGGAGCTGGGGGAGCTGGGTTGTCAGGCGGTGCACAGCCAGAGCTGTAACTCCTGGGAAATGTGCACTGTGGCTGGTTTCCCTGGGGGGCCCCTTCTCCAGGGGTGGGCAGATATGGCCATCACACCTGCAAGGTGGTCACACTGTCCTCACCTCCCCTGGGGTCAGATCCTAGGGCAGGGGCTGCTTGCCTTGGGAGCATGTGGTTCTACCACATTCTATGGTCTGTGAGTACCTCTGCACCCCAGCTGGTAAGTGTGGCCCTGGGGTCTCAGGCCAGAGGTCCCTACCAGCCTCAGCACTTCCAGGGATGGCCCTGGACATTCTTCCTAGAGGGCCAGGCCTGGGCACAGTCTGTTCCTTATGTGATGTAACAGCCTTAGCCACCAGAGTCCCTGTCTGTGCTTCAAACAGCGGGTAAGAGGTGGTTCTGTTCCTCGAGCCTTATGTAGCAACTAAAGGCCAGCAGCTGGTGCACATGGACAGATCCCTGTGAGAAAGCGAGCTCAGCTGTCTGTGGTGCCATCTACACAACCCAAGGCTTCGGGGACAGAAGCAGGTACATAGGAGTCAGCGGGATTTGGGATCTGTCTATGGAAGCACACGTATGACTTGCATCTCATGGGTACAAAGACTTTTAAAAAAAAGATTTATTTCTTTATTTGAAAGAGTTATTATAGAGAGGCAGAGAGAGAGAGAGAGAGAGGTTTTCCATCCACTGGTTCACTCCCTAGATGGCTTCAACAGCTGGAGCTGTGCCAATCCAAAACCAGGAACCAGGAGCTTCTTCCTGTTTCCCAATGCAGGTGCAGGGGCCCAAGGACTTAGACCATCTTCCACTGCTTTCCCAGGCCATAGCAGAGAGCTGGATCAGAAATGGAGCAGCTGGGACTTGAACTGGCGCCCATACGGGATGCCGGCACAGCAGGCAGCAGCTTTACCTGCTGAGCCACAGTGCCAGCCCCAGAGACTTTTTTTTATGTATTTGTTTCATTTTTTTGAAAGGCAAGAGAGACAGAGATCTTCTGTCTGCTGATTCACCCACCACTGCCGGGGCTGGGCCAGGTCAAAGCCAAGAGCCCAGAGCCTAATCCAAGTTTCCCACATGGGTGACAGGGACTGAAGTATTGAACTATCATCTGCTGCCTCCCAGAGCGTGCATCAGCAGGCAGCTGAATCAGAAGTGGTGTAGCTGGGATTCGAACCAGGTGGTCCAGCAGCGACCACCACCAAGCCAAACACCCACTCCCCGAAACGTTTTAGAAACCAGGCAAAAACTCCCTATAGTGATTGTCTCTGCGGGGGCGGGATACTTTCTTCATTTTCATTTTCTTGTGTTTACCTGTAGTGCTTCCTTAGTAGAAAATAAAGCAAGCAAATATTGTTTAAGAATCCTGGAGTTTGGGCCAGCGCCACGGCTCACTAGGCTAATCTTCTGCCTTGCGGCACCGGCACACCGGGTTCTAGTCCCGGTCGGGGTGCCGGATTCTGTCCCAGTTGCCCCTCTTCCAGGCCAGCTCTCTGCTGTGGCCAGGGAGTGCAGTGGAGGATGGCCCAAGTGCTTGGGCCCTGCACCCCATGGGAGACCAGGAGAAGCACCTGGCTCCTGCCATCGGATCAGCGCGGTGCGCCGGCCACAGTGTGCCGGCCACGGCGGCCATTGGAGGGTGAACCAACGGCAAAGGAAGACCTTTCTCTCTGTCTCTCTCTCACTGTCCACTCTGCCTGTCAAAAAAAAAAAAAAAAAAAAAAGAATCCTGGAGTTTGGCTAAGGGGACACTTGTGGCAAAGAATGGCAGAGAGTAGCAGAGGCATAGGAGTGACTGCTGCTGGCAGAAGTGAGAAAGGCTCTCTGGTGAGGTCAGTGGGGAAGGAAAGCATGGCAGTGGATACCAGGCACGAGTAGCTGCGCCAGGCGCCTTGCCCGGCTTGTGTAACCCTGGAAACAGGCACTTCTCCCCGAGGCTCAGAGGTGAGGGTCTTGCTCAGGTGGGGACAGGAGCGAGATTCAGGCCAGGCTTTTCCCAGTGCAGCTGCAAAGCAGGCTTCAGTGCTCAGGGGAGATCTGCAGAAGGTGACGGACAGCTCTGGGGAGTGGGCTCCATGGCCCCTGGGACCTCTGCTGTGACCCTCAAGGGCTAGGTCTGAATATCCTATCAGGGGACACTCACACATGAGGGCTGCCTTGGTGCTGCCGCAAGGTGAAGGGGCCTGCCTCAGAATCACACAGCGTCCCAAACACCTCGTTGTTTGTCAGCGCTGTCACGGGACTGCCCAGATCCGGAGAGGGAGGACACGGGCCTGATGCAGACAGGAGGGTCCCAGATGGTTGCAGCTCTGTTTTAAGCTGCCCCCGGGCACACATCAGAGGGAAGAGGGAAGGAGTTTTGGAAGAACAGAGGGGTTGTGTGCTTCAGTAACCAGAAAAGCTGAGGGAGTGATGGTTGTGTCGGGAGCAAGTGTGAGTTCCAGAAAGCAAGACTGGGAAGCACGAGGCTGGGAGGTGGCAGGATGCTGTCATGGCCTTTGAGGAAGGTGATGATGGGAGGAACTGGTGCTTCGGGGTGCAGCAGTCACAGTGACAAGGGAGACAGAGTCCTCTTCAGGCTGCCGGTGGCCTCTGCCCTCCTCCCAACGCCAAACCCCTTCCCTACCTTAGCTGGGTAAGAGCAGGGGCATGCATGTGTATGGAGCTGGCATGTCTCGTCAGAGCAGGTGCAGGGGGCCACTCCAAGAAGGTATTGGGACACTGGTGACTGAGACTCTTAAGGCACTGCACTGTACCCAGGGTCCTGCCAACCCAGGTTCAGTATCTTGTGGATTCCCAGTATCCTGGATCTGACTGGGCTGCAGGCCAGGCAGGCAGCTGACCATTCAGGGTAGAACAGCACTGTCCTGCCTTTATGGGCTTTTCCATGTGAGTCAGTCAGTGCCCTAGAGAGGCCTCCTGCATAGACTGGGCAGAAGGTACAGAAACCTGGCTTGGGAGAGGAGACCACTGTTGCCCTGGGAGTGTGGTCCTTTGGTACCAGGGCCATTTCTGTTTCACATGTGCCTCAGTGAACATCAGGGAACTGACTGGAGAAAGCAGACAGACCCCTGTGCGTTGGGAAGGTGTCCTTGGACTCGAGGTCTCAATCGGGGTAACAGAGAGGAAAATCTAGCAAGTGTTTCATGGAGCGGTTTGGTGGCTCTCTGCCTGCAGAACAAGTTTGGGTCTTGCCCAGCTGAGACAGAAATGTTCTGCCCAAGCACCGTTGTCAAACCTCGAGGCACTTTGTTGGCATCTCCTAGCAGCCCTGAGAGGTAAATCCCAGTGTCAGCATTGCCTTCAGATTTTCTGCTTAAAAGATTTCAGACACCTTTGGCTGAACAAGATCTCAGAGGTGGCCTTGGCCCTGCCTGTCCTTGGCCCTGTCCACAGTGTCGTTCATGGCACACAGTCTGGCTCTCCTTGGGGAACAGCAGCTTTCCTATCACCAGAGAAAATCAAAGTAGTGAATGCCCACAGGGCTCATCTGTCTGAAACACCTAGACCTCAGAAACAGGTACAAGTGCCTTCTTCCTCTGTGGGCTGGGCAGCCTGGGCAAAGCATAGAGGTGCACCTGGTTTGACACGCAGCTCACCATACCTACTTGCTCATGGACATCCCAGTCTGTCCTCACTTACAAGTGGGTTTCCTGTAGCTAAGCTGCAGCCACACCAGGGAGGCTGGTGGTCTCTCGTCCTGAGTGGGGTAGATGGAGCACACAGAGCCACCTGCAGAGGGTTGTTGGCAAACCAAAAGCTTACAAAGTTAAGCCTGAATCCAAACCAGCCCTCAATGCTCACTTCAGGGATGTAGGGAACATTAGGGGTAGAGGAGCAATTTAAGTAACACCCGAGGACACACACAGCTAATTCCTGGAGGTGGGATATTCTACAAAGCAGCTGATCTGGTTTCTTGGATAAACAGGAGATATGGGGAGGTTGGAGGGGCTTGTGACCCAAAAGGACTTGAGAGGAGAAACAGCCACGGGTACCAGGGACATTGTTTGGAAAGTGATTCAAAGAGATCACTGCAGGAAGACATTTTTGAGATAGTTGGGACATTTCTGTTGGCTTTGTAGGTGTGGAAGTGGCATCATAGAGATGCAAGCAAGTGTTCATACTTTCTGGACATCTGTACAGTGTGAAAGTGGGATGACATGAGATCTGGGATTGAACAGTAAGGAACGGGAATGAAGTGAGGCCTGTGTGAGAGGCATCGCTGAGCCTGGGGGCAGTGCATGGACTCTGCTCTACTCTTTACTTTGAGTGAGCTAGAAAAGTTTCCAAAAATCAAGTTTTTACAAACCTGGAACTTTTATTGTAAATACAAATAATAGAGCCTCTCCTGTGTGCCTCAGTGGTCTGGCTTTGTAGGTTCTTTCCCACGTGGAGTGGATGTGGATTTGCAGGGGTGGGGCTTTGGCAGCCCACATTGGAGTGCTTGGGTGTGAGGCCTGGCTCTGCTGCGGACTCCATCTTCCTGTTAATGTGCAGGTGATGACTGACATAGTTGGGGCCCTGCCACCTATGTGGGAGACCTGGATTGTGTTCCTGGCTCCCGGCTTTGGCCTGGCCCAGTGCCAGCAGTTGCAGGCATTTGGGGAATAAACTGGTGGATGGAAGTGCCCACTCTCCTTCCCCTCCTTTCCCTCCCTCCCTCCCTCCCTCTTCTCTCTTTTCCTCTCTCTCTGTCCCTCTCAAATAAATAAAAATTAAGAAAAGAAAAAATTTGCAAACAGATTGAAGTGGAAAGAATTGCACCGTGAATACCTGTGTACCCACCACACAGGTAGAGTCATGGATACTGTACAAACGCCCATGTGTCCATGTGTGCATCTCTGACCATCTGTCAGTCCATCTGATCACCAAGCACATTGCCAGTACTGATGTGCTTCCCTAGAATGCTTCAACCTGGAACACAGGGTTTAACAGTTGAGTTTTCCCCCAGGTTTGTTGAGGTATGATCAACAAATTAAAAACTGCATGTATTTAAGGTGTGCAGTGTGATGGTTTGTATACACTGTGAAATGATCGTCATGATGCAGCTGAAGAACACATATGTCATCTCATGCAGTGTATGATAACTTGAGCAGACTGCCAGTGTGCAGTGCAGTGCAGCAGTCCTTAGTATCATAGGGGACTGGTTTTAGGACACCTCCACCCCCATCCTTGGGTACCAAAATCCTTGGCGGCTCAGGTCGCTTTGATGAAACAGCGTAGTGTTTGCACGTAACCCACACACACCTTCTCATGTACTGTACGTCATCTCTAGGTGAATTCTCACACCTGCTCTGTTGTAAATGCTCTGTGTTGTTTAGGGGGACAATGACCCTAAAAAATCTGTACCTGTTCAGAACAGATGCAAGTTTTTTAAAATATTTTCTACCAGGGGCCGGCGCTGTGGCACAGTAGGTTAATATTCTGCCTGCGGCACTGGCATCCCATGTGGGTGCCAGTTCTAGTCCTGGCTGCTCCTCTTCCAGTCCAGCTCTCTGCTGTGGCCTGGGAATGCAGTGGAGGATGGCCCAAGTGCTTGGGCCCCTGCACCCGCACAGGAGACCAGGAGGAGGCACCTGGCTCCTGGCTTCAGATTGGCGTAGCTCTGACCGTTGCAGCTACTGGGGAGTGGACCAGTGGATGGAGGACCATTCCCTGTTTCCCTCTCACTATCTGTGACTCTACCTCCCAAATAAATAAATAAAATCTTTAAAAAAAATATTTTCTACCCGAGATTGGTTTAACCAGGGCCACCTGTGCTTCTGTAGTCACAGCTGCACATCAGGTCTCCAGGCTTGTGCATGTGACAGCTGAGGGCTCATGTGTCCCCTTGACCAGCGTCTCCCTCTCTCCACACGCCCAGCCTCTGCTCCCCTCCATTCTCCTCTTTGTTACTGTGAGTTCCACTGTTTTTTTCTATTCCGCATCTAAGTGAGGTCACGCAGTATTTGTCTTTCTGTGTCTGAGTTATTTCACTTAGCATAATGTTCTCCACGTTCATCTGGTTGTCGCAGACAGCAGGACTCCATGTGAAGGCTGAACACTGCACTGTGTATGTATCAGAGTTTAACCATGAGCATTCCCTTTGGTCCAGGCCAGCTGGAAACCTGGGATTCCGAGGCTTCTGGAAGCCCCCAGAAATCCTGCAGCCCCTCCTTTGACACCCCTGGAAGCCGGGTGCGGGGCATCTGGGACGCACTGGGTGTGGGCAGCAGTGGCCATCTGAGCAAGCAGGAGCTAGCTGTGGTCTGCCAGAGCATCGGGCTCCAAGCGCTGGACAAGGAGGTAAGGGACCCAGGTGGGCCGGCCCAGCCACTTGTCCTCCTGCTCAGTGTTCGGTCTGGAAAACTCCTTTGCCCTTCAGACTTCGACTCAGTCCTGTCCCACTGCTCTGCAGTCCAAACCCGTGTGAGGGCTCCCAAGGCTTATGCCAAAGGCTAAGCCCCGACTCCTTTAGGAGAGCATCTCTGCCAGCCAGCCCAGCCTCCCTGAATTCCTGCTGCTCTGTGGGCACGTCTGACACCCTCTCCCCTGACGCTTCCTCTGCCTGCAACTCCTTCCCCCTGCTCTGCGTGGCCGCATTCTGCCGCCCAGCACAAACGCGGCCCTTCTGAGCCTGCCTGCGATCCCTTCGTCCCAGGTGCCTGTGTCATGGGAAATGTCTCACCTCTTGAATGCCATCCTCCACCCTGCACCCACGCCAGGCACTAGACTGCCTGGGCACGCTGGCCATGTTCACCTCCTCAGAGTCCAGCAAGTTGCTGGCTGCAGCAGACGCTGAATGAGTGTCTGTGGAATTAGGAAGCTCAGGTGATGCCCACGCAGGGAGGGATGGAGACCCGTGAGGCTGTGTAGGTTTCACAAGCCAGAGAGGGGAGGCCTTGGGGAGACACAGCAGGCGTGGTGCAGACAGATTGAGTTGGGATGAGCAAAGCAAACTGCTCTTGTTGAGCACCTGGAGCCAGAAGGAGGCGGGCAGGCGGGAGGTGACCCTGAGCTGAGGGCTGGTGGCTTTTTTTTCAGGAGCTGGAAGACTTGTTTAACAAACTGGATCGAGACGGAGATGGCAAGGTGAGCCTTGAGGAGTTCCAACTCGGCCTGTTCAGCCACGAGCCCACTTCACTTCCAGAATCTTGCACCTTGGTCAAGCCGAGCGGGCCCTGGTCACATTACCAGGTAAGGTGGGCAGTCTTAAATGCCTGTAGTGATGGCTCTCACGGTGCCTGTAACTGCCACCCCTCTGCCTGTGACTCTGCAGTGAGTGAGCTGTGCAGGGCTGGATGGGGCATCAGCACGTGGGTGTGCCTGCGAGGCCCTGTGACCTAGATTCTGGGTCTGTACAGACCTGGGGCTGCCCTGGTGTGGCTCCTTTCTAGCTGTGTGTCCCTAGGTGAGTTATTCACCACCTCTGAGGCCCAGGCTTACCTCTAAAAGCCCACCTGAGGGCTTACCAGAGGTTACGAACAGCATGTGGCATGTGGCAGTTCCCCAGTGCGTCTTCTCAGTGTGGTGTGAATGGGTTTTGGTGAGAAAACCCTCCCTCCCCACCCTGCTGTGCAGTGAGGGTGCACTGCTGACAGCTTCCGTGGTAGTGCATCTGGGGTGGGTCCTCTCCAGAAGTTCCTTAGCCGGTGTCCTCTCCGTCCTGCATTCCTGAATTCAAATCTCTTGCCTAAATACTGCTTCTCTGTGCTGCTGTTTTTGGAGAGACTGCAGGTGGTTGTTTGTGATTCTGTTCTGTGACCAAGGGCCCAGACTTTGGTTTCTCAGCAGGAGGGCAGTGAGGCCTCCCCTCCCGCCACAGGCACGGTGTCCTGGGCACACCCTCGGATGAGGCTCTGCCAACCTAGCCGGTCCCATGTTCGGTGGGTGCTGGTGTAAGACCACCAGCGCTGCTTCTCTGCCAGGTGCAGATGCACCTGAGAATGCAAGCTTCTGGCTCCAAGGTCCGTGAGAATGAAGAAGCTGTGTGAGGACAGAAAGACCGAAGTGGAGGCTCACTGGGGAAGCGCTCAGTGTTGGTTGAGGGAAGTGGCGCCCCATGCCTGTGTGTCAGCACTGCTGATGGCCACTGTGAACCCTGGTCCTCAGGTGGCTGCCCTCCCGCCCGGAGTGGTTGGCAGCTGCCCCTGGGCTTTGGGCTGCAAGTGGGGATGAAATGCATTGGAAGCCACAGACCCTCCTGGTGTGACTCAGGCCCTGGCCCTGGTGAGCTGTTCCCATTCACCTGGGCACTGCAGGCTCTGTGCCATCTTCCCTTACCACCCAGTACCCTGCACACGCGCTGCTGCAGGTCATGAACACGCCCTCTGCATACGTGCAACCATCCTCTGCACACACACATACTGCATACACACACATGTATGTACATGTGGACACACTTTACATGCAAACCACATACACACATACACTTGATATATTTGTGCACCCCCTGTATACACCCACCTCATACATGCACCCATCCACTGGGTGTTAACTCTGTATACACGCACTGCCTGCCTGCACACAAAGGTGCATGTGTATCTCCTGCATACATACATCACATATGTGTGTGTCCACTATGTGTGTGTGTGCCCTGTGTACACATACCACACACATGCACACTTCCACTGCATGGATGCATCCCATGCATAAACACACTACATGTGCACACACATCCACTATGTGTGTGTGCCCCCACTGTACACATACCACATATGTATGCACGTCTACACATGTGCACTCCCTTCACACACACTGCATGCATGCACACGTTAACTGCACACACACACATTGTTTACACACTGTGCACACATCTCAGTGTACATGCACACTCACTAGGCACAGCCTGCTTACATGCACACCCACTTAAAGCACGCACATACACCTGTACACACGCCCTCGTCATGTACACACCATGTGACATACACAGCCAAGCTGAGCAGAGGACAGGCTCTGATTCAGGCTGCAGAGCACTGCGTTTCTGCCTTTCTGATGCCTCTTAGGGCATCTGCACAGCTGCTCCAGGGAAGAAGTCGGGGAGCCAGGGTGGCAGGGAGCCTGGCCTGACCACACTGAGGGTGCTGTCTCCTGAGTGATTGCGCGGCCCTACGTATGAGAACCCTGGACAGAGATCACCTCAGCTCTGCCCTTCTACTAATGCCCAGTGATGTGGGATATCAGTTCCAGTCCCCGTCTATAAGATCATGACCTCAGAGAGGGCCCGGGGCCAGCAGAACACAGGTGCTTTGGGTGCATTTGGGTGTCAGCTTCTCACAGGCGACCCTGGCCAGGTCACTGGACATTCTGGAGCTGCCCTCTCACCTTGGCAGACGGGGTGAGCTGCCCACTTTGCAAGATTATAAAGCACCCCAGGGCTCAGTGACCTCTGGTTTCTCAGTGCCCGTCTGTGGAGAGTCAGGGTCTCGGCTGAGAGTGGGCTGATGTGGGCACAAGGGTGCTGCTCCTTGGGACTTGACCCACAAGAGAGGCAGGTGACTCACGAGCCCTGCCTTGGTTAGGGGAGGGTCTGGGGGCATCGTGTGAACAGACCCAGTGGGAGGGACACCAGAATGGGCAGAGCAGGGAGCCAGGTGCTGGGCAAGACAGCAGGAAGGTGTTCCTGGCTGTGGTGGGGGGCAGAGGGGTCATGAGCAGAGGTGTGTGCTGCCACCCTCTGTCCTGTGGTTCCTGGTAGCGAAAAGTTCGTTGGGACCCCAGCCTGAGGCAGAAAGCCTTCGGGAAGAAGTGTTTGCCATTTGGATTCCTAGGGCACTGAAACCTCATGGTGCAGCTTTCTGGCTCTTTCTTCTATGTCACTTTCCCCGGCACTGCCCAGCTGAAGTGTGTGACTGTTTGTGCTGTTCCTCTCCTTTCTGATCCCGGCCTGTATTTCTTTTTGCTGTCCAGTTTTTGTGGCACAGGCACACACCTTCCTGGGCACTTCCTCTGTTAACCCAGGCTCACCCTGTCATCAGTTCAGGGGAGAAACCTCCAAATGCCTTTGTCATCATTCTGAGTGGTGTCCTACTGACCGTGGCCAACAGTCTGGCCACACTGGAGCAAGGCCTTGGGTGGGCAGTCCAGGAGCAGGTGTCCAGGTATCCTCAGAGGAGCCCCAGGTGGAAATCCTGGGGTGGGACCACGCCTCTGTCCCCTTGGCTAGGAAAAGGAACTGCCGCCTGTCTCCTGAGTTGCTGTTGTTGAATCTGCACAAGATGGCCACATGCCGAACACAGGCCATGGAGGGTGGCTTGTGTGTTAGCATGCAGACGTGAGGCTGGGGGCACCTGCGCCTGTGCACTCCGTGTGTCTTTTCCCTCTGCACAGGTCCCAGAGGAGAGCAGCTGCCACACCCCCACAGCGTCGTCCCTCGTGTCCGTGGGCTCCGGGCCACGCCTCTTCTCCAACGTCGATGATGGCACTGGTTCTGCCTTCCCGGAGCAGATCATCGCCTCGTGGGCCCAGGAGGGGATTCACAACGGCAAGGAGATATTGCAGGTTTGGAACTGGGGGGCAGCACCTGGGTGTGTGGGGCCAGGCAGGAGACCTGGGGGCCGGGTGCCCCCAGAGGATGGGCAGAGCACCCTTGCCAGAGCAGGTCGTGCACTCCGTGCAGAGAATCTCAAAGAGGAAATGTTTTTCCCTTCTGCTGTTAAAATAAAGGCAGTTTAAGTTAGGTGATAAGTAAAACACGGAGAAAGCAAGTCTGGGAAAAGCCAGCCCACTTGCTGGCAGGTTTTAGCGTCTCAAACCTGTGTCCATATTGGACAGGTGACCCCCCGTCGGACTGAGTCCCACAGGTTATTGGGAAGAAACTCCCAATGTGAAACTACCTTGTGATGAAGAGGCCACTCTATGCATCTCCCTGAGCACTGCCAGCTACTTGAGCTGCTCCTTGGGGACTCCCTCCACGGGCCCTGTGTCCAGGGCTGCTGCCTCCACCCTCCTGTGGTTCCCACAGGGACAGGGAGGGCCAGAGCCAGCCTTACAATTTGGAGGGTGCACTGTCCTCTAGGGAGCTCTGTGAGCTACAATTCTTATTTTCAAGATTTATTTATTTATTTGAAAGGCTGAGTGACAGAAACAGAGACACAGAAAGAAAGGTAGAGAGACAGAGAGAGAGAGAGAGATCTATCATCTGCTGGTTTAGTCCATGAATGGCCACAACACTTGAGACTCAACCAGACCAAATGCAGGAACCAGGAACCCTTTGGGTGGCAGACATCCAAGTACTTGGGCCAGCTTCCCCTGATTGTCCAGGCACATGCGGTAGTAGGGAGCTGGATCAGAAGTGGATCATCTGTGACTTGAATGAGCACTCGAACGGGATGCTAGTGTTGAAAGTGGCAGCTTAACCTGCTGCCCCACAACTCTGGCCTCATTTCCAAACTTCACTTTCTATTGTTAAAAAAAATGTACACAAATCTACAAAATTAGAAAGAAGCCCACTCCTTACCCCTCTTGCTCTTGTTTCCCAGGAGTGGGGTGGGGGATATGACAGCTAATGGCTCTGGGCTTCTACAGATATTTTTTTTCTGGCACTAAAATGCACACACACACACACACGTGCACGCGTACCCACTTTCTGGTTCATCGGTAGTACACTGTTACGTCTTCCTAACGTGTGCGATCTCTTCCCTGTGGACATGCAGGTTTTTCCAGTTAGAAATCTCAGCCTTTGTTAGGTATAAGTAGCTCCCTGCCACTCTGCTGGTTTTCCTCTGCAGGGTGGACTCCTGAGCAATACGTTTTAACTTTTTTTAAATGATTTATTCATTAGTTTAAAAGGCAGAGTTACAGAGAGGCAGAGGCAGAGAGAGACAGAGATCTTCCATCTGCTGATTTATTCCCCAGATGGCCACAATGGCGGTCGGTAGCTGTGCCAATCCAAAGCCAGGACCCAGGAGCTTCTTCCTGGTCTCCCACACGGGTGCAGGGACCAAGCAAGAGGCAGGGACGGGGCAGGTGTGGCCTGTGCTAGGCAGTGTGGGTTGGGCCCCTGGACCACTGGGCGAGCAGGAAGCAGCCCCTCATGCTCTTGCACCCACAGAGCCTGGACTTCAGCGTGGACGAGAAGGTGAACCTTTTGGAGCTGACCTGGGCCCTTGACAACGAGCTCCTGACGGTCGATGGCGTCGTCCAGCAGGCAGCCCTGGCCTGCTACCGCCAGGAGCTGAGCTATCTCCAGTAAGAGCCCACGGGGACTGGGGGTGGCAGGGTGCCGCTGTCCAGAAGGGTCTCAAGGGGAGACGCAGGTGCTGGGCTGCTCCGTGCCCTGCCCTCTTCCATCCTAGTGGCCAATCCTGAGGGGGCTCTTCTCCAGCTGTTCCCTGTTCTCCGGCCTGTTTAGCCGGCACTCCGGTGGGTTGAAGAAAGAGCTGAGCTCTGCCGAGCAGGGGAGGGGAGTTTTGTCCTCCTGTCTGGGTTGGGCAGGGCCTGAGGACCTTGTGGACAGTGTGGTGGCTACTGCTCAGGTTAAGGGTCGCCAACCATTTGTGGTGCTTGATGAGAAACTTGGAGGTCTCTGTGTCAATGACCTCACTCAGCCCTTTTAGCTGGGCTTCAGTGAGAAGGACTTGAACTTGACCCTCATCCTGCGGGTGCTGCAGGTCAGGTGTCGCCAGTCAGCCGTGGACCTTGCTTCAAAGAGTGGCCGAAGGCATGGTCCAGCCGGCAAGAGGGGAAACCGAATCACTCTTCAAATATGATCTCAAAGTGCAGAGTGATGGTTAGGCCAAGCCTCCATGCCATGTTGATGGATTTGGCTTTGCTTTTAGCTGACAGCTCAGGCCATCCATCGGCTACAGATTGGCATAGATTGGTTTTGTGTTTTGATTGTTTGTCCCAAAGGTACAGAAAAGATTGGCAGAAATCCTGGTCTCAGCCCTGAAGATTTTATATCTGATCAGGTGCAGACAGATGAGCCCTCTGATCTCAGGCAGCTCCACAAACAGAGCCAGACAAAGACTTACCCATGTCCCCCTCAAGGTGGGAGAAAAACTCCTTCTATAGGAAAGTCAGAATAGCAGGTGCCAGGGCTGGGGGACAGGGCCACAGCCACACACGGCCTTTTGCTGTGAGTGCTTCACCGGCTGTCACTTGGATGCCAGGCTGCCAGGATGATGGGTGTAGAAATTATAGAAACTGCCCCAAATGGTGGTGATGATGATGATGGTGGTGGTGGTGGTGGTGGTGGTAATGATGTCAGCACAGCAGTGGCCTCTGATTTACGTAGAACGTAGCCATTGTTGTCTGCCCACGGTCATGGGGCTTGCAGGGTAGGCCAGTGGCAGTGTCCCAGTCTGACCCTGAGTTTGCTGTGGCAGAGGACAAATGGAGCAGCTGGTGCAGGAGCGAGACAAGGCGAGGCAAGACCTGGACAGAGCCGAGAAGAGGAACCTGGAGTTTGTCAAAGAGATGGACGACTGCCACTCTGCCCTGGAGCAGCTCACAGAGAAGAAAATCAAGTAAGTTCCAGGCCCCCGGCGACAGCTCCATTGCAGCCGGGACCTCCCCCAGGGCCGGCCAAGTTGGAGACTGGATGTGGGGCTGCTGAGGGCCAGGGCTGCTGCTAACCTTGGCCATGGGCATGAGCAGGGCACCTGCACTGGTGGCGATCTGGAAGATGGAGCTTTGCGGATGTCCGTCCTTAAGAGAAGAGGGGTGCATTTAAGAAGCAGCCTTGCTCTCTCTCGTGTTCGAGCATTGTGGCCTGCGTCAGGTGTGCAGGTCCATGGACTGCAGGGGGCAACATCTTCTGCTGTCACATTTGTCGGAGGTCTGTCCTGCATGGGCCGAGTATCCCAGATACACTTTGAGAGAGGCTGGCCAACAGCAACCATGCTGGTGAGCAGGTGCAAGGGGGCCAGAGACTGAGTCCTGACCCTTTGCATCACGACTACGGCGTATTGGACCCACCCCTTATGTGAGGTCAGTCTGTGGGGCTGGTAATGGGCACACACATACCTCTGTCATTTATTACTCAGAACATCTGAGGAAACTCTGTCTGGGAGGATTTCCTGGGTGGCAGCACACAGGGTGCCTGTTGTGTCCCTACCTCCCTGGAAGAGGTCATCTGTTTGCCTATATTTTTAAGGATTTCTTTTGTTTATTTGAAAGTTACAGAAGAGGAGAGAGAGAGAGAGTCTTCCCTCTGCTGGTTCACTCTCCAAATAATTGCAATGGCCACATGTGGTCCAGGCTGAAGCCAGGAGCCAGAAACTCCTTCCTGGTCTCCCACATGGGTGGCAGGGACCTAAGCACTTGGAGCATCTTCCACTGCTTTCCCAGGCACATCAGCAGGGAGGTGGATTGAAAGTGGAGCAGCAGCCAAGACTCAAGCGAGCCCTCTTTGGGAAGCCAGCAGTGGCCTAACCTGCGGCACCGCAACCCCAGCCCAAGCTGTCTGTCTTCTTGAAGTTTTGCTCACACAGAGGTTTTCCTGCTTGAGTAGTAGCTAAGGATGCACCTGGAGAAAAACCATCTCTGCACCAATAGCTCTCCAGCCAGGGACCATAAGGTGGTGCCTCCCCTCCCTGTTCTGCCTCAACGGCTGGTCAGGAGCCCTGCCTGAGGCTGGAGACCAGGCTGTGCTGTCCCCAAGCCCTTTGGTTCCTGGTCTGTAGTGTTGTGGGTGGAGCCAGTTTCACAGCAGTGCCCAGGACAGAGCCTGGCGTTTCCACCCATGCTTCTGACATACGTGGCCAGCCATGAGCTTCCAACCTGAGGGGAGAGAGGGAATGGGCTATGAGTTCCTTAGTGCACCTGACTGATTTTGGAGCATCACGTCCTGGGCCCAGGAGAAACCGTTTTCTCTTGTGACATTCATCAAGGTCTGCGGCTCTCACAGCAGCTCTGCTGGCATGGGCCTGCACAGAGGTGTACCCATAGCGTGTGTCACTGTAGATAAAGGGAAGTCCCCAGCAAGGCTCCAGGTGGGCAGGTGAAGAGGTTTTATTGGAGTTTCACCTGCTCCCATTTGTTGTGTGCACGGGCACTTCAGTACCATGTGGAGCATGCTGGACAGCACCCTCTCACGAATGTGAGCAGTGGACCTGGGGCCCTGCAGGGCGGCCCCACAGAGGGGAACTCTGCAGCCAGCACCTGCTGCATGGCACCATGTCGCTGTCCCCAGCTAAACCAGGCGGCTTAAACCAGAAGACACTTGTGCTACAGGTGGCTTTGCCAGGCCACTCAAGGTCCAGAGGTTGAAGGGGTCATTGCTGAGTCCCAGACCCCAGCAAGATGCCTCCAACCAGGGAGACCCGGATCCCAGGAAGGCGCTCCGGCCAGGGACGCTGCTGTCATGTGTCGAGTCCTGTGAGTGCTGATGCCCTCACCTAACAGCTGCTGTGACCCAGGCAGGCTATTTTCTTCCCATTTCTCAGCCAAAGAAGTGGGCTAGAAGCAGCTCTGTAAGAGGTGCCCACGGCCCCAAAGTGGTGGGCTGTGTGACACTGAACCCCAACTGGCTCTCTAATCTGGTCCTACAGCTTATTTATTTGGGGAGTGTAGAACATGAGACCTCAGGTGAGAGAACCTGGTCACTTTGTACCAGGCTGGTGGAAAGGCTGGCCCAGCTGTGCAGAACCAGACATGGTCCTCAGGTAGCTCTGGGGCCCAGCGGCCCCTTCTCCATGGCCTATTCACTTGTTTTCTGTAGATTTGCACCCAGCACGGGCATGGTCACTGCCTTCCCCAAGGTACTATACATGAAAGGTGGACCCTGAGCAAGCTGAGACCTCCCCTGTCTTCATCTCCCAGGTCTTCTTTCCTTCTTTCTGGGTGGCTGGGGAAGACCACACACAGCAGGTTGAGATACCCAAGCACCTCTGTGGTGTGAAGTGTGCAAGAGTGTGACTGTGTGTATAGATGTGTGAGTGCTTCGGGGTGTTTGGGTGTGTGTGAGAGGGTGTATGTGTGAGACTGTGTGAATGTGAGTGCACAGGGTGTGTGTGTGAGAGAATGGGTCTGAGTGACTGTGGGTGAGTATGAGCGTGTGTGTGGGTGAATGTGAGAGTGAGTGAGCATGGATGTGAGTGTATGACAGTATGAGTGTGGGTAAGTGTAAGTTTGAGAGTGAGAGTATGTGAACATTGGTGAGTGTGTAGGAGGGTAGTTTGTGAATGTGAGTGAGTGTGGCTGAGCATGATTGTGAGTGCAGATGAGTGAATGAGGATGGGTATGTGTGAACATGAGTGTGAGGGTGTGTACTGAGTATTGGTGCATGTGAGCATGGATGACTGGTAGCGTGAATGTGAACATAGTGTGAGAATGAGCATGGGTGAGGGAGTGCATGAATGTGGGTGTGAGTGTGACTAAGCATGAGAAAGGGAAGGAGGGAGAGTGTGAACAAGAGAGTGTGGTGTGAGCATGGATGTGTGTGTGAACATAGGGGAACATGGCTGCAGATGAGCATGTGTGAGTAGGCACTTACTGAGTGTGAGTGCGAGTGAATATATGTGAACATGGGTGAGTGAGCGTGGTGAGTGAGCAGGATAGAGTGTGAGCATGGTTGCGTGTATGAGCATGGCTGAGTGAGAGCATGAATGACTGCAAATGAGAGTGGGCATGAAGGTGTAAGGTGAATGTGAGTGGTTGAGTGTGTGTGAGCATGGTGAGTGTGCATGAGCATGGGTGAGTGAGTGAGCATGGGAGTATGTGAGTGTGAGCGTGGGTATGTGTGAAGGTGAGTATGAGTGAGCATGGATGAGAGTGGTGTGGATGTGTGAGTGCAGGCGAATGTGAGCCAGGGTATGTATAGATGAGTTGTGATTGTGCGTGTGAGCTAGGTGTTTGGGTATGAGGTGTGTCATTGTGTGTGTGTGAGGTAGGTATGGGTGTGACGTAGGTATATGTAAGCTAGGTGTGTGTGGATGAGTGAAGTAGATATGTGTGGGTGAGTACATGTGAATGAAGTAGGTGTGAGAGTGCATGTGAGTTAGGGGCGTGTGTGTGTGAGGTGAGTGTGAGCTAGGTGTGTGAGTGTGTGAGTTGGGTGTGGGTATGTGTGAGGTGTGTGTGAGCTAGGGGTATGTGAGTGTGTATGAGGTGATCATGTGTGAGCTAGGTGTATGTGAGGTGAGTGTGTATGAGCTGGGTGTGTGGGTGTGTGTGGTGACAGTGTGAGCTAGGGCTGTGTGGGTGTGTGTGAGGTGAGTGTGTGTGACCTGGGGGTGTGTGGGTGTGTGTGAGGTGAGTGTGTATGAGCTGGGTGTGTGGGTGTATGTGAGGTGATGGTGTAAGCTAGGGGTGTGAGTGTGTGTGAAGTGAGTGTGTATGAGCTAGGGCTGTGTGTGTGTGAGGTAAGTGTTTATGAGCTATGGCTGTGTGGGTGTGTGTGAGGTGAGTGTGTGAGCTGGGGGTGTGTGGGTGTGTGTGAGGTGAGTGTGTGAGCTGGGGGTGTGTGGGTGAGCACAAGTGTGCACTTGGTTCCAGTAGCTGCTGAACCAAAGGTTAGTGGTCATTTTCTAGGCAGCTAAACCATAAATGTCCTTCCAGCAAGCCTTCAAAAGTGTTTTCTGTGAAACCCAAGATAGGCCATAAGCATGGCCCCAGTGGTAGGGGTGCCTGGATGGGCGAGTCCCGCCCAGTTCTGAGGTGGGGGCCCTTTCCTCAGGGCCCACTGGGCCTCCCCTGCTCAGCACGGGCTGTGTGACTCCATCACCACGGTGCTCGGTTAAGCAGCAACTCCTGTCGCTACAGCTCTTGGGGGCAGCTGCCCGTCTGTTGGCAGATCCTCTGCAGTGCCTGCCTCCAAGCTTTCTCCCTGGTGCTGTTGTCTGGGCAGGCCTCTCGAGGTGGGGTCGGGAAATCCACTCCCTTTTGTCCCCTGCTCTCAGAACAGGGTGTGAGGCCTCTCTGGGTTTCTGTAGAGTGAAACTGTTGCTCAGAATTCAGAGCAGAGACAACGTCGAGAGGCCGGCAGTGCAGGCCGCTGCTGGGAGCTCGCTCCCTCTGTCTGATGTCCCTCGGTTCCCCTGATGGCGCTTTGAACAGCGCGTCCTCATCAGCCTGTGTGTAGGGATCCCAGCTGCTTGGGCACTGGGTCAGTTCTCGCTGCTCCTGCCATCCGGTGGCTGCCTTTCCAGACCCCCTGGGGATGCCAGGATGGGAGAGGCCTCTCTGGTTTCCTCTCCAGGCCTCGGTTAGTGAAGTTCAGGGAAAAAGACTCCCCTTTTTAAACACTTGTGTTCAGAAGCTGAAAGCAAGTTGATTCCAGGCGATCCATTTGGGCAGCTGAGAGTTGATTGCCTCCGTCAGGGAGGGTAGGGCTGGATCCGTTGTCTGGCAGAGGATCCTGAACCCCCAGGTAGCACCTCTGTCCTCACATCAGGCAGAGGACACTGGAGGGGAGGTGCTGGCCCTCAGGGTGCCATGGGCCTCATGTTACTTATAAGCAGTGAGGAATCGGCAATTTTCTAGAAATTACTCTTATGATTGCCTTAGTTTGTTTTTTTTTTTTTTCCAAAACTTATTTATTTGAAAGTCAGAGAGAGAGAGAGAGAGAAAGCTTCGATCTGATGGTTTACTTCCCAAATGGCTGCAATGGCCAGGGCTGGGCCAGGCTGAAGCCAGACCCTGAACTTCATCCAGGTCTCCCACATGGGTGGCAGGGGCACAAGCACTTGGGCCATCCTCCACTGCTTTTCCCAGGTGCATTAACAGGGAGCTGGATCAGAAGTGGAGCAGCCAGGACTTGAACCGGTGCCCATATGGGATGCCAGCATCACAGGAAGTGGCGTAACCCAGTATACCACAATGGCAGCCCCTTATGTTTTTCTTATTAAAAATATCAGGAATTACATTTACTATAGAAGACAGGAAATATAAGTAAAAGGAAAAATAAAGCCAGAAATTTCATGTTACAGAGGGCGTCACTCAGCATGTTTTTAATATACCCTTTCTTCCTTTTTCTTTGTACATAATTACTTGCAAAGTATGTTATACATATGGTTTCCACCTTTAGATGGTTGACTCAATTTTTCGACTTTATGGTGGTGCGAAATCATAGCCATTCAAGCATTCTGTCCTTTACTTTCAAAGATTAATTACATGAGCTCCTCAACACTGTATTTTTATTTTATTTTATTTTTTGACAGACAGAGTGGACAGTGAGAGAGAGAGAGACAGAGAGAAAGGTCTTCCTTTTGCCATTGGTTCACCCTCCAATGGCTGCCGTGGCCGGCGCACTGTGGCCGGCGCACCACGCTGATCCGAAGGCAGGAACCAGGTGCTTCTCCTGGTCTCCCATGGGGTGCAGGGCCCAAGGACCTGGGCCATCCTCCACTGCACTCCCTGGCCACAGCAGAGAGCTGGCCTGGAAGAGGGGCAACCGGGACAGAATCCAGCGCCCCGACCGGGACGAGAACCCGGTGTGCCGGCACCGTAGGCAGAGGATTAGCCTATTGAGCCATGGTGCCGGCCTAACACTGTATTTTAAAATAGGCACTGTGTTAGGTGGTTTTGCCCAGCGGCAGGCTGGTGTGAGTGTTCTGAGCACGTGTGAGGTGGCTAAGCCAGGCTGTTGGGAAGGTTGGGTGTGTTGAATATGTTTTCCATTTAACTACATTCACAACTTAAAATGAGTTAATTGGGGTGTAACTGCACTCATGGGTCGAGGAACATCTGTATGTCCTCTCCTGCTGGCTGCTGCCGAGTATCTCATCGTGGGTCTGCCATAGTTTAATCATTTCCCTTTTGCATTTTTATAAAGGACCTCCAGATGTGTGTAATGTATTAGTCAGATTTCTGGTAGTGTTTTTCCTAAATGACAGCTGCCCCTTCCTCCATCTCTTTCCCTCTGGGTTTTGTTTCTTCAAGTTCTGAGCTGAGATTTGAAGTCCAGGCTCTACCAGCTGGAGGACCAGCCCAGGTCTTTTACCTAAATGCTGATGTGGCTGCAGTCAGCGTTACACTGTCTGGAATGTTAGGTAACCTGGGCTTGGGAAGTCCTGGAAGTAGCTGGTTCCCTGATAAGACTTGACACTGTTTTTTCTGCTGATGGAAATGATTATTGCAAAAGAGGAAATCAGCATCCAAGGGGGGAAAAGTTCCTGCCTCTTCGTGTGATTGCTTTGTGAATTTGCTCTGCCTGTTTCCTGGGGAGGGAGGCTGACTTATGCATTGGGCATCAAAGGGCCTGATCAGAGGACTGTGCGTACGTGACAGCAGGAGAGGCACTCAGTAGCTCACCCACAGGCTTCAAGCCAGCCACTGGTGTTCACTGTCTGATGTACCAGCTCCCCTTTCTGAGGGTCACCTCCACCAGCCCGTGAGGGAGGAGTGTCCACTGCCAGCCTGCGCCCCTCCCCCAGCGTAGGCAGCTCACTTGCAGACCAAGTGCTGAGGGCAAGGGGAGGCAGGGGCCAGTGTGGGACCCGGGGACAGCCAGGGAGCCCCAGCCGTGATCTGTGTGATGTGTTGCAGGCACCTGGAGCAGGGGTACCTGGAAAGGCTGAGCCTCCTGCGGTCAGAGGTGGAGATGGAGCGTGAGCTGGTCTGGGAGCAGGCCCGCAGGCAGAAGGCCGCACTGGAGCAGGACGTGGACCGCCTGCAGGTGGAGGAGGCCAGCCTGCGCCAGAAGCTGAGCCTGGCTCTGAAGGTAGGTGGGGGAGCATGAGCAGCCTTCCTCCCGCGCCCACGTTGTCCAGGTAAAGCATCCTAAGCATTTGCCTGTCCGTGGGAGGGAAACGCCTGGGATTCCACACTGAGGAACGTTTGCTGCGGGAGGGTTCTGGCCAGGCAGACAGTCTGGCTGTGGAAGGAGCTGTGAGGCCCTGCCCTCTGCCTCTTGCTCTCACGTGCTCGCTCGCTCTCTCTCACTCGCTCTCTCTCTCGCATTAACAATTTATTTATTTGAAAGATAGAGTGACAGAGAGAAGGGAATCTCCCATCCCAGATACCTACAACTGCTGGGGCTGGGCCAGGCTGAAGCCAGGAAACAGGAACTCCAGCTGAGTCTCCCATGGGGGTGGCAGGGATCCAAGTACTTGAGCCATCATCTGCTGCCTCCCAGGGTGCATTAACAGGAAGTTGGAGCAGCAGCAGAGGCGGGACTTAATCCCAGGCTCTCTGATGAGGGATGCAGGCGTCTCAAGTTGCATCTTAACCTGCTGTGTCACAATGCTCACCCCTTGTTCTTGAGTCACGTGGGTCTGGGTCCTTAGGATAGGCAACCATAGCCACACAGCTGCACTTGCAGAGACCAGGAGCACCTATGAGGTCGCCCACTGGAGCCTTGGGTTTGTGGCTTGGAGCCACAAACATGGTTTTGTAGGCTCTCATGAGTGTTCCATGCCCTGCTCTCACCCTGCCCTTGAGCCTGTTGAGTTGTCTGGGCTGCGAGGACGACTGGGAGGAGGTGGGCACAGGGGTATCCATCTGTATTCCCCATCCATCTGTATTCCCCATTCCTGCTCTGCTCCTTTCCTGTTCCGGAGCCCTCCAGCCTCTGTCCACATGTCCTGCCTCCTTGGGTCTCTGCCTCCAGGGAGAAGGTGCAGGTGCACATGGAGCTGCCCCATGCACCTGGCCTTCAGTGCAGCTGTGCCTCTTGACCCTGCTGGCCCAAGCCCCAGGATCTGCACATGCTACCTTCTGGTGGACTTCTGAGCCATGTCAGTGCAATCTCAAATCCCTCAGAACCTCTCTGAGCCTGGGGGCTAGAGGAGCTGAGAAAAAAGGCCAGCGGAAAGCGTCAGCAGTGTGGGACTGCCCTCCAGGGTCTCTCTCCTGAGTGGGCATAAGCCGCCTACTGCGGGGAATGTGCCTGCAGGTGACACCGGGTCCTGCCGCCCGCCGGCCTGTGTCTTACAGGAGAACAGTCGATTACAGAAGGAGATTATGGAAGTGGTGGCGAAGCTTTCAGATTCCGAGAAGGTGGCCCTGAAGCTGCAGAGCGACCTGGAGCTGGTGCTGAGGGAAAAGGTAGGTCCTCTCGCAGATTTGCGGTCTCCAGGGAGAGGCTGTGGGTGGCCGAAGAGTGGCTGGTGTCAGGAGAGGATGCACAGGTGACCGAGGGTTTTTCTGCAGGGAAAAGGGGGCCTGATGATGTCGCTCAGGTGTACTGTCCTACTTGACCATGCAGGTGCCACCAGGGGCAGAGGTGCGGGCAGAGCTTAGCACGCTGTGGCTCTGAGATGCTGCACCAGACCCTGCTAGAGAAGAAGGGAAGGAGGGGCTTCCTGGGGTAGGAGGCAGAGGAGGGACCCGGGGTTGTACCTGGGGATGCAGAGCCCTGTGGGAGGAAGCCAGCTGCATCCTCAGGTCCTGGGACCAGAGGAGCGGCTCCACCAGTCTCATGGCCTGTCCCTCTGTCCTTCTGTCCATCAGCTGGAGCCGCAGGGTACGGAGCTGCTGGCCCAGGAGGAGCGCTTCGCAGCAGTCCTGAAGGAGTATGAGCTCAAGTGTCGGGTACGTGGCCCACAGAGTGCCCTGAAGTGGCCCCTGTGTCCCCCAGCATCTCTGGATGGGGACCCAAACTTTTGTTGTTCTTAAAGATGTATTTATTTATTTATTTGAAAGGCAGAGTTACAGAGAGGCAGAGGGGGAGAGAGAGAGAGAGAGAGAGAGAAAGTCTTCTATATGCTGGTTCACTCCCCAGATGGCCACATCTGGGGAGTTGGTTCAGTCCAAAGCCAGGAGCCAAGAGCTTCTTCCGGGTTTCTCACGTGGGTGCAGGGGCCCAAGGACTGCTTTCCCAGGCCACAGTAGAGAGCTGGATTGGAAGTGGAGCAGCTGGAACTTGAACCGGTGCCCATATGGGATGCAGGCACCACAGGTGGCGGCCTGCTACACCAAGCCCTGGAACCTTCGCTTTTGTCATTGGTGCACAGCCCCCTCGTGCATCCCAGTCCCCCAGCCTGCCCTGCATCAGGAGTAGAATGGGTCCCCTGAGACTGAGCCAGCCTTGCGTGTTATCAGGGTCTACCTGTGTGCCAGATGCAGGCTTTGTCCCTCTCCTGCCCGGGTGGGCTGCATCCTTGGTCTCAGCATTCGGCAGTCTGCTGAGGGATGGCGGGAGGGGGTCTTCTCCAGGCCGAACCTCTGGTACAAGGCTGAGACTGCAGAGGCCTGCAGAGGCGTTGATGAAACTTCAGGAATGCAAAAAGGAACAAAGCAGAGTGGAGCCAGGTGGATCACGAACAGCACAGAGAAATTCGTTCGTTTGTACTTAGTCACACGCATCCATATTAGCTCCTTTAGGGTTCGATTCATGAAAAACTTACAAACTTCAGTGTGGTTAAAATCAGACCCCATCATGAGTCTACCCTTGGCCCACCTGCCCCTCAAGTCCTTGGAATGAAGGAGGTTGCATCCACACAAGTTTCAGCAGTGGGAGCCAGAAACAGCCCCGTGTCCAGCGTGGGAATGGTGGAGTGCATTGTGACTGTTACTGAAAATAGCACCAAGGAGGATGAGTCTAGAAGCGAAATCCTACCCAGACCACGTTGTCCAGCGGATGAGGATGTGTAACACACAACCTCACGTTACAGTCTCTCAAAACCCCGTCCAGGCCCCACTGGCAGAAATGGGGAGGACACTCCAAGGGTGTCCATAGAGTTGACTTTTCACTCCTTTATTTCTCCCGCAAACTTGCTGTCACAGTAAACAATTAGAGTAAAAGTGTGCAGACAGAGCACCATGATTTTCAACTCCCTGAAGAGGTCACGATCTGGAACTGAGCTGGTTTTACCAGATCTGTAATGGCCAGTTCCCGCGTGGTGGGCAGCACCCATCGCTGCTTGAGTTGTGTGTCATTATCCCCACGTGCACGTGGCCTGTGCAGCTTTGCTGCAAGTTGCCTCACTGGGGACGTTACCATGGTTCTTGTTAAGCAGCACTCCCCAACATTCCATAATTGGCAAGTTGAACAGAAACTGTGGGGGAAACAGCTCTCCGCGAAGCTGATTTCTTGCATTCACGGGATGTTTTATGGCCAGACTAAGAGGTTCAGCACTGTTGGGTTCTGAGGGTTTGCAGTCAGTTTGCTTCTGAGTGATTTCCCTGCTGGGTTCCTGCTGCATGTCACCCTGGCAGCACAGAGGGTCCAGGTTGAGCCTGGGCTGTTCTGAGTGGGCCCTGCCTCATGGCTTCCGCCCTGTGCTTTGCCCTCTGATGGGAAAGCTGAGACCCTCGGGATTCACATCATCCTGCCCTACATTGCTGGATTCTGCCTTTGAAGATCCTGTGTGTGGGCAGTTGAATTGCTTCCCTCTGAGGTTGACTGGTGGGGTGGGGCTAGAGCTGTGGTGTGCGTGGATCATGCTGGCCAGCTCTCTGCCCAGGCTGTGGTCTCCCGCCCTGACTCAGACCCTGCAAACAGCCACCAATTAGAATGTTCTCTGAGTACCAGATTTTTCAACCTTTCTTTAACATGATTCTTAAAGACCTGCTATTTGTTTCACTTCTGATTCTTGAAGTTTTATGTTTTGAAATGCCCAGCAGAGGTGTTTCCCAGTGCTAGCCTATTCATTTTGAAATTTTCCCTGTCTGCTGTTTGGATATTTTTGACTGCTCCAAGGGAGCATTTTAAAAGCTTTTTATTTGAAAAGTAACCTCAGTCTAAAGTTGCAGACATGAATACAGTGCCTGCCTGCCCTTTGCACAGGCTCCCCTGTTCACATTTTACATCACTCACTTCACCGGTTTTGTGTTTGTGAGGACACGAGTGTTTGCACGGTAGTATCCATAACCCATCTGGAGGTCAGGTGCAGACACCAGGAGCCTTGCCCCTGAGCCCACCTGTGCATTCCCTGAAAGCAAGCCTCCTCTCACCTCTGTCCAGTGCAAGGCAGGTGGCTGCTGCTACAGGTGCATGAGAGTTGATAAATGTTCAAGAATTTTTGCTAAGTGCTTCTTAAACCATTAACAGTTTTAACTGAGCAATGACAGGATTATGTACACCACAAAAATTTGCAAATGCTACAGAGTAGGGGTTTTGTCCTTGGAGAGCCAGTTTCCCAACACCCTGTGGAACGAGACTGTCTGTAACGCACTCATTGGCTTGGTGTATTTGCACTGGTACAAGGCCCTGACCTGCTAGCTAAGCTTCAGTTTTCTTAGACAGCCAGTGCCCTCCTCTCGGGATTTTCCGGTGCTTTCTTTGGTTAAAGTAAGGCTCTGCGTTCTCAGCTGGGCCCTGCATAGGTGATGTTGTGGGCATCTGTCCCTCACTGGTGATGTTAATTCTGATCACCTGGTCGAGGTATTGTCCTAATTTCCCCTCTGTGTAGATACTGTTTTTTCTCTCTGGCAACTAATGAATAGCGCACAAGAAGACACCTTAAGACCACACAGGTTTTCTGCTCTTCTTCAAAATTTTCCCTGGATTTGGCATCCATGGATGTTTCTTGCCTGATTCAATCTGTAGCGTGATGGTTGCAAAGCCCCACGGGTAATTTTCCAACTGTCAATGCTGTTGACTGTGTACTGTAAGATGGAGAAGCCCCTCCTGTCTGTTTGTCATCTGGCTATCATTGGTGTAGACTCCTGAATCCACATTTCCACGCCCCCTCCTGGTGGTTTATAAGACTGTGCTTACTTATTCGGTGCAGGATCTGGCCAGTGAGACTGTCTCCCAGCCTGTGACTTGCCACCATCACTTCCTGTTGTTTTGCTTGGTTAAGTAGTTCCATGCTTTCTGGCCCAACAAGGTGCTCTGGGCTCATCTTAGACTCTGCCTGCAGTTGCCTTGGGACCTGCCA